>NW_008823913.1:997651-1019623 GCF_000699105.1 Pygoscelis adeliae
AAACACTAATGGACCTTGGGCAAGTCATTTTGTACTTCTGTGGCCCTGTTGTAAAATGGAAGTCACGGTATTTTCTGAAAACTCTTTGGACCAAGCATTCCTTCATACAGCGTGACTGAAAAGTGCACTACAAGAAGGCTACAATCTTGACTAAAGCCTTTTGGAGTAACCGCAATATTTAAAAAAAAAAAAAAAAAAGCACTTTTTCAGTCGATTTCAGATACCTAACACTTCGTACAGTACACAACTTCCACAGGGAGATGCTCACAATTACAAATGGATCGATATTCATAAATCATCTCCCTACAGCAGCTGAACAAATCATTTGTAATGATTCATTTCCTTGATGAATTTTGCCTCTTTTTCTGTTTGCAAATTACGTGTGAACAGAGCAGATTTTCCAAATTGATTTTTTCAAGCCTTTTTCCACCCCTTGTAATTTCTGAGAACAGCTTTAAGCCTTAAAAGAACTCCAGACCCGGTGTCCTTGCCTGCCCAGAGCTCACGGTCAAACCACAGCCATCATTAGCAGCAACCAACTCATTACGATGACCCTGCTTGGTTTAATGGCACACATGAGCTGCTCAGCTGCTCGTGTTTCTTGCCAGGATGAGTACAGCAGTCAGCATCAAGTTTCTAGTGCAAATACTTAGAATATCTAAGTTTGCAGTCCTCTTGGAGATGAATTTGAACAAATATTTCCCTTCCCCAAAAACACTCCTGCCTGTAAACATGCTCGCTAAAATATTCGCAGAAAGCTAACACAAAAAGCACAAAGCAAAGGTAATATTGAAGCCAGACCTGCTGAAGCATTTGCTCAACTTAATACCTGGTCCAGCTCATACACAGTTCTCCCTGCTCAGCTTTTTTCCCCGTACCTGGAGCCATGGACAATACACGAAGCATCCCAACTCATGGATGCTCTGAGTCATCTCTGCGCATCGCTCCCTCCTCCCCAGCGTGCAGAGCCATCGCTAGCCACAGCAAACTCAGAAAGGACGAAGAGGCATCTCTCAGCGGTGCAGTTAAACATTTGCATCTCGTCCAGATTTATCGCCTGAGCAAGGCCTGCAACCCAAGACCCAAGGAGCGATCAACTAACAATAACAACAGAAAAACGCCATCGGCTACAATTCCAGACCAAAGTAGCACAGATACGTCTGCAGCACAGATACATCGGCAAGCGCAGAGCAGGGCGAGCTCCCTTTTACACGGACACTCGGTGGAGCCCTTTTGGCCCTGCCTGCCCAGCTGGGACTGCAGCATGGGGCACGTCTCCGACGCTGGCTCCTGCCAGCCACCGCAGGGAAGAACCCCCGCAAAGGGACGATGGCGGTGCAGACACGTGCAGTCTGTGGGAGTTGACACCACTAATAAAACGAAGAGCTGCAGCGTAGAATTGCAGGTGGTGAGCCCAGATGATAAGACTCCCATCTTCCTTTTAGTGCCAGGAGCCATTTCCCCCCTTCCCCCCCCCACTTAAGTGAGCCCACCTCCCTCCCTCCCTCCGGAGCATCCTCAGGTTTATTTTAAGCCCTCTCCACCCCAGCTGTGCTGCTGGGGTTAGCCAGCTCCCTCCAGCTCCGGGACCCACTCTCCGGCCAGCTCTGCACCTCCGTACTCGCCTCCCACAGCCGCCATCCTGGTTCCACTTCACTGGCACGGAGATCCACTCTGCTCCACGGGGGCAAGGCGGATTGATAATTAAATCTGCTATTGAGATATTCACATTCTGTTCCCTTGCCATTTAAGCAGACATAAAACATTTTATTATTCTGCTGATTTAGGAACCTGAATTTAAATAGTAGAGTATTAAAGCGATACTTAATTAGTTGACTGAATGTTCTCCCTTTTATCAGTGTTGACAGATCTTAATTATAGCATGAGCTGTGAAAGCTGATAGAACAGCTGATGGCAGCAGCACCACCAGGAATACTAAAGTGTGTCAGAATTACTTGTCTGTTTTTCCTCTTCCCTCTTGCTCTGTTCTTCAGGCATGCTCTGAAGTCCTTGGCAAGTAAAGCCAATGCCGCAGCCAAGCCTGAGCAGTTTGGCATTTACTCTCAAGGACATGAGAAACTGCTCACCCTTGAGAGAGCCAGGATAATCCACAGGCCCAGACTTTCAAAAAAAACCCCAAATGATGGGAAATTATCTCCCGGTTAATCATTTTCCTATCCACTAATGAAGCAAACATGGGGATTACCATGGAACAAGAGTGCTGAGGTTACTTATTCACTTAAGCCCCACTTTAAAATGCAATTTAGACATGTGGGAACAGTTGTCCCATTGAAACCTGACCTTAAGGTTTTCCGTTGCCATCATTCATGGCAAGTCCCCGCTCCAGTGACAGCAGGGGTGGCTCTGAGGACCGGCCATGCCAGGTAGATCAAGGCACCGCCTGGCTCCTATCACCTCAGCCAAAGCCAGTCCTTACCGCTTACCAGCACAGAGCCACCACGTTGGCACTGCGCCATTTCAGCGCCACCCAGAAGAGGCTGACGGTTCAGTCCGCTTATTCACAGCCATGGGGCGTGCTCCTTCCTCCGCCGTGCCGCAGGGATGGATGCCTCCGGCAGGAGGCCTCCGCCGGGGTGAAATTACATCTCACAGTAGCACATCCTTCACCTTCCTGGGATAATAACAAACGTCCCAGCTGCGGGGAAGGTGGCTGGCAGCAAGCGTGTCTTGAAGAACATATATTTTACCTGCCCCCTGCAGAGGCCAAGCCATTCCCTCTGAAGCAGTAGTATTTAACACCACTTTGCAGCAGCGGCAGTGACAAAACACAGCACAGGCAAGAGGAGTGAAGAAGTGGTAGCTTGGTTTTGGGCTATGAGCCCATGAAGTTGGGCTAGTCACTTGTCCTTGATTCCCGACTCACCAGCCCATTTGCCCGAAACCCACCATCGAGCCTGGCCTGGGGCAACACCACTATCTGACTTTGATTTTATTTTCCTATCTATTTCTTTTAACATGTATTAGGAGATCTGCAGCTTTGTTTAGATCCTGGTGTCCCACAAGGCACTAGCAGAAAAACTCCACATCACCCAGGAAAGACATTCAGTCCTGTTCAGTCCCCAAACGCCCCGACTACAGCAAATACTGTCCCTTAACTACTCAGGCAGGGATGGGGAAGGACCACCGTACTCCAGCCTCATTTCTGCAAGTCTGCTCCTTAGTAACTAGCATAATAGAGTCTGCTTACATTATGTTGTTTGCAGAAAAAATTGCTATGAAAAATGTGAAGTAAATGAGGTAGAAGCAATGTGTTGGAGCCAACTGTCTGATCAACTAAAGTTACAATCCTAAAACAGTCCCTAGACACCAGAAATACAGCATAGTTCTCCAAAGTGCTGAACGCTGACTACATATCAGCTCTGCATCCCCGCCCAGAATACTTAAGGATTATTAAATTACCCAGATCCAATTTTATTCTGGGAAAAAAATGTGGTAAAAATAGTGAATAAAATCAGTAATTTTCATCAGTTTGTGTATCCTGCCTTTAGCTCCTTCCTTTTAAGGCTGCAGAGGAAGAGAAGTTTAAATCCCTATGGTACATTGATGCTTTGTAAGTTATTCCAGCGTGAATGATCTCAACCTCAAGAATGATATGTGCAAACACTGCCAGAGTAGAGAAGACAGCCATGGAAGAAGAAACCCTGCGTTGTCATGATTCAGGCACGTGATGGGTTGCGACACCTCTTCTCCAAGTACCATCCATCTCTCGCAGATGTTCAGCACGGAGCCACGCTACCCCTTCGCTGAAGGAGCGTTTGATTTCCACGGCCAGTCACAGCTGGAAACAAGCCCTTTTTCTTCCCATTATTGGCTGAGGTAGGAAATTGCTTTGCACTTAGTATGTGCATCACACTGGGCAGGCAGAGGATCGCTGCACTGGCTAAAGGCTCCTCGCTGCTACCCTACGTCGTGGCCGCTGCTCCTGTAAGTGCAGCCATGTCCCCATGAGGACAGCAGGACACTTGTCCCCTCCCCGGTGATGGCCAACACTCTCCAGGAGCTCAGCGGGGGATGCTGCACGCGCTCTGGGCTCCAGGGGATGCACCATCAGCAGGTTCCCATTAACACCCATGTCCTTTACCAAAGTAACAGGGGATCATTTTACTCAGGCTGGCAAAGAGCTGAGGCACAATTATTTTAAGCGGCTACAGCAATCCAGCCATTCCTAAACCAGCCACCCAGACCACATCCTGGAAAGCAGAGACTGGGAAATATGGAAATTAGCATTAGAAGGAGAAAAATGGGTGCAGAGTCCTTTCCATAAGACTGTTTTCCATTTAGCATTCGGCCTGAATAGGAACGCTAGTTCTTCCATTACTTGTGCCACAAGCCTGACAAAGCAACGACCACCGATTGCTCTTTGGTAACAGCTTTATAGCAGCCTAGCCAGGTGGTCAGTTTTGCAAGAGTAGATGTTACTCAGACACAGCTCCTTACTGCCTTCTGCCTCCAATGGTGCTGGAAACCCAACTTCTTACCTTGCAGTATTTTCAGCATTTCTGCTGCTGGCTGGTTCCCAAATAAACTAGAAAATAATGGCTTAGAGGGGAAGGGAGATGTTTACTCAGCTTCTACTAATAGTCCCCAAAAGTGCAAGTGGCAGCTTTGACTTGAAGCCAAATGATTTTTCCAGACCGGGCCTTCCTCCATCGAGGAGTCAAAGCTGGCCTTTGTTGTTTTCCTCCCCTGTGCCCACAGCTAATTCCAACCTCAGCTGGGGCTGGGAGAACACCACAATACCATGAAACATCATGTGGAGTGGCTGATGCAGGCACGTGTTTTTCTTTCAAAGGCTCCTTCCCACCCGCCCTAAAACCATTGCCACTAGTCCCTTTAGAAAACCTAGGAGTAGGATAGTGGGGAAAGGTTTTGTTCTTGCCAAGGTTGGTTTTTTTTTTTTCTTCTCCAGCACCGTCACATCTCATCACTCTGGCCTTTGTCTGGGCCAAAGGAGCACTGAAACCAAAGCAAGTTCACGAACTCCTGACAGCAGGTGCTGGCTCCCTTCAAAGCTTTTCCATCCAGATGAGCTGCGCCAAGAGCCCATCGTGGAGCACATTGTTACTGTCAGCAGCAGCAGATGTCAACAGCGGCGTGACAACAGCCGGCAAACTGACCGCTGTGCCTCTGTCCAGCTTCCCGGAGCATGTGCTGTGCAGAGCAGCCACGCTCAGCTCCCCCAGGAGCCCCACGTGCTGCCACTCGCTGCCCACCCAAAAAGCCCACACCCAGGCACTGAGGCCGTCCTCGCAGCCTCTGGTGTGCTCTGGCCTCTGTCCGGCGGTGCAAAGCGATAAGTCTCTTGGAATTAATATAGTGGACTTTTTAAAAAACAAAACAAAACAAAACATCCTGGTAACAATTCAGTCTGCAGCACGGTCCAGGCTAGAGGAAGGATTACTCTGCAATGGCTGCTCCTGTCAAAAACCCAGCACCTGCCTGTACCCTGCCCACTGGGGCAGGCAGCTCCCTGCACCACTGCATAGCTCTACACGTGAGCAGGTACCACCGGGGCCGTTCCTGGCCCCAGACCCATCCCTCCACTGCAAAGCAAGCGGCAGCTCTGCCGCCCCAGGGCTATCGCAGGGGCAAAGCACGTGGCCCCGGGGAGGGTACCGCCATCCACAGAGCACAACGCTCCCGATCATCACCATGCTGCGTTCAGCAAGGCACACAGCCAGTCCTTGGACCTGACTTGCATCAGGCTTTTTTTAGTTTAAAAGTTAATCTAGCCAGGAGCAGAATTACCCACGCTGCATCCCCCTGCCACTGGCTCAGCTACAGCAGCAGGACCGGATCAGTGGGGCCCTCCTGGCTCCTGGCCTTGCCTTTATAAACACACTTAATGATCAGCGATGATGTCTTGGCGGCTTCACCCGCTTACACTAATGCCCATGTGCTAGAAGGGCATTTTGCCTGCTCGCAAACAAGCCAACCCCGTTTAACTGGGCAGAGATTTAAGAGAGGCAGCCTGCACAGCGCAGCCGAGTGCCAGGCAATCCTCTCCCCACAGCAGCCCGGCTCCCTGCTGCCACAAAGCTTCTTCACTTAATGAACCTGCCTCCCCCAAGGAGAGAAAGGCATCAAGGGGAGGGAGCATTTCTGGAGGTCCACTGATGCTGCTTCACAGCAGCCCTCTTCAACAGGCGAGGAGACACCTCACTGCCTCCCCTGCTCCTCCATGCAGCGACTGGGACACCGACTGACAGGGACAGGCAATGAGTTAATTTATCTAGTAGAGGGTTGCAGGGCTAAATGCCACAGTAGCATCCTGCCCAGATGATAAATCCACCCGCGCTTGGGATTCAACCCACCATGCAGAGTATCCAAAGCAAGAGGCAACAGGCAGGCGGCGAGGGAAGAGGGCTGCCTGCCCTCCAGCCCCCCCCTCCACCAAGGATACCCCAACGCTTAGGTGCTATTCTCCATCAGTTCCTCAGTGAGCCCCAGACTGGTAAAAAGGCAGCAGGAGGCAGTTACACCTGGGCTGAGTGTGTTGGGACTGGGCTGTCACCAGTTTGCATTGCTGGCGTGGGATTTCTGTTTCACATCAGCCACCCCCCCATGGAGCCCCCGGTTTCACTCGCACGAGAGCAGCCTCTGACCTCCTGCCTGGAGGATGCTCAGTGAGCTCAGCTGCTACTCAAGGACTTCCCTTGAGCAATCCAGCTTTGTGCGCTTCAAAGGATAATGTCATTTTTCTCCGAGGTAGCCCGTTACACAGTCATCCACAGCAAATTCGGCATGCTACAGAAGAGCACGTTTCAGAGGTCCACACACCTGGGCAGCTGCCCATAGAGAGAGGAGAAGGAATTGTCTCAAAATTGGACTGTGTTTGACAAGCCATCTCTCATCACTGACCTCAGCAAGCTTTTCTCCCACCATCAACATTTTTCTGCTGCTATGATTGCACTGAATGAGCGGTAGCTTCTTCCTGGTGTATATTGCCTTTCTCTGGCCACCATCCAGTGTTTGCCCCACGAGTTCCCTTTCTGTCTCCAAGAATCTGTCACAGATGGAACCACAATAAATGTAATACACAGACCACAGCTTTCCGAAGAGTTGGCAGGCACAGCCAGCAATGATAAAAGATCAACGAGAATTTCAAGTGTTGCTTTAAATGCCTGCTAGGCTGCGAGCTCCCTACCTTTGATCACCAGTCACGCACAGCATTTTTTTTTTAATTATTATTTAATTTACATGCACATGGTGGCCAAGAGGTTTAGGGTGCCACAGTGATGAGGGCACCAGAAACAAAAAGTGCTGCCCATGGAGTCTTTCCCTCAATGATGTACAGGCTGAACTGGAAATACAGAGCAGGCAGATCAATGAACAGACATGGACTAAACAGACCCCTCCATGAACCCTAGAAAGAGAACCTCTACTGAACAAAAACCTCCATACTATTGCACAGAAGAAATGCCAACACCTCTTCCTCCAGATTTCTTTGCATCTAAGACAATGTTTTTCTTCAATATCCATCAACAAGATGAGCTGCACCCAATTTTCTCAGCACACAGCCTGCAAGTGTGTCTGTTAGCGCAAAGGACTTCTCACCATGTGCAAAATGGGCCAGATCCTTCCACTGCAGCACACCAGGTCCAGGCGAATGCCGACTGGTGCGGTGCTAGCCTGCCTTACTCCAGCTGAGGCTGTGACCCCTTCTTTTCAATTGCAGCTGGCATTTCTCAGCCTCTCACTGGCATTGCTCTCGGTGAGCAGCGATAGCTTCTGCAACGCTGACGTTATGGGAGCTCACTGTCGGAGGACGTAAACCAGTTTGCAGCCGGCTGTAATATCATTTCAGCAAGCAGCACAATAAATCATTGGCTGTAAATTAAGCATTTTGTTTACGCTCCACACAGCAAGGCTCTTCCCTGGATGCGAAGCCAGCATCAGAGTGCTGCCCTTGGATTTCATCGTATCCAGCCGCAACTGTGCCCAGAGGAGCTGCATGGCACGTTGAGCTGGTGAGCGAGCTGTGCCACACCGTGAGGTACTGCGACATGGAGACACCCATTCAAGGGACTGCTCCATCCTGCCCTGCTCCAGGCAATGAGCAGTTTGCTGATGGCTCGTGCATGTTTCAGCACTGCCTGCGCAGGCTGGAAGGCTCCCAGGGACAGCGAGAGGTCTGCCACTTCCCTGCCTCTCTCCAGCTGCCCTTGGGAGGCGATACGAAAGCACGCAGGATCCCCGTGCATGCAGCAGCAGGGCAGGTAGGAGGAAGGGGAGAAGCTTCTGCCATCGAGTCCCACGCTCACTTGCTGTCACTGCTGAGGCTGCCACAGATGAGAGGCTCTCTTGCCACCACCATGGGACTAGTGCCCCCCGGCCTTGGCCCGTTCCCCAAAGAAACTCTTTCAGCCCCAGTTCAACCCACAGCGTAATGATGCTTCCCCTCGCTCCCACCCTCCTGCTGTGTGAGTGACAAGCCCTTTATTGGCACTTTTTTACCATTTCCTGGTAACGTGTATATGTCTCCCTTTTGGCACTTTACAGCAGAGGCGAGACTTCAACTCCTATAGACCACCAACACCAAGAAGTCGAACAAGTCCCTCTCCCCGCATAAACAGCGCAGAATAAGCACAGCAGTAATTCACCGGTGCTTTCAGGGATTCCCCCCCTCCCGCCTTTCCCTTTCATTTGAGCTGCCCCTTTCACCATGCCTCCCAGTGCCCAGCTCCCCTGTCCCACTTGTGCTATCCGTGGCATTCGCTGGCAGGCGCTGGATTAAGGAAAAAGTACGTCAGGAGTTTTGCTGCAATTGTCCGTCTAGCAGTCCACCTCTACACAGTTTAACCATTATAATCCCTGCTTCCGAGTCAGATGTGGCTCCGGTCACACAGGAGACAGGTTTGAAAGATCTTACACAAGTGCTTTAAGCTAGAGCTTTAATAGCACTTGGGTATCAGGGACCTCAGAGGGCCATGGTATGAGATGCTGCATTGACCCGAACAGTGGTAACCCCAAAGAGGCACTGTACAGGCGCACACAGGGACAGGCTGGGAGAGAAAAGAGAGGGACAAAAATGAGGAGGGGAAGCAATTTACACAGCAAGTCAGGGGAAGGACACCCCAGACACAACTCCGACAGCCTGGCCAAAAATCGGCGGGTTCCTCAGGCCTGGCAGAGAAGTGCCACATCCTGCTCTTCTCATTGGGTGCATGAACAAAAATATGCCACGCCAAAGCACCAGCGATCCCGGCGGCCAGTGCTACAGGCAGCAGATGAAACACTCACGTGCGGGCACAGCTGTACCTTATTGCCACAACAGGTTGCTGCCAGGAACAACAAATGGCGGTGGAAGGTCCGTCAGAGGCAGTTGCTTTCTGCCTTGCCAGAGGCAAGAGCAGCTGCGCAGCCTCCCAGCAGGGAGCTGCGGACAATGGGAGTTAGCGTGGTGAAAGACTAAATAACAACACCGGGATGACTCTGCCTCCTTCCCCCTCTGCAAAGGATCTTTTGGGCATCGGCCCTGCAGGCAAAAGCCCTTCTGCTCCGTGGTTAACACTCAATGCTCATGAAAATCAGGCTGCTGTAGTTTTCCCACTGAACTGTAGGCTTATCTCTGGACAAGCAACCCTGAAAATACCAATGTATGCGATTTGTTTTCCTGCACATTGGTCCAGGAAGCATTACTTGTATCCTTCCCCAAACATGACTTGAAGGTGGCCGGAGCAAAGATAAATGTTATTTCCTAAATCACAGGCTAATGCACAGGCACACGGGGCTAAGCCAGCCGTTTAGATCTGCCTGTTTGACTGCGCTGCCCTGGTCCCCAGGCCTGCCTTCTGCCCAGGAGACTGAATGATGATCGATGGCCAATTAAAAAGGAGATGGAGGAAATGAGGTTAAGAGGTTTACTGGGCTGTCTACCTTGCCCGGTCTCTTGGAGGGCCCTTCTATTGTGGGGCTGCTGAAGGTAGAAGACCAACAGGTGCCGATCCCTACCACCACGGTGGAGCTGGTGTCTCCACCAACTAGCAAAAAGGAAACACAAGCTTTTTTTTTTTTTTTTTTTTTTTTTTTTTTTTTTAATACTTGGCAGCACTATACCAAAGGAGCAAGAAGCATTTGCCTCTTGAAGTCACAATTCCTGACAAAACATGGGAAAGCACGAAGACTTTCAGAATAGTAATAATCATTAAGAAGCAAAGGCAGGCACATCGTAATTGTTATTATTTTGCAGCTGCCCTTTAAAGCAGGGAACTAAGGTGATGCAGTTAATTAAAACTAACTGAAAGTAAACATGACTTGTCCAAAGCATTCAAATATAAACATTTTATAACATCTTCAGAAAGTGAGTGAAACCTGTGGGTGGGAGCATTGCTTCAAGATGACAAAATATTTAACATGATATCCCTTTACTCAAAAATAATTGTACAGTAAAAATTGTCTCTAGAACACCTGTTCAAACATTAATTAGTAGAGAAATAAAATAGAAAGACTGGACAAACTGATTCAAACGTCATACTACAGCAGAGCCTAAGTAACCGACAAAACTGCTGCCACAGCCAGCCTAAGCAAAGGGAGCAGTAATACACTGTTATTTACCCGACAGTACACTTAAACGGATTCACTGGGAAGTGCTGGTGTAAAAATACATATAAAGATGATAAAAGAGAACCGTATCCCTGCTGATAGAGCTACATGACACTGTCACATGAGAGGCACAAAATGAAAGCAGGAGAAAAAGCGCAGGACGCGCGTCCCACAGAACAGGCAGCATAATGCCACCAGGTTTACGCTGGCAATATTCCGCAGACTCTCCATTTGCTCTGTGTGAGAGTCAAGCCCAAAGGGTACTGGAACCAGAAATGGCTCAGTACACGCAAAGAATCCAGTTCTCACCTTTGTACGTGAAGATGCATATCCATAAAGAAATTACTTTTAAAAAAAATTATTTCCTTTAGGGAAGAACATTGTCCTTAAGCTGCACCCAGCCACTGATTTATGGTACGCAGCTGGGCCCTGTAGCAATATATTGCCCTGCTATTCACAGACATGTCGTAACGCTCAGTTCCTGTGTTGCTTTACACATTTTTCATCATCGCATGATTTTTAAAATAAATTTTTCACTAGAGAAGAATAAAAACTCCTCAAAGTCCCTCTCCCCGATTCTCTCCCCCATCCCACTGTGGGGAGGGGGGGGGATGAGCGAACGGCTGCGTGGTGTTTAGCTGCCTGCCAGGTTAAACCACAACAGAGGTCTGCACACACACTTGTTTCTTCTGAATACCCAGCTCTGTATCTGCTTGCAGCGCACATTAGGATGGAAAGCCTGTAGAAGGAGTTGTTTCTCCTGCCTCTGACCAAAAGCTCGTCATCTCCCTCAAGAAACAGGCAAAACGCTGTTTGCTGATAACTCGGCCATGCAGCTCCTTCTCTATACTCAGGAGACAGCTGCATTTTAACAGCAAAGCAATCCCTGCACTTATTTGTAGTTAGCACAGTGGTTGCAGATCCTTTGGGACTGGGGACATCACTTACGTGAATGACAGCAATATTTCAGAGGATGACAGCGATAGCCAATATAGACTGTTGAGTTCCCCGTGAGGAAGTATTACGAAGCCCATAAAAGCTGCAAAGGACTTTGCAATTGCCATCAATTTAATGGAGAAGATGCTGTGGTGATGGGCAACAGGTAAAAACCTGAAAAGAGATTACCCAGCTGAGACACGAGGGAAATGGAGCATCTCAGCTAAAGACCACAAGAGGAAGGAAGCTAGCTGGGAACTGAACACTGATCCCTGCATATTGACTCATGGCCATAGGCAATAACATGATAAGATTTCGAAGGGAATTCATTCAATAACTTACTGTGAGGGCTTTCTGGGGGTTTTGTGGTGTGGTTTTTTCAGAGGTTTTGTTTTGGGGTTTTTTTTCTGTGGACTGTTGAAAATTGACTACTATATAATTATTTGTGAACACATCTTTTCCACATTTTCAGCCAGCTCCCACTCTGAGGAGGTGAGAAAGCTATATTTACTCTAGTTCAAGTGCTTTTGACTCTCAGCAGAGCGAGTGTGAAACAAGTCCCCAAGCCTCCCAGAGGGAGTGCACGGACCACTCTGAACTCCTCAACCCCTCTGCAATATTAGCCCTCAATTGCTCCTTGCATCCCAGCCACAGCAGTACAGCTACGCTGCTTCACGCAGGCTCAGAAAATAGCTGGGAGCCTCTAAGCCTTTGCTCATATCTCAGATAACGCTTTCATTTCAGAACGAGGTGGGTACAGGTACCCTGGGATGAATTCAACTGTAAATATTCAGAGTGATTCATTGTTTGGCTTTTCTCTCCAATCTAAATAGTTGGAGCTGTCAAAATTGATCTGAGTTTTTACGGTACAATACTTTAGAGAGAGAACAAACCATGGATTAAATTTGCTGTTGTGGCCCAAAATAGCTTTCAAATATCAACACAGGCAAGACACATAAAAGAGACTATTTCCTTGTGAAGCAAGGCAAGTCCTCACATCTCCATTTAACTGTCTTTCTCCCTCGAGGTACACAGCAGAAAACTGAACATGCGAGCTGCCTCCCTCTCCCCTTCCCCATCACTGGATTAACCGGGAGACATGGAAAAATCTCTCTTGCTCATGAAAAGTCTCTGCTTAGGCCCAGTAAGCTGTCCAGGGTGGGAGCAGAGCTGAACATAACGAGTGGCCCTTGCTTTCTTATCACATCATTAAGTAGCGCTTATCAGAACAAAAGATTATTTTTATTCGGTGCGTATAAATGCTATGACTTCTATTTCTGTACACTACACCCTCCCTGTCCCCAGTAAAGAATAAAAAGGAGTATGGATCATCCAGCTCTCACGTCCAGGGATGTTCATGGGTTTGCACACCCCTTTGCAAGCACACAGGCCTCCTTACAGTGTCAATGACCCTCTTTCCCCTCCTCCAGTAAAAGGGCCCGACTCTGCTTCCCCCTCCATTGCAGGGAAGCTGCAGACACAAGAGACCAATGGCAGAGCAGCGATGAATATCCATAAGAAGGAAAAAATTAGCTGCTTACAAAAATAAAGAACAGATAAAATCTTTTCTGGTAATTCCCAGATCCCCGGGATCTGAAGTGGTGAGTAGCCTCTAAATGATTTTTCTTCTGAGGTTGCCACAACACCTCCAGTAGATGTATAAGGATACATGTATATTGGCCTGTCACATTCTGATGGAATGTGTCATTCATCTCGGGGTTTAATCCTGAGACACTGCAGATGACAAAATGCTGCCCCACTAAGTCTGTCAGGGCGGCATCGATAACTTGGTTTTCACCACCTTTCTTTGGGGTAACCCTTTCTCCACCGAAACCCGCTCCCAACAGATATTCCTCTGGCTGCAATTCTGCTGCAGGCAGCAGGCAGACAGGACATGTTTCGTCACTTAACGGCGAGAAAGGAGCACAACGATAAGGAAAAGCCCTGTCCAGAGGGAAAATGTTCTAAAGTTAAAAAGACAGAAGAAAACAATTTTTTTCCAGCTGGAAAAAATCCACGGGTGCTTGTCACTAAAGCTTTCTAAATGTGAGCTACTGCTTAGGTGAGAAGCAGTCAAACGTACCGGTGGGTACTAGTTGTAATTCAAGGCAGTCCGCATCCCACTATGAGCACAGAAACATTCCAATTACACTAAGTGCTAGAGGAAAAGATAACATTTTCTTTTGTTGGTTTCACTTAAAAAAACAGAACAAGGCAGTTTCTTGAAAGAAGGCCAGCTTTCACAGGAGGCACCTTCCAGCGTTTCATGCAAAAATTATCAAGCAAGCCACTGTGAGGCGGTGTTATACTGAAAAAGAAAAAAAGAAAAAAGCAGCATTGGTAGGTAAAATTTTGTGGAAAGGAGATTACGAATTCCTCACACAAATATACCATCATCATCAGCTCAGGGGTTGTGGGAAAGCAAAAAAGGACACAAGAAAAGAAAAAGCCAAAGAATGCTCTCAGTTTTCACAACTATTTTTCATTGTTCTGTTTGGACATCTCCTAGTAAAGCTTTTTCGTTGTTTGAGGACACGATGTAAAAGCCACCAAATGTGCAATTCAAAGACTCAGCCCAGTGTTGGAGTCACAGACTCCACTGCGTGACTTATGTACTTGGTCAAAACAACCGAGCTTTTAAATCAGGTGAGCACGCAGTGCTCCTGCGAAGGTTCGGGGCAGAGGCCAAGGCACACTCCTTGGTTGGAAGATCAGCAACGATTGTTTCAAGATAAACAGATAAAGCAATCAATGTTCATTACAGATTAGAGATTTGAAATAAATTGGCCTTCACCCAAGACACAACCATATTGCGGGTCAGACCAAGAATTATCTGTGCAGCCAATGCGACCTACTAAATATTGGGCATGGGAGCAAGAGATGGAGCAGAAAACCTAGGTGACAACAGGAGAAACGTTGGCCAAAGAAAGAGCTCTTTAGGCCAACTGTTGGCTGAAAGAGGCCTGGAGCCGTGAGCAAGGAAACACTTTCCAGTTTGAAACTGTGGTGAAAGAAATGGGATTTGGTGCATCTCTGCTAAAGAACAAGCTGCGACAGTGACCCATCTCCATCTTCAGACTTCCTCCCAATGACCAGGATAAGCTCTAACTGAAAGAAATGCTATGAGAAGATGCTTGTTGCACTTCCATGGCCTTTGTATCCATGTGACAGTAACCCTGTGCCTCAGTTTCCCCTGCCCAGGATGAGGCTACAGCCTTTGCTTTGCCCAGTTGTTCTCCGAGGCAAAGAATGCCTTTCACTGTGGGTTTTTGCACCGTGATGCACAGAGCAGGATAGGTGCTACAGTGACACAGTAAATCGAGAATACTGAGCAAACTCCCTGCCTTGAGGCTACAGTGCTTGTGACCACAGCCACATGGACACCATACTATGAAGAAGCGTTTCCAAGGGAGACACATTTATAAAAAGAAAACTGGAGACAGGAGGAAGGGGCTGCTTCCCAAAGCACCAGGCTACTCTCCAGAAGCCCTGCTGCGTCCCGCTGGACTCCCAGCGGCAGACAATTAGTAATGTAGTGGCTGTCTGCTCCTGCGAGGGACCCGGGGGAGGCAGGCCAGCAGCTGCCTACTGCTCCATTATTGAACAGATCTGAGAACAAACGTAATCTGTTTTTCCATTTACTTTCCAGGGACTACTGCGTGTTGTCTTTGTC
Source organism: Pygoscelis adeliae (assembly GCF_000699105.1). Classification (NCBI taxonomy): domain Eukaryota; kingdom Metazoa; phylum Chordata; class Aves; order Sphenisciformes; family Spheniscidae; genus Pygoscelis; species Pygoscelis adeliae. The sequence continues at coordinate 1,012,827 of NW_008823913.1, forward strand.
TAGAAACTGCCTCCACTTTGCAAGCAGCCTTCCATCCATTTGCATATCCCCTATCAGTCTCTGGCTTCTGAGGGGCTCCTGACTTTATGGCACATCTCTAGATCTGAGACCTTCTAGCCAAGCCACGCTGCAAAACTAAACCATGAATGTCCAAGCACTTGGAGAGGAGGACCCAGTTTCACAGCGTTCCTCTGCAGAGCAGGTGAAGAGGAGTTGTAGGTGTAAATAATTGGAGATATAGTCTTACGTTCTTTAAGTTAAAATCAAACAACCCAAAAGACACAGATTTGGATTTATCACTGGACCACAGCCACCTCTCCTCACTATCAGAATCAACCGACAGGAGATGCTCCCACACCACAGGACGCAGGCATGGCTCCAGCCAAACAGGGGCAGATCTGCCACTTTACTCACTCCTGCCTTGTTTGCCTCACAGTAGCAATACCTGAGTCACCAAGGAAAGAGGGACATTTGCCTTTTACCCAAGACTACATGCTGTAGCAGAGGTTCTCTAACAACTCTCAGATCACAACCGCAAAGTAAACCCCATCTCTACATGTATCCAAGAGGGGTGAGTGGAAGACGACAATCTAATAGGATTCCTCTGAAGTGGCTCAGACCGTATCTCTAGCACCAAGAAGAACAAACATTTTCCCAGCAGCTCATCTTCAGCTGGATCCTTACGGCTGTCCCGCTAGCAGATCCACAGGGCAGTGCCACTCCTGCAGTTTATAAACAAGGTTGGTCAGAGCAAGGCTCAGATTTGTTATTGCACTAAGGACAGATGGATGATAAGGGTGACTAATCCCTGATCGCCATCCAAGAGGCTTTTCTGCAAGATCTGGAGCAGAAACATGAAATTACCATTCCCCAGGCTATTTCTACACAGTTCCCATTTGCGTCTGTCAGCAGGTGGCACGGGAAAGAGAATCTCATCTCTGCTGCCGGAGGCAAGGAGACCGTGGACGACTCTTATGGATACAAGATTTTCTGAAAGCAATCTGTAACTTCTAGGTTCACTGTTTTTGTCTCAGTCCCCCCAGCACTCAGTATACCTTTTCTACATGAAGGAACAGCTTAAAGTGTTGTCATGAGCTAATAGACAAGTCTTAATGGGTCTGCAAATCACTGCCCAACCTGCAGGCAAACGTTCCTCTGCATTACAGCAGGGCTATTAGAGGAAGAGACACCCTTTGGAGCATCAGCTGGCACTTCCAGCACCAGATAATGCTTTCCCTGCAGAGACATGAAAACTTAAGAGGAGAGGAGGAAGAAAAACAAGATGAGAAGAAAGCGAAGAAAAATAGATGGAGTGTGCCAGCGATGCAAGATGTGCTGGCAAGTAGGCAGTCAACTTCGCTCGAGAAAGGACGTGTTATCACAGGTTCAGGCCTCAAGAACTTAGCTGTTGTATCTGGTAAGCACACATTCACTTTCCTAAAGTTACGCAGCTTCTCTGTAATCACTGCTGGCTGCCAGTATTTCACTACGGAGTTAAGTCTCCATCTAAGGACGTGCTGCCCCGTAACAGGACCCAGGCATTACAGAAAGGTGCTGCTACTTTCAGGCCTAACCTCAGAACTGAAGGAGTCAGAAGAGCTTGTTTGCCAATGACACACCAGAGACCATTTAAGAGTTACTCAAAGAGGCTTCATAAAGGCCAGGGCTGAGAACAAAAGCCCTTTTAGTACAAATCCGTGACAACACTAACATATATTAACCCACAGCACACAAACCCTTTAAACAGCATGAAGAAACCATTAAGCAAAACCCATCAAAACCATATAAAAACCATGCTTGCAGAGCAGGAAAGGGATGGGGGGAAATGTACAGTGCTTTCTGAATGTCTGGCTGGGGAGGAAACGTTTGCAAAAAGAATGCAAAGACCCCAAGGAATCCATTAAATTCAGCATCACCACAATGCATTGCTAGTGTGGAAGGCCTAATTACACTCTAATCATAGCCTCTAACCCAAAGTGCAGACCTGCTTCGCTGAGATTTGTACCTGGAGAGGATTTGCAGTACTTCTTTTCAGACATATTTGCCTGCTACAACCTCTTGCTCTAACACAAGGGAATATTTGATGTCCACGTGCAATGCACTGAACCAGAATGCACTCCCATCTCAGCATCTTGAAATAATCGAGAATCCTTGGAGCCAAACGCAGAAGTGGCTCAGCAGCCGTAAGGCAGCAGCACTTTGCTCCCATGCTGTGTGTTCATCTGAGGACCTCGAAGTTCTTTAAAAACATCAGAGTGTCACAAGGACCTTGCTGGGGCCATTATTAAACTCATTTAGCTGGTGGGTAGGCGGAGGCCCAGACAGGATAAACAATCCTTCCACTCAAGATTGATCAGCTCTCTAATGGCAGCCCAAAACAATCAACTCTTATTTTCCTTACTTATCCCAAACACTTTTCCGTTCCACTGGTAAGGCGAGGGGACATTATTGCAAACTTCTCCCTCTCCATCCTAATTCACTCTTCATCCCCATCTGCTTTGAGACAGCAGTAGCAAGAGAGTTACCATGGCTCCTTCTACCTCTGTGCTACTCAAACAAATGCAGTCACAACTGGAAAACTCTACTCTCAATCTGTAATTGTCATGGACAGAAGACCAGCCTGTAGTATAACAACAGGTTTTGGTAAGCAAGAGTGCTTGCCACACACCGAAGTTCTTGGCTAGCAAGGCTGGATACATAGAAGTAATGAAAAACTTGAGCCATCCTTCTGCCAGATTAAGGACATTGATCAATAAAAATGCTATATTGAACAGTGTAATAGAGTTGTTAAAGATCATTGCTGCTGCTTTATCTAACAAGTCAGCTTCTGAAAAAATCCGTTTTATATGGAACCTAAGAAGATATATAAACATTGGCTGAGATCACCAGCGGGTGTAAATTGATGTAGTTCCACAGATGGCAGTGGAATTGCCTCGATTTAAAATCAGCTTAGGACTTGAGCATGTAGTATTATGCAGTGGTAAATAATACCCGTAAAAATTAGGCGGAGGGTGAGGGGTCAGACCAGACCGAAGCTATTTGCTGTCTTTAGTCTCCATGCCACTTCATGTCATGGAAGTCTGCTTTCAATATTGCCAAGATACTCAGGGTCACCTCTAGAGAGAGATGGTACCACTGATCTGTGAGATTGTATCTCATGAATCAGGCTGTTTCCTTCAGACTGAAAACCAAGGATGACAGTAATGCAATTCATCAGTTCAGAAAGGATCCCCCACTCCTGTCCTGCTGAGCCAACCTTTCCCACCCATCACTGATACCACACATTTGGTCTACCCCATCACAGTGTGCAATTTCAGAAGAGACAAGCAAAGATGGATGTGCTCTGGAGTATTTTATGACCTGTATTCATAAGCAAACATGGGACTTATGGTGGTAATGTCCAGGTTTTTACCCTAAAAAAAAAAAAAAGGTTTGGGGTATTCAAATAAACTGAGAACTGCCACCCAACTGCAGAAGTCCTACCCCAGTAGAATGCGCGTGGAAGGAGAGGGCCTGAGCACTTGCTTATGCTCAGTTTCTCATTATGAAAAGCACTAGTAGCCTGCGCCCAGTCTCACTGTTCTCCCAGTCTGGCTCAGCCCCTTGCTTTAGGAGAACGTCAGCGTGGGGGTTGCGATGTGAGGCTGACCCTCTGCGCCAGCCCTTCTGGCAGCTGCTCTGTCAGCAGCCAGCATGGGAATAAAGGGATCTCGTCTGATCTCAGGACCTAAGTAGGGCCAGGGCCAGTCAGTACTTGACAGGACACTGGCTGGGAACACCAGGTGCTGTAGGGACCTGATGGGATGCATCCATGAGTGCTGAGGGACCTGGGCGCTGTCACTGTGAGGCCGCTCCATAACCTCTGAAAGGTCACGGCAATCAGGGGCGGTTCCTGAGGACTGGAAGAGACCAAATGCCACTTCTATCTTCAAGAATGGCAAGAAAGAGGATCCAAGGAAACACCTTGATCTCTGGGGAGGTGATGGAGCAAATAATCCTGGAAACCCTTTCCAAACACATGAAGGATTTTCTCTCCCTGTATCAACCTGATAGAAACAGTGGGGGTGCAAAAAAGGAGGAAAATGCAGGCTTCTTGCTCTTGCCATAGCTACTGGTATAACCCCAACTGATTTGAATCAGAAGCCCTGCTCCAAAAAGGGCTTTATTCAAACAAACGGGGCCTCTGTTAGCAGAGAGAAGTAGGGTCTGCTTTCATGACCCTTCGTGCTTCCAGAATTCTCCTCTCTGACCCCAGGAAGATGCCCCGAAGGAGGAAAAACCTTTGCCAAGATAGCAGACCCCTCAGGGACCATGTGCTGGGGTGGGCATGGGTGCAGGTTCAAAAAATCAGGGGTAGTTTGCGAAGGAAGCGCCTGCTATGCACACAGCAGTAGCGATCTGCAGAAGCCCTAATCTGATCAGCTCAGATTACGCCCAGTGAGATCATTAATATTAGCAGGATTCCAAGGCATAATATCAAGCTGACTTCCCATGGGAATTATGACAACTCTGTCTTTGATATCTTCCCCTTAGGCTCAGGCACTGTATTTCAGCCGCCACAAACGAACAAAACTGGAGAGAATACGATCAACACAGCAAAAAACAAGTTTAAAAAAAAGGAACAATTTCCTGCAAAAGTCCCCCATATGCTTTGCCTGGAAGTGGATTCTGAGGACATGAGTAATACCAATCCCAGAAGAATAAAAGAAAAGGCAATGTGACTGCAGCACAGAGGACGAAAGCATCTCCCATGAAACGCTGCGGGGAGGGGACCAACACCCCCCGCCGGAGCGCCCTGCATTTGCCAGCACACTGCACGAACGCCAGCAGCTCTGCCCATGGGTAGCCGAGTCGGCACCACCCATCCATGGCAGGTACTTCGGTACCAGCCCAGAGGTGAGGGTTGGAGCTCAAATTCCTGCCCCCAACCCTGGCCAACTAAGCTGTGCGTGCATGGCTGGTCAGCAGGCTCAGGAGCTAAAACTGCCCTCGTTGCCTCTTCGGGCACCATTGGCTCTCAGGTATTAACCCCATAAGCCCCAGAGCTCAAAATAGGCTTTTTCATCTTCCAAAGGAGGAAACCACTTCACCGCAGAGGGCAACAGATTAGAGGGGGTTTTATCAGGGCCTCATCCTTTATACCAAACAACAGGTAAGTGGAGAGAAAGAGGTCTCCCATCTTTCCTATTTATTTACTTCTCTAACCACAGCAGACATGTTTTCAGACTCCCTTGTGGCCGGTGCCACTGAGCACGGCAGAGCAGACAAGCTGCACGCAGCCTTTTGCTGGCATCGTTTGCTGTGCTGCCTTCCAGATGCTTGGCAATCAGCAACTTCCCCAGCTCATAAATCGCACAGGACTCAAAATGAAGTCTCCCGCCTCACTCGTGGTTTATTAACCCCAAGAGGCATTAGGGGACATTTCAGAAGCAAAATGACAGATAAAGGGAAAGGTAATAAAGCAGAAGTGGCTCCCAGACAAACAAGCTTTACTCCCCACAAAGGTGCTTTTGGTCATATCTTTGAAACATTAATTCTAGCTATGGCTCTGTGACCTGCCTGCCTCATCTTCACCAGCTCTGCAGTAGAAATGCACTTAGTTACCAGCAGCTGATGATTTTCTAAAGACCCCGGCATAGCCGTGAGGGAACAAGCAGCAATGCACCGTGTTGTCTTCAGCGAGACATTTCAGGAGCATTTGCGCCTTGCCCACAAAACTCAACTCATGTCTCTATGATCCAACACCTTTGAACACCTCTCCAGGTGCTGGGCTGTCAAAGGCGGCCCCTCTCCCTGACATTTAGGAGGAAAACCTCCAACAACTGCAAAGGCAGCAACCTTTTCACCTTATGTGAGCAACAGCTGCCCAGGTGCAAAACAAAGATGCTCATATCAGCTCATATCACTTGGCATAAAGGACAGCACATGGGAGGACCTTGTGTCACTTCTGTCTCATTCCAGCTATGGTCTCCACGCAGAGAAAAGCACCGCGACACCAGACCGGGGCTCATCCACCTCCTTAGCATCAGAAGCCTCATCAGCACGACAATGACAAGGGATGTTATGGTGACCTGTATCACTAATAAGCTGCAAGGTCTCGGCATTTCTTCGCCTTGCTGCCCCTGTCTAGTGAGCGGCATCGCACTAATCTGCTTATTTCACCTCGCCTCTGCCTGAAGTTTCCTGCCAACAACAACAAAACCCATTCCGTGTATTAGGTACGCCTCCGATCGCAATCACCCAGCCCCGTGTTACATCCCGCTCCCTGGAGAAGAGAGCCTGCCGTGTTTTCCAATTCCATGCCCCAATCTCTTTAGACAGATTTCACAGTAATTGTAAAGCTGAACCACCGCCCGGATTGCATGCAGCGCCTTCGCTTCAATGTTTATCCAAGGTGCCGCAGATTTCCAGCTGTGATCTGTCAGCGATTATTTCCATACCCTTCACTTCACCCTTGTATGCAAGCATGTACCAAGGAGCGAGCAGTAATTAAAAGAATTGCGGTCTATTTAATTACCTTCTGACACGATAGCACAACAGCTGCCTTCAAAGCAGCACAACTCCCAGCAAATCGAATCCAACGGCAGTCGAGCAGCAGCGTGGGACCTGCATCGCATCAGCGCAGGTTGCCTCTGTTTGCAGGAGGGAAAAAAGCAGCAAGCTTCTCATTTCCAGTTAGGAAGGGAACGTGCCGCTTTCAGACCAAAACGTATCGCAGAAGCCAATGACATTTTAAAAGGGAAATTTTGAGTGTGGCCCTTAGGCTGTGGCAGCTTTTGGCCCGGGCAGGTTCAGCA
>NW_008823913.1:1019644-1020274 GCF_000699105.1 Pygoscelis adeliae
AAGGAGGCGGGGGCTGCCCAAATCCACCCACACGAGCCAGAAAGATTTGGTTTCGCACAGATTCACAGTAACTCATTCCTCAAGCAGAGGAAAGGTCTCATCCCACACAACTTTCCCCTCACTCCTCAGCAGCGGTGCCTGCTTTTAAGAAGTTAATAGTGGTCTGGGAAAGCAATGGGGAGAGGGGATAAAACCTGCATCTCCTGCAGCCCAGAGACCCTCAGCTGCTCTGGGGAAGGATCCAGACTGTTCAGCCACAGACTCTTTCGTAGGAGAGATGAATTGTGAATGTCTACGACCACGCAACATCAGGCGAGGCACCTCAAAACCCCACAGCATGAGTGGTCCCTAAAGGAAACTCCAGTGGCCTGCAAGTCCCAGTGTGAACTCATGCACTGGGATACTGAGACTGAGCAATTCCACCTCTGCCTGCTCCCACCTTGCTGTTGTGTCAGGACGTAATTGCTTCTCCTCGTCACCCTTTCACCCTGGATCCCATGGGCTGAGCCTATGTCCGTTTGTACTCGCGAAGGTCATGGTCCTGCAAAAGGTGTCTTATTTTTATCTCCAGTTCAGGCACAGAGCCACGGGGAAAGATGCCCCACTGCCCTGCCTCCCAGCAGGTGACTG
>NW_008823913.1:1020312-1062559 GCF_000699105.1 Pygoscelis adeliae
CCCTAACAAGTCTCACCTCTGAGCTGTGCCCTTGATCCTTTCACACACCTTCTGCCTTAGGAGAAGACATAATTATCTTCAGAGATCTTTGGAAATTAAGGAAGCCTGAGTGATGGCTCAAACACCCTTGCGCCAGGACCACCACGGCAGCTTCAGGCTCTTTCAGTCCTGCCTTTGGGGATGCTGGCTCCCCACACCAATCCGTTACAAACCTGCGGTGAAGAGACAGGATGTAGAACCCACAAACAGTTCCTCTGCAGAAAGGAAATGAAAACCAAGCAGAAAAATCCAACCACACGCTCTCGAGCTCATCAGGAGACGACCAGAAAGAAAGCAAGGAAGGGAGATCCTTCAAGATGACAGCAGAGTCCATGCCACCAGCCTGATTCACACCAACTCCAGAAGGAGCTGCAGGTGCAGAGCACCTCTGAAGACAACATGCTTTTAATTTTGTAAGTCACCTAGGAACTCAAAAACACAGGCCAGATGTTCCTTGAGAAAGACATGCTACCATTTCCTCCTTAAACAGAAAGCCCTTCCAGAAATTGTCGGGATATTAAGAGAGTTTTTTTCATGACAAAAATTTTCATGACGCGAAAATCTCTTCCCCATAAACCATTCAATGAATTCTGTCCCCACTTCTTTTTTATTTTTACCGGTGCAAAACAAGGGAAGAAGATGCCTGTCTTCTCCTAAGCTGTTTGCTGGATGCATTCAAAATACAGGATGTTCTGGGTGATTTTGGATGTAAGAATCAATGTCACGTCCCTGTTTTGCAAAGGGCAGTTTCTCTCAGAACCCAGTGAGAATATTCACATTCAAGACTTGAAATTCATTCTCTGGAAAAGTCCTCCACGCTTTGTTTAAAATTCATTGTTTCTTGTAAACTCATTCGCTAGAATATTAATAGAAGGAAAAACATATAAAAGGAAGAAATGCAGCTGACAGGAATTTGGTTAAAAATTCAAACCAATGTTCACAGGACTTTTCAATTTCCCAGCTCCGGGTTGCATAATTTTTGATGCACAGGCCCTGAAACAGGCCTGAATTCTAATGCTATTTTGAAAAGAAAAGACATGATGAATGTTTTGGCAGATTCTTGATTTTCTTTTTAGCTCACTGTGAAGATATGATTGAAAACGCAAAGAGACATCATGGAAAAAAAAGAAAGGAGACAAAGGACAGAATGTTACGCAGGAGGAAAGAGCCTGCATAGGCAAAGAGGCCAAAAATTGTGGTTTTCTCAATACAAGTTTGGGTCCAAAGCAACCACAGTCAAGACCGAGCGGTGCACAAACCCACTTGCCTTTGGTGGTGCTCCATAGGGCTGAGGAGACTGCTAAAGGAGACAACTGATAAGAGCAGTGGCTTGGAAAACACCCGCGGGCTCCTCTCACGTAGCTATGATTTTCATTTGACTCCACACTGCAGGGGTGAACGCTGACTGTCCCAGTGACCGACCCATTAAAGCATTCAGGTCCTGTAACTAACTTGCAAACCATTGTATATATTTCCATTAGACAAAATACATACTTATGATCTAGAGTAATATCATTCTAAGTTGCAGAATCGGTGGGGAAGGCGGGAGGGATAAATGTCTGAAGTAGTGATTAATGAGGAACTACCCTGTAATTACACAGATTACCAATACCCCATCAAAAGGCAGCAAAGCCACACTGAATTAGCACCCAAACGCTTCCAAAGGCATGAAATATTTCATAGCCGGAGCTCTCCTTACCACAGACTCTGCAAGTAGCAGAAGACTTGGCCTCACAGATGGCATCTGCTCTCTATCCACCCCCTGTTTCTCTCCAGCCATAATTGAGAAAATCACCAGCAATCAGAGGAAGACAACTGCTCCCAGCCCATAATGAGACAGGGCTGGAACAGCTGGGGCACATCTTTTTACAATTATCCGTCCTCCACCTCTCTAACTAATAACAGTTTCATGAAGAATAAACCTTGCTACACCTGAAATACTTCAAAATAAAGGGACGCCCTGGCTCTGCCTCATCGGTAGCAATGAGGGGACAGCACCAGAGCAAGCTGCCTTACTGGATCCATTCAGCCACTGCTATGGGTGTTAAAATACCATGTGTAAGAGGAGCTGAGATGTGAGCTGGCAGCACTGGTGCAGGGGAAAACATCACACACCTAGGGAGAAAAAAAAATAGCATTTGAAGATGCAAAGGCAGCAAGGTAGGAGCAAAACAAGAAAGGATCTCAGCAATGCACCCTACTCTATAGGAGACATCACATTATCCTCCAGGACCTCCCTGAATTATTGCTTGAATTAAAGGGGGGGAGACAGGACATCTAAAGTTATTAATAAGGACTGAAGTAAAACAAGCAGTGTACTAAAGCTATCTCAAGGCAATTTCATACGTAAGGAAGACAAACTGAAGGAAACTGGTTGCCAAAGGGAACCAAATGACAGTAGATAAAGTACTAAAAGGACTAACGGTGACCAAAAAACATATTGTGAACTGCAAACAGAGGCTTTAAAATAGTACTTTCTCCCTTCTGTACTTTGTAACGTGAATGCAGAGGCTTGATGTGACTGTGTCACAACAACTAAAGGAAAGATGGTGAGGGAGAGTGTCGTGCGTTCCCCACACACACACCAAGACCATATAAGACAACCTGAAAAAAAAAATACAGTAAACAACAGTAACCAAGAAAATAAATAGCAGGGGATATTTCACTCGGTCTTTATCCAAGGACAAGCAGTTAACCAAGATCACTGCAACTGTTTTGGGGCTGGAACATGACCCACAGTAATTAAGTTCACCAGTGTAGGCCAGAGGAGCCAACATCCCTCACGGAAACCGCAGCTGCAATTTCAAATGAGCAGAGCACAACCAGCTGCACTGGAGTCTGGCTGCGACAGCTGCGTTTCAAGATTTCTTCAGACTTCCAACATCCTTTTAGCCACCTTTCATCTGCCATGCAAACCCCCTCCCAGAACTCAGCCCCTTGTGAGAACGCCAGGAAAAATGAACTGTCGAGCATCGACTTAATGCGGGTAAAGAGTGGAGCCAAATTCAAGACCGTCCTGCACGCGGGGCACGACCAGAGAGGAGCAGGTCAAGGGCATTTGGTGAGCCAGTCCAGCAGTGCTTCCCCCACTATGTAACTGAGAGCAAAACTGAGGATCACTGCAGCCCTTGTCCTTCCTAGCCGTGGTCCCTCCTTACACGTGGGCTATGGCATCTCGTATCATCCATGTCCTGGCACTCCCCTCCCTTTTGGTAGCATAAGACGAGCACAAAGCAGCAGCAAGAAGGAGTTCATCCATACAGCACTGGGCCACTCTGGTGGGCAGACGAGGCTGGGACAGCAGTGCCCAAGCACTCCTAATCCTCCGTGTTTACAACCAGCGGCTCAAAGTGAGACCTGGCATCGTACCACGCTAGCAACGTACGGGTCATAGCCCCAAAAGGAGGTCACATCAGTGTTAAAAAACCGCCCAGAGCGATGTTTGGTGGTGTTACTAAATTAGCCTTTCAGTGCCATCGCCATGGTACATGCCTGCGATACCCAGAAGTCCCCCCTGCTAGGCTGACAGCAGCATCGCTGCGTGGATGCCAGTGAAATCCTCCCACCAGAAATGGGATCTGAATCCGATCCAGCTCATTCACTCCCCCACCCCGGCCACATGCACACACTTCTGCAGAAGGCAAAATGCTCTTCACAGAAAACCCAAAAATTGCTTTAGTTGTGAGTTTGAAGGGAATTCTTTGCTGGTGAGAAGCATTCGCACAGACCCTTCCCAGGATAAAAATTTGCCAGCACAACGTGCATGCTCCCCAGCTGCTAAAATCCCCATTGCCAAGCATGGTGCACCTCCGAGCTGAGCACAGACAGGATGGGCCCCTAGGTACGTGTCTGCATCAGCAGAGTGAAGTCTGTGTAAACCACAGAGCCATTATCAGGGGTAAAATTAGCTCCTGTTACTGACAGCATCTATCACTCATTCCTACTCTAATCTCTACCAGGGGAAGGATTTACAAGCAACAATGATGAAAGAGAAAAGGGAAGAGGGGGAAAAGAAAAAAAAAAAAAAAAAAAAATCAAAGCAATATTCAGGGGAGGGAAAAAAAAAATCAAAGCAAAGATAACAAAAGCATTTGTGAGGCTGGAAGAAACAAACTATATTATATTACAGGGACCGAGGGATCCTTATCATGCCCAGATAAGATTTTCATTCAACGTGTTGGGATTTATTTTTTTTTTTTAACTGCTTAAGAAGATTCAAATACATTGCCAGGTACCTCCAGCTCTGTAAGGGTTTTCTTTTAGCCATGCATCATTGCAGCAGCTTGCGTCAATAAAAATCCTAGGGAAACACATACAATGGGAAGCAGATCAAAGGAACACAGATGTAAGAATCTTACTGAACAGGTACAAGAAGTAAAGGTGGGGAAAAGATAAAGCTCAGATTTTATGTTGGTGTTATTCTTTAAGAGATTTATTAACCCTTTAAAAAGGGTTTATTAAAAACCTATTAATCGCAGAATAATCAGTTGCGATGAACCTAACCCATAGATCAATGGATAGTACACTATCAGATAGCATGTATTAGTAAATGACTACGTAATGCAGAAATTAATGAGCCATTATGAAAATGATTCTTAAAATAAGATATGACCAGAAGAAAGCAAACCACCAACAGTGCTGCTTGTTAGCTCCCAAATAATCTTTGCTTTGCCCTTAATAAACCTCTTCATTTCTTGGCAGAATTAATCACTGCAAATAAATGAAACCTCTGGATGTACTATTCACTGAGCAGCCTACGGGACAGACCGCACCCTTCCCTGAAAGCATGCAGCTAATGCCAACTCCACTGGAGTCACAGGTACCTCAGTCACCCGTACAAACGTCATTCAGAAGAACAGCGTGATTAAAACGTGCCTTTTATGCACAGGTCTCAGAACAGCCGATCAGTAATTATTAACGGGGCCGTACAGCAATCCATTCACACAGCTACTGCCAAAATCATGCTGCCCCTTTCGCCATCGCTGCGCCGGAGGGAGAGCTAGCCCTGAACTTCCAACCTGACTTCACGTCACGTAGCCAGCTGGAGGTGTCAGGGGCCTGTCTGAACCAAATTATAAAGGAGAAGAAAAAAAACTAGAGCGAAGAGCCTGCCCTATCTTCAGAGGTTCACCATAGGCAAGTCTCCCACGAGGTTTCTCTAGCATTACAGGAGACTTCTGCTCCCGAGCACCCATTTGGATGGGAATGCCTGTCGGATACGGGCTAATGGGAGCTGGGAGGTAGAGAGCCCAGTGCTCACAAAACATACCCGCTGGAGCTGCCGCCATGCAGGGTCTCACGAAGAAAAGCAAAGAGAGAACGCGGGGCTGTCTTCCCACCCAGTCGTGTTCCCTTCATTCCTCTTCCTCCCCTCCTGGCAAAGGGAGGGCGTCAGCATCCCTCTTGAAACTACATTGAAATGAATGTGAGGAAACCACCCGTTTGCGAAGAGAGGCTATATGTATGCGTATGTGTTTTGGGAAGTCTAATTTGCATTTCTGGGCCTCAGAGTGCCCCAAATAGAATTTACAGTAGGTTGTGAAGATTGCCATCCCAGCTAATCAAATATAATAAATAGCTCTGACTGAGCAGATGACTCTCCTACAGCACTGTGGTTATCAGAGGGATCGGTCTTAATTTGAGACTCCATTCATCAGCCCTGCTAACAGGATTGTGCAGAGAGTGATATTTGACAGAAGTGTTTTCGAAATTCCTAAATGGAGAGTGTGCATTGAGGGAGACAAGATGGATGTTTCCATTACGGTGACTGTGCAGGATGTCTCACCGCCCCCCGCTTCCCACCCAGCAGCAAACAACTGACGGACACATGCTATTACGGTGAATATGGTGGCCACAGATTCCTTCTTGTTTTGTTTATCAAAAGAAAAATAATGAATTTATTCTAGGGATGAAGGGTGGCAGGAACCCGGCAGTAGCTTGTGCTCCTGGCTGTACATCACGCTGACACGCAGCTCTGAAGCTCTACCTGGAGAAGGCGGTGAGGGCAGGAGCGCCCCGAGGGACACGTACACACTTGTGCAGGGAGTCAGCCATGAACTGCTGCAGCACCTTCCTGCAGCCCCGGGCAAAGGGGTTATTAAGGATTAAAGGCCAGAAAGGACCTCCTGATTGAATGATCCATGTACCCTGCAGGCAGAAACATCATACAATCCTTTTCTCCAAGTTGTCACATATCTCCTTAAAACCAGTTTGGTTTTTAGACCCCACCACTCTCACTGGGCACCCTCACGACTCCATGTTTTGTCTTGAGCTTAACCTGCAAGAATGGTTCTCCCTCATGGACGTTTATCCTTCACCATATGTTCAAGGAGCAGCAGGAACCCCTCTCAACCCTTGCTTTGCTAGGCTGAATGTCCCAGTCTCTCTAACCTCCACTCATAACAAAAACCAAGTGACTTCTTTTTGCAGCGATGCCAAACTGAACTCATCTTCCTTGGTCACCTGGGGCAACATCTTTGTACAGCAGCATTAACACATCTCTGCTTCTACTAGAAACACCATAGTGGATATATTTCAGATTTGCATCGGCAAAAACTCTTCCCTACCCCTTGATAATCCCCACTTGCACGAGCGGCTGTGGCGGCGAAGGGAGGGATGCCAGCCTGATTTACATTGCAACAGGACTCGGGTTGCGTGGCAGACCACAACCACGGCGCAGCATGGTTTTTGGCACAAGTCCTGTTGCAGGTGGGTTTATCCCTTGCAAATGCTTGCCCTTCCCCACCTTCTCAGGAACCTCTAGAGTGAAGCGCTCTCTAGTTTGCCTCCACTTCATAGGGGCGCAGGGTGATTCACTCATGCTTGGAAGAGCTGCGATGAAAACAAGCAGTTTAACCCTGAGAGGTGGAACTGGCCCGCAGTAACGCGGGCAGGTCAGACCTGTTTACTTTGAGAAACCTCTCCCCGTGTAGATTAAGCCTGTGATGAGGGGTTAATGAAAGACGTGTTAATTATCACCACCACCACCCTAGACCTGCACAGTTTATGAGATGTGGTTGAGAACAACTTTCAGCACAAAAATATGTTCTTCCATTTCCTGGGAGGAGGATAACGAAAAGCCATTTTCCCCTGTCCATAGCACGGGCTGAGGGGCTGATCAGATACAGCAGATTGCCGAAGGGCAGCACGAGAAGCCCTACTCCTGGCCCGGCTGTGCAGCAGGCAGGTACCCAAGTCCCCAGGGCACATTGGGAGCAGCGAGCACTCCTCCCTGCCGCAGCCTCCCCTCTGCTGCCTTGGACCCGGGGGGGCTGCGAAGGTTGGTGGCTCCTGGCAAAGAACAGGGCAGAGGGGCAGAAAGGAGCTAGACAAAAAAACAGAGGGAGGAAGAAATGGGAACGAACAAGTTCTCTCAGACCCATCCATCCAGGCAGAACATTTTGCCCCAGATTTTGTAAACAACACAGTAGAAAATGGTAAATCATAAAAGTTAAAGCGATCCCCTGTATTCTTCCCACCTTGCTTTTCATTCTCTTCATCTGGAGCCATTCCCTTTGGCAGAAACACAGGGGACACGAAACATGCCGGAAAAGGCTTCTCAGCTCATGCCTGCTTATTCCAGCAAACATCTTGAATAACCACAGGGCTGAGAGTTGCTGTCCCCGTGTGAAAGGAGAATCACTGTGAATCCTCTCCAGAGAAAACCCCATGCTCATGGGACAGGGGGGAGCGGGGACAGGTCAGCAAGGAATAGGGGAAGGAAAAAAGTACTTAAAAACATAAAAGGAAAGAGGGAAGCTTATTCTGCAAGTCAAAAACAGTTTGGCATTTCCAAGTTAAATACAAGTGAAGCCTTTGTCCGCATGCTCCATTGTAACACTGTTGCTCTAAATCCCCTTTTATCCCTTTAATTATGCATGAAAAAACCACACGACCTCCCTGCTCATACACTCAGCCGAGCAGTGGCTCACAGCGCGGAAGGCTCATTATACAGCTTTAGCGGGGCTGAGTGCTCTGAATTATTTAAATCTCCATTAAGACTCCACTATGGCATATCTATGTGATAAACGGATCAGGTGCCGCTGGATTTCTCCCCTGGCCAACCCGCTCTCCCTTCTCCTTCCCCCTCTCTCTCCTTCCTCCTGCAAAACTCAGTAGGGAGGGAGATAATTGCCAAGAGGGAAAGGAGTTTGCACTCGTGCTACCAAGTGTTTCGTTGTCATTTAAAAAAGGCCAACTGAGCCAAGTAATAAAGACACTTAATCAGGATTAGCGCTAGAGGGCATGGTAAGGTGGTCAATGCATAACTTGTTTAATGGCCATTTTATTGTTTAAATTAAATAGAACTTAAATCATTATGTTTTACTTAAGCAGTGTGAATGCCCTGCCCCGTTCCCACAGCACCACTGCAGAAGCACATAGAAAAAATGGTGTATTACCAGAGCCGGGGGGAGTTGTGATGATTGGGCTCAGTGTACCCAGCGTGGGGGGTGATCTATATTGTCCTCCCCGTCCCCTTTTCACATGCCTGCTGTTCTAAAGGCCAGTATCATAAGGAGAGCAATGGTCCAAGGAGAAGCTAGGAAAGGTGGACTGAGGAATCTCAGAGCACAAAGTGTGAGGGATTTGCGGAACAGCCTTCTGGCTCCAAAGAAGGGAGAAGAAAAAAAAAAAAAAAATCACAGTAAAACACGGCTTCCCTAGGAGCAAGGGAGGTCATCCCAGATCAAGGAGAGGCCCTTAATCCCTGTGAAGCGAAGGGCAAGATCGGTTCTCCTTAGTGAAAGTTTCCTGCTGCCACAGACCTCTTCGAGCGCAAAGGTATGGGGGAGAGGGAGGCAAAAGCTCTCCAGACTGCTATTCAAAACACCTCTTCATGGCATGGGCAGAGCTACCAAACAGCACCCCAGGAAAAGCTCAGGTTAACACTTTTGTTTTCCTCGGTTTCTTGCTGCCAGGGACAAGCAGGCACAGGTGATATCAAGTCTGGGCACCTAGCAGCCACAAAGTTCGGAAAAGAAATAACATAAGTCTCAGGTAGAAACATTTTCAGAATACTTTTGGGTTGGGGGAAAAATCCTTTTTAATGGAAAACACTGACAGACCCTAATATACCTCCTTGCCTATCTCAGCACCGGAAAAGAGGAAGGATGCCGTGGTCCTTCCATCACATCCCATCACTGGGGACCAGGGCAAGTTGATGATGAGCTGGGTAACCACTGGCCTCGGTACCCCTGAGAGTTCATCACCACGGCACGTTCAGCTCACCAAGAGCTGTGTAGCACCCACGCACCACCACAAGCCACAGGCACCTGTCACCTGAGGTACAAACAGCCGCACAAACACACCCCAGTAAAACAAACCTTGAGAGCAAGTCAGTCCACAAAGGTCGGTAAGGGAAGCAACAACCCCAAGATACAGTTATTACATCGAATTCACAATTCCCTACCCCCCAAAAAAAGTGAACAGGATTTAGCTCCCGTTCACCCACAAGTTTCCTGAGCGAGCGTGAACAAGTCCCAGATCTCCACAGGCTTTGGCTCCTTGACTGCAAGACGGAGATAAGAGTCCATCTGTTACCCCTCACGGCCGCGGCAGGGCCGGAGCATCGCGAGGGGCTTCTGGAGGCCGAGATAAATGGCTAGCTCTCCCCCCGGTCTCAGGAAGCGCTTGCTGAATGGGGCAGGAAGCGGGTGGAGACAAGGAGGTGCATTAAGTTATTTATTTGTGAAAGCAACTGGAAAATGTGCTGAGGAGGAAAGAAAAAGTCTTTGGTGTTAAAAATAACCTCTGCCAGAAAAAAATAATTTAAAGGCCTCTTATTTTAAAAGTTTCTCTCCACATTTACTTGAGATAAATGGAGGCAGCACAGTGGCAGCATTTTCTTAAGACTTGAGAAATAGATGGCAGAACTCTAGAGACAGGTTTCGCTCATATATCATTCCCTTCCCCTCCCAGTCTCTGGGGGACACGTGTTGCTGTGACATCTTTTACTAAGATTTACAGAGCAGTCATCCTGTCAGGGATGTGAAGGCAGCCTTGCTGCCACAAAGCTGCTGTCAAGCCTGCACCGTGTTCAGGAGGCAGCAGTTAACCTTGTTTTCAAGCCACGGTTTCTACCTAGAGAGGCAACAGAGGCAAAGAAAAAGCCCGGTCTGCCCCACTTCAAGCTGCTTCTGCAAGGGGACTATTTGCTGTCTACTTACACCACCAGTTTTTAAAACCGGTATTTATTTTGCTGCTCTGGCAGTGCTTATCTCTTCAAGATGCAGGAAAGCGATTAGAGCTGGGCGTCCTGTTCCCGGCTCCGCTCCTAGTTCCCTCTGTGTTACCTTTGGGGATGGCGGCGGGGGAAAGCCTGACCTCGCCTGCCTCAGTGGCAGCGCTGGGGTTGCCCTCGCCCTCCCTCCATGCCTCGGTTTATCTCACTCTTGCCGACTCCCATCTGTATTTTTAAAAACAGCATGAGTCAAAGTCCTAAAATGTAAGGAACTGGCTTTAAATTCAGGCTGCATTTTAAAGAGGAAGGTGCCAATTTTTTTTGTATGTGAAGTCTCCAGCAACGACCTCTAGGTGTTGAGACTTTCTTTTAAAAGTCTGAGATTGATAGTAAATATACAATATTTACAAGCATGAATCATCCAGGTTTATACAACAATTGTCCCTTTTGCTGACAACTCTCAAACTAACAGCTTATATCAAGACAACCTTTCCCAGGCAAAAAACATAAGGCATTGCCTTCCATTAATAATAAAGACAGGATAATAATAATTAGGCCAGGAGGCGGACTCAGACGTCAGGGCTTCACTGGGTGCCCTCAGCCCCGGTGGCTGTCCGGACCAAAGCTCAAGGGCTCTGCCAGGGAGAGGGGCCACCTCGGCAGCCTCCCACCGCCCCATCCATCCTCCTGGGTAGCCAGCGTGCCCGGGCGCTGCTCCTAACTTCCAGCGACTGATCACACGCAAGCGCCTTGAGATGGATAACCAGAGAAACTTCAGTATTAAAAGAAAACCACTATCAGTTTCTAATGCAATTAACAGCCCCCTGCCAAGAGAGCCAATAAGAGCACTTCATCAGACCATTATAACCCTGGAGGGTATAGAGAGGCTGCCACGGTAACTCCTTTAATTGCCCTTAATGTTTCATTAAACACAATTACATTTAAACCTAAACTGTGCCATTTGTTGTGGTTTTAATTAGACAAAGGGCAAGATAAAAGGATTGGATTAACCCTCCTCTTCCCTCCCTCCCTTCCACCAGGGGCTGGCCACAGTCTGAAACTGGACTGAAATAGGGAGAAAAGCAATGAGGATCAAAGCACAAAGCACCCCCACAGACCCACATGCACGGTGGAGAGCAGCCGACTTCAAGGAGGGGAGAAGATGACACTGGACTTGAACTCATCAGGCTCTCCCTGATGGGGAAGGCAAAGCAGTGGACGTGCCCCTCCGCAGACCGCGCAGCCCCCCTCCTCCTGCTGCCACCCGCCTGCCTGCGAGGGTGCAAGCGGCTCCCGAGACCCGAGATCCCTCCCGGCTCTGCCAAGTTTGTGCTGAGGTTAGAGATCAGCAGGTAATTTGCTTTGGTTAGTGCAGCCCAGGCCGGGCGCAGGGGCTCCCCGCTACAGCCGAACCCGAGCTGGTGCTGGGGCAGGGTGGAGGAGAGTCTCAGCGTGGGCGAGAGCTCCAGGTGGACTCTGGCCTGAAGGAAAGGCATCCTCTACTTCCATAACCACATTGCTAAGAGCGAACAACACGCCTTGAGCTCATGTAGATCATATTCCCCCATTTTATCCCTTTGAAATAACTTCAGAAATTTCCCTTGTATATACCCCGGTTTACACCTTTTACACCCACTGACTAAAGTCGCTCCAAGACTACCAGCTTGTTTCCGTGACCTGCTCTGGTAGCCTTTGCAAGGGGAGCTGGCTGCACTCCTCTGCTCTGGGCCTTTCTTCCAAGTCCAGTGCTCGTTGCTACAGTTCCAGACTTTTTTTTTTTTTTAATACAATTCTGCAGCTTCCTTGGCACAATCAGTAATTCCCATGGCTCCATAGCCACACTTGTTACTGATGCCTTTCCTCCGTTAGGCAGATGTGTCAGCCCGACACTTCTAGAGAGGCGACTCTGCTGGATGTACACTCAGTCCCATATGCTTGTAAACCCATTCTTGAAACATAGACAAAAAAGCAGGCAAACACTTATCTTAGCCTAATAAAAAGGAAAACCATTTTTTCCTTTACAGAATTTATTCAGTACTTGCTTAAATATTGCTTCTAAATTAGGTCTAAGGCTTAAATGCTGAAACTCCGCACCCGTCTGATGTTGCATACAGCTTTGGCAAACCAGACTGTCTTCTCCATCTTTTCTGAGCTTTTCAGTGACTTAGAGGAAAAAGAAAAGCAGATTTAGCTGCAGTGCCACACACCCAAATCAGAATAAACTGCTGAAATGCTGCTCTGTTCAGAGATTTATGATACAATTAACATTTTTGTTGGTTTCTAATGACTTCTTTCTTCCTTTTTGAAGCTGACAAGAGAGTAGGAATAGCCACGGGGTATAATCAGACTGTCTGCAAGGTGGAAGGGAAATGAAGCAGAGCAGAAAGGGACCCTCTGAAGCAGGCGGGTATCATTATTATCTCTTTATGGGAGCGTTAGCACCATTGGAGGGCACTCAGGCACCACTGGAACAAGAGCAGCATAAGAACTTGAATAGAACCGAGGAGAAGATGAAAAGAATGAAACAGGCACTCGGTGACAGGCCTGAATAGTCTCCTTTGTGCCACAAGACTTACTGAGATTTTGCTATCGCTTGACAAGTGCCAAAACTCCACAAGTCTGATCCAAAGACTACATGTGTCAACAGGAAGCCTCCCATTAACTTCAGGGAAACTTAGCCCAAGCCAAGGAGTAATAGATCATGTACCACCGTTACAGGGAAATAAGTGAAATCCATCTTAGAATTCTTGCTACTAATTTTCAGTGATTTTTCACAATGTATCTCAGTGTCTGCTCACACAATAAATCAATGCTTTTGCAGAGCTGCAAGTAAAATGAGGGGATGGGGCGGATGAGAAAGGTGGTAGAGAAAATGTGTGCCATTGCTGAGAAGGAAGTAATTGCAGCAAGAACAAGCTCCTCGTTGGCCCATTAACACAGCTAACTCTGTGCTGCAATGGTACATAGTGGCCTCACCAGCCGTAGAGACAAAGCCTTATCATCTCCACTTGAGAGGGAACTGAGGCACAGACTAGGAGGTTAACCAACATTGCAGCAGGGCAAGAGCTGTACACACAAACTGGGTCAGCTCATATACAAAGCAGAGGTGGGAGACTTGGGATGGGAATCTGGCGTTGTAGAAAAAGCTACCAGTCTTACTGACCACTAGAAGAAAGAGCACCATTGCTCAGCATGGGGAAGAAGTGCCACCAGAAGCAAAAGAGTTCAGAGTAGCCCAGGGAGGAAAAAGCTAGACTTCCATTCTGAGGCTGTGGACAGAGTGGAGCACATCGGCCGGGGGACCAGGGAGCCACGGGGTAGAAACACAGGACTTTGAAGCAGTCAAAAATGGCAGAGCAGGTTGCAAGCTGGTAACTCCCTGTTACTAGATGTGCGCTTCAGAGCTATTAAAAAAAAGATTCACAGGGGAAACATATCTTAATGTGTCATTTACAATTTACTCCATCATTCTTTTCATTTTCTATTTGCCCAGAAATAAAGCTGTAAGTGGTCCAGTTAAAGCAATCCTGCCTTTTCACCTCTGCAATTCCCGTGGCAGCTCCTTTCCTCTCTGCCGAGGTGCAGAGAAAGGAACATCTCTTCTGACCATCGCCATGGCCAAGACAACCCAACATTGGCATGATGCTGTTGCTTATCAGAAAAAAATGTAGGAGCAGGGGACTCCTCCATCAGTGGAGGCTGCCTGCCTACAGTAAAGCTCCACCCGTTGCTGGGAAAGCATGTGCACATTGCTGCTTCAACCTCCAGGATTAAGGGGTGACCCTTAGGTTTGAGCTTTGGGGAGCAAAAGGGAGTGAGGGGCAGGGGGGCGCGAGGGAGTGGGGAGAACAGCTGTTAAGCTCTTAGAGATAATAAATTGAATAGCTCTGAAATTGGACCCACAAGGATAAAAGTGTTTTTAGTGCCTATAAGACCGACTATAAACTCAATCTGTCAGACAGCAGCAGCTGTTAAAGATAATGGTCCTGGTAAATTTAACTTCCGAACTGCCACAAAGGGACTAGTGTGATGTTAAGTTTCTCCCTTCTTTGAAAGGGGGTGGGGAGGGGGGGAAGAAAAAAAAAAAAGAGGCATCAAAAAATGCAAATCTTAAACTTGCATCTCCAGTCAGCTAATCAAAAAACCTGCTTTGAAGAGCGAGGATGGGCTGTGCCCCCATGGGGGAGAAGAGATCCCCCAGAGGCTTTTAGGCAGATGAATACCTCTGGGCTGCTTTGATAGGATTCCACAAATGATACCAAATATTTGCTAATCAGCCAAGGTCAGCAGGGAAAGAAATGACTCTCTGCTCCGAAGCCAGGCATCTCCTAATTATTTAAGTCCACGCTGTGACTTTATCATAAGCTCTAGGCAACGAAAAGCGTCTAGCTGGACTACCTCCGAGCAGATGGTGACTCAGAAGCATTCCCTTTCCCTCAGTCCTCCCTTGCCCTGGAAGCCCTTCATCCGCACCAGGCCCCTTTGGGACCGACAATCCTTCCCCCAGGAGCTGCCCCGCTCGGCCCCGGCACGGGGTGCAGCAGGGCAGTGTGAGACCAGCCCCACCGAGGGAAGCCCAGTGCTGGCACAGCACGGGCAGGCAGCCCACGCTCCGGCTGCTCCTTGCCACGGATGCACTTGCCAGCTCACAGCAAAGTGTTGCTGGTACCAAGTGTCCCACCAAAAACTCAGGGAATTTCATCATTGAAGCCAGTGGCGTCAGGGTCTGGCCCGCAGAGACTGGATAGAAATCTCTAGATTGGCAGTGTAACTCTTCAAAACCTATTTCCCCTGCCAAGCAGGTAATACAGCATGATTGAGAACGTGTCTTATACGTACCACTGTTCCAAATAAACTATTGGCAGCAAGTGGTTTTTAATATGACAATTAGAACTACTTACGCCATTTTGAAAAGGCAGCCAGGTTTGGCTACAAGAACAGAAGACAGTCCAGTTAACTTCACCTAACAAAGCAACTACTGCAACCACATAACCATCATCAACTTTCTACAGAATAAAGCAAACAAGACCTGAATGGTCCCAGTGAGAGGCAAGGAGGAGGGCTGGCCTCTCTGCACTGCCTCTTCATCCCTACTCAGCTCCATACAACCACACCTCCAGCATGGTTTGCAGCATGCCCACCTCCCCAGCCCTTCCCAGGGCACGCTGCAGGGACGTGAACCTTTCCTTAGCTCATATTCCCAATATCCTGCTTGCTTCAGGACCAGAGGAAGGTTTCATCTTGAGAGAATTTCTTCACAGCTCATTTTTCAGCTACCTGAGCAGTAATCTTGGACTCTTGCCACTCTGAGGGAAACCTATAGGTGACCGTTACTGAGGAGACAGGGAAGAAGTGGTTCCTTTGGCAATGTTTTTACCCCAATGGGGATAAGATTTCTCATGTGCTTAGCATAACATCTGCACCTTGATGGATTTGGGTTTCACTGGAGTGAAGGATGTGGTGTCGAACACAGCAAAGCTTCCAATCAAGTCCTTGGGAGAGGACCATGCAACTACTCTGGAGCAATATCCTAGAATTACTTCCCGAGACAGGGATATTTTTCAAGGGATTGGAGGACCGGCTCCTTTTGGATGCATTTCAGGAGTACTTATCGTTTCTAACCAGCAGTTAAAGAGTGCTGAAGGTCTCAAGTCAGAAGCAGAGCAATGTAAACTAGCTTTAAGCTACTTTGAGATTAAAACTCCTGATTTTATTCAACACTATGGATAATTTATCATTGTTGTTATTACCCAGGGATGTAAGAAGAGTCCAATCAAACTTAAATATACAGAACATCTGGGGGGCATTTACAGATACACTAATGAAAGAAGCGAGCAACCCCAAACCCCAGTGTTCACACATCTCGTTGCCACCGGAAAGCCCTGATTCAGAAGCAGCTCCTCCAGCCTTTTTCTCATCAGTGGTATGTAAGGACAGTACAGAAAGGATGTAGGATTAATCCCTGTGAAATGATTTATCACTGCAACCATGTACAATACAGCTTCTGTCACGGTTGTCCATTGCTTCCCAGCAATGAACCTGGGAACTTTATTCCCAGGAACATCCAAGTTTGCAACTGGAGTTCCCCTGAAGCAATTCCCCAGCCATCAGCAGCCCCACACACACGGCACACACTGGAGATCTTCTCCCTCCCCCCACATTTCTTTGTGCTCTCAGAGGGAAAAAAAGAAAAAAGGGGGGTTGACAAAAAAAAAAAAAGCAGCCTCTGCAGGCCTTCGGGTTAAACTGTGACCTACTTCAATCCACACTGCTGTCCATTATTACCAATCCAATTATTCCAGACAGGTTAACTCAGCTTTAATTTATGTCAATCCAATTACCTTTTTTTTATTATTATTAAATAAAAAGATCACTTCATGCTTCAAATGATTTATGAATACTGGGTCAGCATCCCAGGGAAAGGACTTAGGAACGCTCAAGGTCAAGGTTGGCCTCATGCAGGAAATCCCACCCAGAGTTTGTGGGGAGAGCTTTACTCACCTCATCTCTCTTTTTTTGTATTTTAATTGGATCTCTCACAGAAGAGCCTATGGCTTCCAGGACTCTGCTCAGTGAGCCGGAATGGTATTCTGATTGCAAATATGTTTCAGCTGAAGTAAGAGGCACTTAAATTAACTAGATCTCCTCGTCTGCTGCAGTGTAATGGGACAGCTGAGCACAAAGCTTTCCCCTTCAGGGAAAAAAGGAATCCAGGATGGCGATTTTTCGAAGGCACAAAGGGGAGTCAGGTATCTAATTCCCACAAACTCAATTCCCCTCTGTCAGCCTTCTCCAGAAGTCAACAGCAGGGGTGTTTTAAACAACCCTGTCACTGTCTTCACTCCTACCTTCAGTCATTGCCCGGGTTCTGGCAAGCTTCTCTGAGCAATCAACTGGCTTGTATTAGGGTGGTGTTAAAACATGCTCAGCAGCTCCTCCTCAGCTGGGTGCAAAGCCTCAGCCTCTCCGCCACCAGTGCCAGGACTGAGGCATCACGAGATGCTTTGTCTGCTTTCTTGCGCCTTTAGACCTGAGAGATATTCCACCTGCCTCCAAACAAGGACTCCAGATGACTCAGTTCAGCTCCTGCTTCTGCCACTAACCCACCCTATGACCCCGGCAAACTCCTTTTGACTTACGTGCCCGGATTTCCTCCCCCACAGAGCCACCCACCCGCTCTGCCTCCTACCCACACGCAACTCAGGCTGGTCACTACAGCCCCTGCCAGGGAGCAAATGAATTTGAGACCCAACAGCCTTTTGACTGAGTATCTCCCTGGCTCCTAGACAGGCCGTGAGCAGAGATGGTTAAGTCTTTAACATGTATTTCTCAATTATTTTTCTCCAGCGTTTCTAATTAGGACCAAAAAAGTTTTGCTTCATTTTTTTTTTTCCCTGTCCAGCTAAACTTTCCAGCTGAGATCACCTGGAATGACAGAGTCAGTTCTGCAGATAACTTGGATCCCGGACCATTTCCTAGGCTTTGAGTTAAAACCTTGAGAGGTACCTTGAAGATAAGGGACGGTTGCTGAAGTCAGTGAGACCCAGTTTCCCAAGCCAAATTCCAGCAGCCAGGAAGACACACTCTATATGGGATGGTGCTTCCAAGGAAGCCCTGGAGCAGAGCCCCGGGGGTTAAGGCCACAGAGTCACAGGGAAGAGGATGTAAAGCCTAACTGCATCCAGATGGGGAAATAAAGGGAGGAGAGATTTCAAGGATGAGCACTAAAATCACTTCAAAAAAAAAAAATCTTCCTTTTGAAAGAAGAAAAGGGAAAAAGCATTTCAAATCAAGAATGCAATTTTAACAGTCTCCTCCAAGTGCTTCCTTCACCTCCTTACCTGAGTGTACCAAGGATTACCTACATCTCAGTCTTAGCCAGATAGTTGGACAACAGGGCTATCCAAAACCATCTCTGTCAAGGACAACACAACAAATCCTCTGCCTGAAACAATGTCCAGACATCCAAACACTGAGTCACTTCAATATCCCAGCCAATGTGTCCTTAAGGGAGAAAAGCCAGCTAATCAGCTGGGACACCCTGCAGTGCCAGACACCCTCCTCGGGGCAGAGTCACCAAAGCAATGCCATTCAGAGTGAGGATCCCTTGATAAGAGGTGGGATGTTACCTCACCCTTTTCTCAGTCTCTCTCTCTTGCCTTTTGATCCTCACGCTACCCAGTAACTCCAAACAGCCTGGGCAGCATCTGTTCCCCATCCCTCCCACATTACCTTGGGAATGGGAATGTCCCCTTTTCCCAAATACAGCTTCTTATCTAGTATCCTAAGAATAACTATCTGCGTGCACACATTACTTGTCATTGACTAGATATTGCCATCCTACCCCAATTTTAGATGAGGACACAAGAACAGGTCAGTAGGCTACTAACAGGGTACTCAGTTCCCAAAGACACTACATTAAGTGGTGAAGGACTTTAGAACTTATTTAGTACAAAGTTAAACGCTGGATAAGGAAAGCACCAACATGCACAAGCCTATTACATTATTCCTTTCCTTATCCTCAGGCTGTGCCGTTAGGAAAGTACATGAGAAACTGGAATTTTGCTGTACAGCTACAGCAGATGTCCATGTGCTTCTCTTGAGGATTTTTTGGATGCTGCTTTGTGGAATGCACAGCCCAAATTCATTATGTTCTGAAGCAGTTGTTGAGTTGTCTGAAAACAGACAAATGAAAACACAACACCAACCAAAAATAATAGCTTTTGCAAAGAGGCATTTTTGAAATTCAGGAAATGCATTACTAAAGCCAGAGAACTTAAAGCTCCCCTTCTGCATGCCACCAAAGCAATGGGGATGAGCCTCCTTGGAGAGAAAAAAAAAAAAACAAACCCAAACAAAAAACAAACAAACAAAAAAAACCCAAAAACCCCACCCACTAAAAAGAAAAGTCCAGGCCCACCAAGTGGTTTTGAAATTTCCATCCCAAACACCAAGATGACCCCTTGGGCTGGGACAGCATTGTTTCAATTAGTGCTGCTCTGCCCAGCCTAATTGTAAGAGTTGGAAACAGCCAACATTCCCGAAGGGCCATGAGCTCTTTCCCCTATTGTTTTAGGCTCAGCATGGAGAGAGCAAGTGAAGGAGGAGTAACAGTGACAAACATGAGGGAAGCAGCTGTATTCACTTTCCCTAGGGCTATTTCTGCCAAGTCTTAAAAATATTACTGAGATCCTTCACCCTCCTCCCTCTAAACCTCCTATCACAGACACCAGGTTTCTCCCAAGTTGTCTGTGACCTGGTACTGTAGCTCCTAAATAGGACCCCTCCTTTGAGGACAAAATCTGGTAAAGGCAGGTGAAAGAAAAAGCCTCATAGCTCCTGCTGTGAGAAGGCTGCCTTTGGGTGAACACAGGGAAGAGTTTGCTGTCTGCAAACAAGGACTGAAAAGATTTTCAGTTCCAGCCTGAGTATGCGCTGAAGGGAACCAGTCCTTCAGGATCCCCTCTCTGCCCTTCACTTCAAAACCGGTCCCAGGCTCCAGCTCAGCATGTATTTTCATTTCACTCATGA
Source organism: Pygoscelis adeliae (assembly GCF_000699105.1). Classification (NCBI taxonomy): domain Eukaryota; kingdom Metazoa; phylum Chordata; class Aves; order Sphenisciformes; family Spheniscidae; genus Pygoscelis; species Pygoscelis adeliae. The sequence continues at coordinate 1,040,063 of NW_008823913.1, forward strand.
CACGTGCCAGTATTGGTTTTCTGCCCACCCTCTTCAAAGACAAGAAAGAGAAGAGGAGACAAAAAAGAAAAAAGTGCAGCAAAAAATGATGCCACTCTCAAGAAATGGCACTTTAGGCAGTCCCCACTACATCAGTAATGACAGTCAATAGCACCTCCAAGGACTTGCTTTCTTCAAGTCAATACTACATTCTGACAGCCAGTTTATTCCTGGGATCCATGAGCCTCTCTTGCAGATTCAATCTTGCTCAGACAATCATTCCTCTGAGGCTTTTATCCAGCTTACAGATAGTACAGCGATACAAGAGCCAAACAGTGAAGAAATCTTACTGCTGCTCTGCAGAAATGCACTTCTTTACTAAGTGGCTTTTCTTACCCGCCAGGGTCACCCACGGCACTAAGAAAGTCAGAGGTCATTAGAAACAAAGCAGAGATGCTTAAACAAATACCTCATCCCGGATTCCACATGACTTAGGCTTCAGATCATCCTCTTCCTACAGCTTTCCCTCTTAAGAGATTTACCACTATACTGGCTTGCATATACATCCACAAGAGGAAAGTGAGGCAGAGAACGTGACCTTCTAAGTAGAAACCACAATTTAAAGTCTGCAAAGCTCATTTCACCAACTTGGCTGCCTGAGCCAGAGCTGGGATGGTACCCACCGACACCTATCACCAGTTTGTGTTTCAGCAAGGAAGGCTCCATCTTTGTTAAAGAAATGCCCACCTGTATCACTAAAACATCTTAGCGGACAGTCCTTTTCCTCAGGCACCAAGGAATAAAAACACGGTCATCTTTAAAGTAGGCTTAGAGAAAAGAAAGCTTGTACTAAAATAGTTAAGTTCAGTGCAGCAAGCCCCTGGCCTTCACCTGCAAAGACACAAGCATAATTGCAATATTAAACAGACACATGAAAAGCCTCCAGGACATAAACAGCTTTTACAGAGATCACCAGCAAGGTCTGTGCCTTGGTGAGAGCTGCCTTAGCAGCTTCCACAGCAAGAAGTAGATGCTTTGTGGTCATCTCCATCGCTGTTCCAATTTTACTCGCGTCCTTGCATTCCAGGAAAGCCCATCTCTGCTATAAACCCTGCACAGAGCCTTGTTTCTAAGGCACATTCTGAAAGGACTTGTTCCTGCTGCTGCAGAAGTCTGTTCTTAATGTGCCTGCCTCTTGTGGGTTGCCAGGAGGAGCAGAGGGATTCCTTGCCAGCTGGTGAACAGCATGGGCAAAGAGGGAGAGTCACAGTAAATTAACCTGCTGCTCCCAGCTTTGGAAGACCACAGTGGGAATGTCACGCCACAGAGTTGCAGTAGTGTCCTTGGGGTGCTACTCCCTTCCTTTCTTATATGCCAAAAGCCTTTGATGAAATGAAAGCTGTCTATCAAAGAGCATCTCTCTCATCAGCTAAACTTAGCTCTGCTTTATGCGTCACCACAGCCTTTGCCCTCCTCCCTGCACATCCGATCCCTGGAGTGAAGGAGTTAACATGCCGCTCACTTGTGCTACAGCAAAGCCACGCAGCTGAAGATGTTCAGCCAGTAAATGAGGGCAAGCCTGGGAAACAACGAGATTTTTTTCCAGCACCCTACGCTTTATGTCTACCTCTGCAGCACCAGTAACAGAGCATTACACTCCTGAGGGCAAAACTTTCCAGTGTCACAGAAAGTTCACCATCTCAACCTGAGAATGTTAGACATGGTTGGTGACTAATGAGGCCCAGGGAGTTATGGATTACTGCTGTTTGTACAGCTTTATGGAGGAAGCTGTAAGAGTGCTCGGTAGATGAAATCAGTACATATTTGCACATTAATGTAATTTAACCTGAACTCATTCTATCTTTTAAACCTCTGGAGTGGCAGGGAAGACCCATGAGCAAACAGGCAAAGAATATCTTTATTATAGAAAGGCTAAGGTGACAGTCTGTAACGCAGACAACTAAGGCTAGCAGGAGGCTGTAGATCCAGGAGAGAACAAAGAAGGTTGCAGCAAAGAAATACCTCGAAGACATTCTCCACTACACACACAGAAAAGGATAATTTTGCCTGGCAAACGCACTTAAACCTACACACTCACAAATAACTTGTTTGCATGGCTGTACTCTTAGAAGGAGCTGCTTTACTGAACACAGATGTTCGCACAAAATCCCCAGAGGCTTCTGAAAAGCCCCTGCAGTTAGGAGCTGTATTTTGTATAAAATAATGCCAAGGACTGCTCAGTTCCCCACAGGGCAAGGTAACTCTTTTAGAGATTTTGTTACCTCAGCCCTCTTCTGCTTGTTCTGCTGATCCAGGACAAACTCACCTTGCTGGCCCAAAGCAATGATGACAGGTTGACTGTACTGCTTGGCGTTGTACCAGCTCAGCCTGTCCTTCCACAGATGGTGCAGAAGCGTAACAAGTCACCTCTGGTGCTCCAGCTAATTCAGCAAATATGAGTATAGACTGGGTGAGCTTGTAGCACACAGAGCCTCAAATACCAACTGTGGACCCATGACCTCTCGCAAAACCTCCGTGGAGATGGCCCTTCAAGCACAGTCCATTTCAGGCAGACCTGTATCTCCAGCCCAGCCATGGCCACCATGTAGCATATACACACTCTGAGCTGGCTCACACACCGGTAGCAAGACGGGGCTTAGTAAGGGCTATCCATGCAACCCAGGCAGATGTTCCCAGCCATGCTGAGCTCCTCGTTGCCATTGCTGGGCAGATCCCAACATCTGGGATCTGCAGGCCCCCACCCTGCTGTAATCACAGCCCTGACAGGATGACTCCAAGCCTAAACCTGCCAGCTTTGCCCGGCTGGAGTTAAAAAGGTCTTTAACAGTAATAATGAACATGGCAGTCCTAGGAAGGGACTGAATCAGAACAGGCTAAGTAGTGGCTAGAACTGGGTCAGACTGGATAAACTCATAACATAACCCACTTAGAAGCAAGTTGCCTCCTCAGCACATCTTTCTCAGCAAGAAGATGAGGGGGGAAGGGAAAAAAAAAAAAGTATCCTGGGAAGTGATTAACATTTTAAGGACACTGCTAAGAAAAGTGTCATGAGCTGTAGGATTTCCCATCACACCTTCAGGGTGAAACTGCACCAGGCAGAATATAGAGGTCTCTCCTACACCCCTTTATTCTGCACGGCAGCCTGCACGCAGGGAAAGCACTCCTCCAGCTCTCATTAACCACAGGACTGCTGTTACCCGGCCTTTTGACCAGAGCTACCCAAGTCAGGGAATCCAGAAACTGACTGGACCGCAAGTACATCTTGCCTGGACCCCACCAGACTCTCAGATGTGCAGCACATCCCATGTGCGTGTCATCCTGCGCTGCTCCCCTTGTTTCAGCCACAGTTCCCACCAGCTGAAGTACAGGACGGCGGCCCGCCGATCCGCCAGAGCGAGGGAAGCACGCCGCTGCCTACTGGCTTGACTGCAATCAAATTACACAAGGAGCTCCACTGAATATAAGCAGCCTCTGGTAAATACTGCACAGGCTTGTTTAGCCTGTGGCTCTTTACACGCACCCACCAGACTCTTTATATGTTCCAACATAGCGTTTCTTATGGAGGACAGCGTTATGCAAGGCTGAGCAATGAAAGCAGAGATTGTTACCAGCTTTAACAGGCTTTGGATCATGCCAAGAACAAGTCCCACTCTGTTTTAGTTGCTTCAGTATGATAACCCACATCTTTTCTATAATAATCAGATGCTCCTACACTGCAATCGGGAGCAGAAGACAAACGACTAGTAAACAGACGAGCAACAATCTCTTTAAAGAGCTGAGAGTACTGCCAAGAATATTTGTAACCTGATTTCATCCCTGCCTCTTCGCCTTCCCTGACCTGTCGCTGGACCTCAGTGTGATCTACCCGGTGGTTTTCAGGCTGCGGTACACAGATTACTTCTGAGTCGACCAAGAAAAGCAAACTGATTGGCAGGCTGAGTTTCATTACAGGCCTCCATCACTGGCCTACACCACCCATTAGCTCATTTATGAAGGAGTTTCACTTTGTTACAGGTCACTGAAAAAAATTTAGTCTAGACGGGTGATGTATTTATTTTAGGAAACAAATCCACTTAGTAGACTATGACCTGAACATAAGTTCCCCACTATCTACAATGCCAAAGACATACTTGAGATTGAAACAAACTTCTAATCATTTTCTCTGAGGCTTCTGTTGAACAACATATTGGTGGCGCGGTCCCTCCTGGGGGGGGCGGGGGGGGGGAAGTCTATTTACCATTTGCTGTCTGCCACAGCAGAGATGAACTGTAAGAGCACAGTGTGCTCTCCTCTGGGCAGGAGAGCGAGAACTGCAGCCACTTGTCACCTCCTTCCCTGCTAGCTGCAATTCCAAAGTGACGCATGCAGCAGACTTTTCTGAGGCATGTAATCTAACACACATAAAAAACCAAAAAGCAATCAGTCTAAGCAAAGGGCTTGAACAGCATACCCCGCTGGGGAAGAGAAACCCTAGGGTGTCAGCTTGGGGAACCAGAATAAGTGCTAACACAAAAGACTGACCCAGACAACATAATAGGTGTCACGCTACTACGCCACATGTCCACGAACAGCCATCCAGGAACCCAGCTGCTATCTACACTCCTCCACTATGTCCAGCTTCACCGTCCAGGTTTAAAGGTGTCCAGCTTTAAGGGACATAAGTTTCCAGGGGCATTTCTGCTACCCCCACTCTGGTTCTGCAGCTGAATAAGGTCACCCCCACCCTAATTCAGGCTGCTGCTCTTGGCAAACTCTGTGCCAAATCAACCATTTCCTTTGATTTTTTCCCTAGGCTGACTTAGCTCTCTTTCAGAAACGGCCAATGGAAAAGAAAAGAAAAAAGTCACTGTCCCCAGATGCAGCCCCAGTCTGAGCGAGTGCCGTAACCAAGTGAATGGCATGGTACAGCAGGTTGCCTCCTGCTCAGGTACTGCTATTAAAATGGGTATGGTCAGGGTGGGGAGGGAGGTCAACAAAACAGCCCCTGTAGGCGCGCTGGTTAGTTCATACTACAGCTCTCGCGTGCAGCCCTGCAGCTACTGCACACCAAGAGCCCCAAGAGCACACAGCCCAAGAAGGCCTGTGAGTCACAGGAGCCAACGGGAAGGAAAAGTAGGAGGCAGAAGGCAAAGGGTTAATTCACACCTTTCTGTTGGAAAATAATCACCGGCTTTAACAGCTTCCTGCAAAAGATGGGGAGGACAAGAGAAATAACGACTCCTACACCTCAAAGGCTCTTTCTAATATCACTCCAAATGCAGCCACATCCACGCATTGACAAATACAGCAGCAACACACAATTTAAATACAGTGAGAGGGGACTGCTCACTCCCTAAGCACTACTCAGGAGTCAGACTGGGTGGTGGTATGCGGCTGTGCATGAACAATCCCCAACACACACATAGCAAAGCTCTAGTTTGACTCCAGTAAATTCTGGCGATAAATTCCTCTCCTCCTACCTCTGAGGAAGGAGGTCAGACCAGCTGGGAGGGAATGCAAAGATCTATGCATTGCTCCAGGCCGGGAGGGATTAATTAATTAGGCAGCACTTATTACAGCAAAGCAAAACTTACTTCAACTTGGCCCAACTGTTTAAGGAATAAAGGGACAAGAAGATTGTGGGCAGGTTGCCACGACCACACAAAACAGCCGGTTTCAGAGGGACTCAGCACTAAGCCAGCCATGCAGCCACAAAAAGACTAAGCAAGAGCAAAGTCCCTGTCTCTGTGGGGTTCTGCTGTGGGGTTCGAGGTCCGCAAGGAGGGATGGGTATGGCGTTTCCATCAACTGCCCCCCTATGTTCTTCCAACAGGACATGAAGTTGGGCTTTCTGCTCCTTCCCTGGCATGCAACTTGGCAATAAGTTCAAAGCAAACTTGTTCGATTCCTCCAAGTTGTCCCTCATGGGGCTGGAGTGAACATTTCCATGGGCCCGGACTGACACTGCTCTTCTGTTTGGGGATTTCCTCTTTGCACATGGCGGTGAACAGGGAAATGTATAGTTCCAGATGAGGCAAACCAAAATGAAAAGATAGATTTTTTTTTTTTTTTTAAAGTTAATTAGAAGGGAAAAAAAGAAAGAACGAACAAACTACCATGATGTACTCAGTTTTGGTCTTACTGAGGTTCTATCTTCAATTTCGGGAGGGATAAACTCACAAATGAAAAGACATAAAATTAAAAATAGAGTCTGTGATCTGTGGCTCATCCCTGAGTAGAAAATGGGACATTTCTTTCATTCCTACAGACTGGTGGATGCTTTTGTCCCTTCTCTCTCCAGAAATGAGCAATCGTCCCACCCCTTGAGCACACAGACCTTACTGTTAAGAGGAGACAGAAAATGGTATAAACTTCACAGAGATGCAAGGGAACTGCCATGTTCAAAGAGATGCAACCACTCCAGGAGGAACATCAGAGAACCTTTACAAGAGGGGAGAGCTCAAAAGAGCAGAGGGCTGGATATCCTGCAGCACACACATTGCAGAAAAATCCCAGCCTTCAAAGCCGCATGGAGCCCTGTGACTAAGCACAAGCCTGCGAGCAGGTCCCAGCAATTGCCCCTCCAGGCCCTCAGGCTGCTTCAAATGCAGAGCAAGCACAAGACACTGACAACACGAGTCTTTCCTCAAGCTTTCAACCAAACCCCACCATTTCTTCAAGTTTCTGCTCCTCTACTCTCTGCTCCTCTACTCTCTGGGGAGTTGTCAGCAGCCTCCCGAGATGGTCTTCAGTGGCAGAGTGCACCCAAATACAGCCACATACAGGACAGCTTCCTCCACACAGGCAAGGCAGGGAGACAAAAAGTCAAAATGTTCCTACGGGTAGATTTCACCCTGACCCCCCAGCAAAGCTACCGGATCTTTTCCATGATGGTTTCATCTTTAATTCCGCTCACCACACTTTGTCCCACAGGTTAAAAACCAAAAGGTGTTTATCAGCAGCCAGATGGTCAGACTCCATCATCATCACCTTCCCCTAGGTTTACATCTGTGAGCTTATTCTGTATTGAACGCTGGTGTTTACTTTTCTTTTTTTTTTTTTAATCTACTTGTAAGGAAGCAAGAGACCACAACAATGCCCAATGGTTTTATTAAAGTATTAGAAAAACATAAGCAAGCTACATAATGAATTCACACGGCAACACAATTCCAAGCTAGCAGTCACAGTACTTTACATTTAAATTGTTATTTGGCAAAGAAATCATCCCTTAGTCAACGTAGCTCATCAAGTCGATCAGGCACAAAATGCTCCATAAAAATTAGCAGTTCCCCTTTCCCAGGAGTTTAGGAAAAAAACATCATCACACACTAAAGCAGACATTTCAAAAATCTGTTATATATCAGTACAACATGTCCCTCATAATGAGGACGAGGGCGTGCAGGACAGAGAGAGTCCCTGAACTTGCTGCTATGGCACATCACACTCTGGAGAGTCAGGACACTATTTTGGAGCCAGGGATGTGCAGTAGAAAGCAACCACCTTGCTAAAGGAAGATCTGTGTCTTCAGGTTTTGGGGCAACATTTCACCTGAAGTGGTCTACGTTCACTTAGGACCAGCATGAGAAAGGGTGTGTAAACCTTGAGTGAGAGGTGCGCCAGTGAAATACGAAGGACAGGCTCTGCAACATCAAGCAGAGTAAGTGCTTGCAAATTAATAAAGGAAAGAAAGCTTGCAATAACCTTACCAACTAGTAAGACTCAGTGAAGATTAAGGTTTATCTAGTGCTTACTAGCCCAACAAGACCTATAGAAGAGTGAAAAATCTGATTTACTGAAGACACACCATGATCTCAGTGGCAGCACCACGACTGTCTTGCCCTGCTCAGGATTCCTCTGCTCAGCCAGGGACCTTCTCCACAGGATGCACAGTAAAACAGCTGCAACAAGTGACTCGATGCCTTCAGAGGGATAATATTCCTGACAGTAAAAACATGAAACCAGCACAGCAATCCATGCTCATTTACAGACAAGACACTGCACTAACTTATGCTCATTTGCACGTGAAAATTACTTAAGCATTTACTGTATATTGGGGTGACCAGAACAGCTTTGGAGCTGCTGTTCGGTGGCCATCATACCATACAATTAAATACATTTCATTACTCATTTCAGGAAAAGCATCCACAGTTGCAAGGGAGAGGCTGAAGCTGATGACAGGAGTGTTACATAAATGTTATTGATTTTGTTTCTCCAAACGCTCATGAAATAAGCCAGATAAACATGCCAACTGGTTTTGCTCAACAATGTAATGCATCATTCAGCCTTTCAGCAGAACACATCAAACATCAGCTGTGCATAGCATGTACACTTGATGCTGCCACAAAGGACCGAGGAAGGGGGAAGTGGTGATCAGATAAAGGGTGCACATTCACTCCTCCGGCAGCGACGCGGCAGCAGCTGAACTTCCCAGAGGCGGCAGAAATGTAGCGGTATTTCTCATATAGACCTTACATTTTAAAATATATCTTAAATCTGCCTATTTCTTAGCAGCATCTGGAATGGCACAGGGGTCCTGTTCTTCAACACAGCAAGAAAAATCTCCACGCTAGCACTATAATCAAAAGTAGTCACGACAAAGGATGAAGGAGCAGATATCTTGTTCCTCCCACTTTACAGATGGGAAGTGAAAGATCCAAATGCTCAATGTGGTCACACACACACAAAAAATCTTTGCATTTTTTTGTTAGAGGCAGGAAAAACAATGCTGGGGAGGAAATATCACCAAAAAGCGCAGCAGATACTTATGGGCAGATCATCTGCAAGAGAGGGTGTTCCAAAAAACAAACCAACCCATGTGGCCAAGTATAGGGATAATGTTATCCTCGTTTCACCCACACCTTCTTTCCCAATATGTCTCTTTCTTCATCAGCTAGAGATCTGATAGAAAATTTACATAAAAAAAAGTAAAAATGATGTAACTCGCAATTCTCCCATCTGCTCAGTGCCTGTTAGCTCACAAACCGTGGAAGTGTTTTAACAGGCATGTCAAGGGCTGGATGGACATGCAAAAAAGCAACTACAAAGCCCAGTTTTGGTATGTAGACCCTCTTGGTGATGATGAAACCTGTTGCTACATGTAATCAGCTTTTAAAGCCTAATAGTTTACTTTTCTTTTTTGGACAGGGGGAGAAGAAGAGGGTTCTGAAGATATAAAATACTAACCGCTTTAATCTTTCAAGGGTTTGGGAACAGAGTTTGCTCTTTGATACATCTAGTTTCATAAATCTCGAAACACAAGGACAGAAAAATCAATAGTTAAGAGAGATTGATCACTCATCTGAATGGAAAGAAATGAGTCAGCTTGTATCCGATTTGCTGATGACGCCTAGGAAATCTGTCAAAATGCATTTTTCAGGGGGAATAATCCCTTTAACCAGGAGGGAGAAGCCACAAGTACCAAGGGGGTTAAAACTTGATGGGGGAAGGTAAGAATTCCCAAAACATTAAGTGATTTTTTTATTTTAACTCCAAAGCATTGTTTGTATCTCCACTCTTTCACTCCATTCAAAAAGGACAGGACTGCACAGACATGTTACAGCTTCACTGCTGTATCAACACACGCCAAATGGACCCCCTATGGTTAACCAAAAAGGACACCCCTACATTTCAGCTGTTACTCAAGGTAAAACTCAGCATCAATAAACAAAAGGTCAGAACCAGCATCACGCTTTCAGATCTTAATTGCAAGAGCTTCCTATCCAAGCCTTAGGGTGGGACATTCAAAAGCATTTAATTTGCTCCCATTAAAGTCAGATGCAATTTCATTCTTGTATTCAGAGCGTTTAACACGGGAACAGACTGAGCCCTTGTCCTGCTCTGCGCGTGCTTAGCAGCTTTTGAAAAAACGCACTGGAAGACGCATGCAGTTCCCCAGGTCAAGCCAAGGGACCCAGCAAAGGAAGAAGGAAAATGCCACGCAAAGCTGGCCAGCTGTCTGCAGCACCCACCTGCGTGGGCAAGGGCTGGATGGCATGTCCTACAGCACTGCCATCCAGCTACACAGCCCCAGCTGTTACCAGCCCATGGAGAAAGGGAACAGCAAATGCTTTGGCAAGTCACACTGAAACCATTTACATTCAGTCTCCTTCATGAACCACGTGTAGCTCAAGCTTCCCCTCCAGTGACTCAGCTGCCTCACCCTCATGTATTTTTAGCATGCTTAGTTAAGATCTTTCTGCTATTTCCTCACACCAGAATTTCACCTGTTGCATCTTGCAATCAATCTGGGTGGGGGTTTTTTCTCTCTCATTTTCCTCTCAATGCATTTTTGCATTTTGTGGGCAAGTACCTACATAGGTGTCGGACGGGGGCCACACGGAGGGAGGAGAAGCAGGTGGTAAAGAACTGGAGACGCTTTTCCTTCTGTTTCTTCTGTGCTGGCAACAATTACTGAAATGCCACACCAAAGCCACCCTCTCTGAAAGACTTCAGCGGGTACAAATGCAGCAGCCCATCTGCTTAGCAACACATGGTGCCAGCAAACACTGTTTCCAAGCCCCAGGCTGAGGTTTGCAGATATGGCGAAGTCACATTGGGTTCCCAACCCCAAAGACAGGCATTCAGATAGGGGGTAGGGCAAGAGCGGCATTCCCACAGCAGGCAGGTGCTATCAGCAGGACACACCTATCTTTCCCTTTTGGCAGCATCACACACCAATAACAACCTGCTTTACGATCTCGTATCTTCTGTAATGATATTCAGATGCACCCTCTTCCTCTGCTCCTTCAGTACAAGGATCCTCTGTGCAAGCACACCTTTCCTGGAGCATAGGAGGAACATCTCTAATCAGACACTAGCTTCTCCCTCCTCTCCTTCTCACTGGCCATCCAAAACATGTCTTCCAATTTTCCCAAATGCATTTTGACGCCCAACGTGCTCTCCAAAAACAGCTCCGTAAGAAATAAGCCTCTATGGCGTGAGCCACACCTTGCAAATGCCGCGTTGCTGGGGTCCTACCTGATTTCACGTTCTCTTCCTTCCCATCATCCAGCGAGCCCCTTCACCTTTCTTAGTGCCAAGCTGTCCCCAGATGCTCAGCTCACAGCAGCTTTACATCTTTTTCCTGTAGCTTCTTTCTCGTCCCGGGCCAGGTATGAGGCTCACTTGCATTGGCCCACACCAGTGCTCCGCTGGCCTGACCGCTCAGGGGAGTCCTGGTCACGGTCATGCGTGGGAAGATGATGGCTCTGCCGTGTCAGACAGCTGGGCACGAGCATGGAGGCCGCGCCGGGGGGAGGCACAGCACAGGCTGACAGCACGACAGAGAAAGACGCGTCCAGTGGCTTTATGGGGCCTGACTGCAGGATTTCTGATGCTTGTCATCCTTGGTGCCAGCAGCTGCAAGAATTCACCGCATTAGCAAAACACAATGAAAGCTGCCCTGTGGGTCACCCTGCAGGTCAGGACAGTGTAGCTGTCTTGCACAATGTGAGTCCAAGCACTCCAGGGAAACCTAGTAGAAGATGAGCTTTGTCTGAAGACATGCCTTAGATAAAATCTCACCCTAGGAACAGGGTCCGAACACTTTGCTCAAAAATCTCCCCCAGGACAGATATCTTAGGTGTAGCCCAAACACAGTATCCCATAGCCCTGCTTTGGCCTGGGAAAATGCAGAACAGGTGAAGCTCTTGACCAAGAGAAATCCTGGGGGTTTTGACATTTCAAGTGCAGACAGGGATCAGTCCAAAAATCAGTATAAGTAGACGCAACTGAAGTCAAAGGAGCTATGGCTGCTCCTGCCAACCCCAGGTTGCTCGGCATGGTGACAGAGTTCTGGCACTTGAAATTCTCTGTGGGTCAAGTGGGACTTCAAAGGGGTTTCTAAAAAAGGAGAGGGAGACACTTGGTAGGAAGTTAACCAAAAACCTGCAGCAAGCATTACAAACTGGCACGAAAGGCCAGCGAAAGTCAAGAACAGGCAGAAAAAAGACAAAAGAGACAGTTAGAAATGCTTGAATGATCATAAGGAAATGATGTTTTGTTATGTGATCCAAAGCCCTCTGCCATGGGTGCCATATAAGTAATTATTAATTACGTTGTTGATTATCTGTGTGAGCAATAGAGCTAATGAGCTGGTTCTTACAGGAGATAAATACAGCTTCTAAAGAGCAGGGCAGCCATTCTGCCAAAGGCAAGTAATTAGAAGCATTTCTTCTCTGCTGAAAGTTTGCTTTTTTTTTTTTTAACCTGAGGACAACCAATACACACTGTAGATATTTGCTATTAAAAAAATATTAAAAAACCCACTCCCTTCACAGTCCCAGTAGACATAAACTGAATTTCCTTTAATGACTGGGCCCAATTAACTGGAACCTGGAGCTCCACTTTGTAAGCAGCAGGGTTCCTCTTTGGAGGCTTGGCCCAGATGGGCAGGAGACATCCAAAGGTTGAGGATTAAAGTTGCTTTGTTTCACTACGCGTGTACACCATATTGCAGGACGGTTGGCATGGGAACACAGCTATGGAGAAGCCTGTAGTGCATTATAAACAGACTCCATAAAATACAGAAGCAAATAACTGGGGAGATGAAGGGTAGACCCTTCACCTATCATTGGGAGAGCTCAGCAGATGGAGGAAGAAGGAGCAGCCCTTCCAATTCACAGTTCTTCATCCATGAAACGCCCGCTTCCAGGATTTTTGTTTTAACATTACTGTTTTAAGCCTTCAGCACACATGCATACTCAACCCATTTCACCAGCCGGTGTCCGAACCATGGGGATCCAAAAGGAAGTTCCACTTTAGCTGCTGTCATCATTTATAGCCTTGAATTGCAGTGTCTCTCAAGGTGCGGGTTAATCCCAGGACAGAATTTGAGAAGAAGGCTGCCCTGAAGGGCCAGGATTAGACGGTCAATATTACATGGGTTTGTTCGTAAGAGCCATCAGCAAAATCCTAAAACTACTTTCTGGCAGTGGATGTTCAGGCCCCGATCCAGCTAATTAAACACAAATAATTCCATTCTAGTCAGCAGAAGTGCTTGTGCCGGTTAAGGGGGTACATAAATACCTGTTTGGCTCAAACACTGAACGAGCAAAGCAAGAAACAGTATCAGTTAAGCTGCCTGAGTGGTGAATGCCATGCGTTGGATATGTACCTGCAGGTGCATATATATCCTCTCATCCACTGTGGGATTTCATCTGGCCGGCTGGGCAAATACCTCATCAGTTACAGCACCTCACGCAACACCATCTAGCCATATGTTCACGAGGCCATCCAGAGGCGACGGACGGGACAACCACTGCCAGCCACCACATCTGCAAGCAGGGGGAACAGAGCGCGCTGACACACTGATCGCAGCCCAGGTGCCCCGTAAGCAGGCTGGCATGCCTCAGACAACATCAAGTCCTCATTGCAGTTACCTCACCTTACCTTGCAGACCCACCAGCTGGAGACACCAGCCGTTTCCTCGGGGACTGCCCCCTAGCACCCCTCCGTACCCTGTACCGAGACACACTGCTGTGAGCAGGGAGCACCTTACAGGCAAAGCGAGTGGCTTAGGCTTAGCCAGCGTTGCAACCTCCCTGCGAGCAACCACCCAAAACTGGAAAACCTGGAGACATTCAAGTGTTTGTGTTACGCACTGGAATTCAGGTCTGGGAATGATCTACAAACACGTCTGGCTGCGCAGCCAGCCTCCTCCTCCTCCTCCTCCTCCCTGGGGGCTGCGAGAAGCCTCCTGGAAGGCAGTCATGTCTGTGCGGCAGGAGGGCAGGCAGAGCCCGGGCAGCCAGCACACCACGCTCACCCCAGCGCTGGCGACTCACGGACCGACCCTTTAAATTTCCAGCCGAATTTCTGTCCAAGTTCGCACATGACCCTAACAGGGCATTTGAGTCACAGCTAAGGATTAGCACCTTAGTACTAAGGAAAAAAAGCTCTCCCAACTGCAATCTTCACTGATAAGCAGTGGTAACCCCCTTCAGTTCAAACCAGGCTGTGATTCATTCTCCCACACAACCCAAAAACCTGACGCTCATCCAGCCCTCCTAGTACATCTTTAATATAGTTGCATAATGACTTAAGATTTTCTTATTTCACATGGAAAAGAGTTTGGCTATTTTACAGGTTTAAAATGATCACCACACAGTAAATATTAAAAATGGTGTTGTCCCAATAACTAGGAAAGTCACCCAGGTGCCATTTCGCTGGTGCAGGACAAATTCTCCACCATATCTACCTTTCTAGCACAAAGCTAGTTTTCCTTTTCTTTCCGGACATCTCTGAACATCTATTAATAAAAGGGAAAGGGTAAGTTTCCTCTACAGAAAAACACTCCTTTTTCTCAAAGTCATAGATATAAATTAAAAGTAGTTGAACCCCAAAGTCACTGAAGTATCCCCTGCCAACAAGTGCAGTAGCAAATCAGGAATAAAACTTATAACCCTGCTTCTCCATAAGAGGGGAAATGGGGGGGAAAGGAAGAGGAGGATCAACAAACTTTGGAAACCTGCAACTTCTCTTCTAACACTTCATTTTGCCTCTTCTTTTACAGCAACATGATTTGCAGATGAAACACCACAAGCATCTTCTGGAAGTTCCTTTTTTTCTGATCTCATCCAAGGCCGTTGTTCCAGCACGCTGACCTTCAATCTGTAGAAATTTCCTGATCCCAACTGAAGCACTAGATAAAACTTACAAAACACTGACCCTGGGGATTTGCTCAAGAGACAGGAACGCAGAGAGTCAAGTATGAAAAGCTGGAATTTATGGGCTTGCTGGCAGTCTGGCTACAGGATGGACACTGGTCTTCTGCAAGCGCTGGGAAAAGTCATTCTTTGTTACAAGCAAGACAGACCAGAACAGACAGGATTGCCTGTAGACCCAAAACTATGCACTCTAAATACCATCTTTCCCCCCCCTAGCAAAAGCAGAGAGACTTCTTATGCCAACCTAGCCTGAAGGCCTTCTGATGCAGCTTTGTCCATGGTTTTGAAGTGTGCAGTAAGGAACTAGTACATTTTTAGGCCTTCAGGGAACCTTTTTTTCTTAAAGAAGAAAGTCCATGGTGCACTAAAATAGGAACTTTAAAAATGTACCTTTAAAAATTAGCACCCTGGGCACTGACCTACACAAGCTGCTTCACTCAGCCAGGCCATGCGCTGCTTTATTAGACATGACCCGGCGTGCCTTATGTATTCCCCTACATCTTAAAGGGGTCAGACAAGAGCTCCCGAACAGGCTTAGAGCTGCCAGAGAGACCTCACTTTTTCCTCCCTCTTTTGTTCTTCAGTAGCCACGTGCCGAGAGCAGGGCTCTGCATCCTGAGGTGATTACACATTTCTCTAATGGATCCCCATGAATAGTAACTTAGCTCATTAATGACTTGATGTGAAGGAGGAGTTCACTGCAGGGGCCAGGAACCCAAAGACATATGCCTACGACTGAACAAATACGTCACTTCTGCGATACTGCATCGTGTGTCCTGCTGGTGAAGGTCCCGTTAAATCACCTTGGACTTCTGCCGCATGTTCTGCATCCCCACCACTACGAAAGATATATGGGAACTGCTTTTGCCTTCACAGCTCCTTATTTGTGGAGGTCTGGTCTCATTCCTTACAGGCCTTTTCCATTTGGGACCGTCACGTTTGTTGCTCACATTAAGGGAGTTTGCGATTCTAGCGCTAACTTTCACAGCGTTTGCGTTATTTTGCAGTTCATTTGGATTGTGACTAGGGACTGCGGGTCCACCCTAAAGGTTGTTACCAGTCTGCAAATTCCCAGGACTACGGTGCTTGCTTGCCACTGCTGTCCACACAGAGGGAATCGAGTCTGCAAACAGCTACCCTGAGCTGCTAACTGAATATTTCCAGATGAACCCAGGAACGTACCTCCATGCTCCAGCACAGAGTGCTACCTTGTAAACAAATGCCCTTATATAGGTCTGTGTGGGCAAAGTTAATTATCTCCAAATAGCTTCCAGAAGCCTCAAATCAATTTATGAAAACAAAAATTAACTTTCCATATAAACATAATTACAGTGAGACAACAGTATCCAGCCTGGTGCTAGTGCTGTTTTTGGAAGCTGGGCAGAAAGCCAAATGAGTTCATTAGGCAGTGTAATTAATAATGGTTTTCCCCTGCTTTACGAAGCCATTTAGGGTCCTAAGAGACAAAGGTACTGGGGAAAAAACCCACAGCTGACAAGTTTTAAAAGGTGCTTCTGCAACAATGATTTATTTTACAGCCTCCATGTGAATATGTATCATTTAATGAACACAAAAAGAGCAGAGAAAAAAAAAAACAAATACTGCAGCAAGATCCATTCACTCTGCTCAAAAAGGTGCCTAGGAAGACTTTTCTTGAGACGGAACCACCAAGTTTCTCCTCAAGAAATGAGCATCACCCACTTTACAACACAAGAAGAATGAACATGGGGGAGGATCAAGCTAGCACTGCATAACCAGCTTCCCCTGTTCAGTGCCCCACCTCTATTATGCCATGAGCCTCGAACAACGCGAGATCTTCAAAACGCAAGGGGAGCCCACAAGCAAACACCATTTCATGGTTCTGATTCCAGCAAAACACTGAGAAGAAGTTTCTTTGGTTTTCAGGCAAATCTGATTATTTCCTTTCAGCTCTGAATGTCATTCTCTTATTCTCAGGCTACAGACAGACATGCACTTCGCAAGCACCGATCATTTTGTCTCTCGAAGTGCTTACTGGCAACGTGCAATCTGAAATGGAGGTCTTCGATGTGTGAGAAACCCACATCCATCATCCTCTGTCCCGCTGAGCCCAGAAAGCTTGTGTTGATGCTACCAAGAAAGTGCCAGTCAGCGTTGATAGATGCTGCACTGAATGATAAAGATCCAAGAGTACAAGAGTTGAGCCACATTTCACTGTGCAGTCATTTCTGTGGAAGCAGAAGGTCAGTACTGCACAAGTCACCAAACATCTACTTAACAGGACGAATTAAAAGCAGGTAAAGACAGCACCCATCTCATCATCAATATCTAAATATCTAGACCTCTAACAGCACACCCTAAACGCTATTACCTTTCTCTACATTTCTCTATGACAAGGGCTCCCTGGGAGCCTTGCACAGCTTGCAAACCAATGTCATGCAGCAACAAAGAGGTGCTGACTCGGCAGTTGTCAGGTCACCAGCTGCTGTGCTGCCGCCCATCTAGCAGCGACAAAGCCACACTAACCCACTCATGCAGAGGAGCCGCAGGATCACCGAGTAACCACTGTCACTTCCCACCTTCCAGCTACCCCGGCACTCCTTCATCCCCCCAAGTCTTGACTGATGCAGCATGCATTATGTGGCTCCGAGCCACATAAAGGGAATATTCGGGTATGCGTGCCCTAAAGCCAAGGGGGTTGGCAAGCCCTGCCCTCTAACACCCCAACTCAGCTTCTTGCTCGGTTGCTCCACTTCACTATAGCAGAGGGAAAAAAACCCACTATGTATTGCCTGGTGGAATACACAAACCCACCGCTCAGTCAAGCAGCCTGCCTCATAGCACACCGCAGCAGAGCGGTGTAATCTATTTATGAATGGCAGCGGAACCACTAGATTGAATTACAAGGCAGGTATTCAATCAGGCAGGATGTGTAGCTGCTTTCTAACAGACTGGAGGATTAAGAGAGCGATAGAATACATGCTTTCCTTCCACATGACAGCATCTCCCTCTTCTCCCCTCCCCAATCAAGAAACTAGCAGAGGCTGTACTTAAAGAGAAGAGGATTTGCAGCGTTCAGGACCCACAAGAAGGATTAGAGAAAGGTTACAGAGAACGTGCGTACAAAGACAACTCTCCTGTATCATCCCCAGCAGAAGGATTATAAAACAACAGTCTGCACAAGACAAGGCAAACACACCTGAGCTACCAGGAGGAGAACAGGGTGCAGCTGGAGGAGCTGGCAGCTGCTTAACACCACGCAGCCAACAATTTGCACCGTGTCTAGTGTAAGACGGCTGCAGCACCTGTGTTTAGCAGAGCTTGAAGACAGGCTTCACAATTTTTAAAAGGCCTGTGCAGTGTAGAGAACTGCAAGCAAGAGAGGCTGCAGTCAGCTATTTTTTTCATTCCAGTAACACCCAAGGTTTATTATCTCCAAACTGCACTAAGTCCTGCACAAGCCGAAGACAGGAGGAGCCCCTGCTCAAAAGATGACATCACGTGCAATGTCGAGGTTCCCACGTCACCCATTGCTACCATTCCTAGGGGCGTATGTCGTAGCAGAGCATGACAAGGAAATAAGGGAGCTTATTGCTTCAAGCCTAGAGAACCACAGTGCATAGATGCGAAAGTCATCTGATGGAAAAAGACTGCAGTCTAGTACAAGAAGACAGAGGACAGTGTTTCACATGATGTAGGAAAGAAATTCTCTGTCTGATGCAGCAGGATTACATCATGTCTGACGGCAGAGGCCCATTGTGCTCTCACTTGTAAAGCAGGATTACTGTATATCTGATCTGCAAGAAGGATTATTGTGTTTGAAGCGGGTCGAGTACAATCAGGATAAACTGAAAGGCAGTAATACGCTGGTGGAAGGTTTCACTGGATTTGTGACGGGGCAGATGGAGAGCAGCGTATCGCAGGCATTAGCAACGATGCATCCACGCATTGAGAGAACGCCCTGGACCTCCTGGAGATGATTTCAGCACGTGACACAGGTCCACTTCGCCGCCAGCCCCCAGCTCAGTTGACAGGTTACTGAACAAAACTTATTTCCGAGTTTGTAACAAAGGTCCATGCAGTTCTTGTAAAAAAAAAAAAAAAGCCAACCTCTCAGTTGTCCTCTTGATTTCAGCCCTTTTCAGCCCCATCTGACCCAGTGCCTATTTTCAGCCCTTGCCTTTGTGGTGGTCTAACCTCAGCCGGCAACGGAGCACCACCCAGCCGCTCGCTCCCTCTCCCCCCTGCCCCAGTGGGATGGGGAGAGAATCAGAAGAGTAAAAGTGAGAAAACTCGTGGGTTGAGATAAAAACAGTTTAATTATTGAAATAAAGTAAAATAGTAATAATAATAATGATAAAAGAATAGACAAAGCAAGTGATGCACAGTGCAATTGCTCACCACCCGCCGACCGATGCCCGGCCAGTCCCCCAGCAGCGGTCACCCCGGCCAGCTTTCCCCAGTTTATGTGCTGAGCATGACGTCCCATGGTGTGGAATGTCCCTCTGGCCAGTTGGGGTCAGCTGTCCTGGCTGTGCCCCCTCCCAGCTTCTCGCTGTCAGGGCATGGGAGGCTGAAAAGTCCTTGACTTAGTATAAACATTGCTCAGCAACAACTAAAACATCGGTGTGTTATCACATGATTCTCATGCTAAATCCAAAACACAGCACTATGCTAGCTGCTAGGAAGAAAATTAACTCTATCCCAGCCCAGACCAGGAAACCCTTGCACATGCTTTCCTGTGCTTGAATGACCACCTCTTTTTATTTATAATTAAAATCTTAATTGAATTTGACAGTGATAAACATGCAATGTATGCTTTAATGTCTTACAGTATATTAACTCTGGGACATGTATCTATTGCATTCTCTGTTATCAATACTCCAATAAACTTCCCATTAAACCTTGTTACAAGAAAATTGAGTTTTCATTGAAATCTACATGACTGGACTAATACTGCAGGAATCTTATCAGGGAAGACAGCATAGCCATCCCAACACAACACAAGCCAGACAGCACTTAACACACAAGATACTGACTATAAATCGTTGCAACTGGAAGGCAAGAGAAGGCAAAGCATAGCTGCCTGTTGGGATCATGCAGGCCTTATTCTACTTTATGCAGGGTCATCCCGAGATTTGTCTTATAGAATTTTTTTTTTTTTTTAAATACCATCCCATCAGCGGGGGAAAGCCCTCTGTCTCACCACCTGACCTAAAGGTTTTGCATTAGATACCACTTTCAGCTGAGGAGTAAAGGCCACGGGGATTTGGTGAGACTCATGCCACCTACAGAGTATGCAGCCTATAGACTGCCGATAACCCTCACAGCTCCTCATCTGAGCTACTAGGAGATTCATACTCAGGTTTGGCACAAAGAGACACCTCTTGATTAATATTCCCCCACAAACACACATTTCATTCTTTCCTCTTTCTCACCAACTCCTCCTGCTAGAATCCATCCTCCAGAAAATAAAAAAACTCTGCAGCAAAGCAAGTAGTTTGCTGCACTCTCAGTATTTGACAGAAGGGAGAACAGATTGGGACTCCATGAAGAGTGACTCATTATCAGCAAATAGTTTTAAGTGATGATTGTTTCATCACCACCCACCCAGCTCTCCCCTCTGTCTGCAGGCTAGCGCAAAAACTCACTGCAAGAGGATGACAAAAAAGAAAAATTAGGCAGACGACCTTACCTCTTGCTTCCTCTCCCAGGACCAAGAGCAGAACTGTCTAAAAAGGGAATGTGCAACAGGCTCCGAAAACCTTGGGTTACAGACTGGGGGCTTAAGGGTTTTCTTTTCTTCCAAAAGCAGTATGTAACATTGTCTCCCTTCATAACCTATCCAAGAAACGGCTGAAAAAAGCTTTCAGATATCTGCCCTTTCCCTGTGCAAACATATGCTGAGCCTAACCCTTAGGGACACTAACACCCTTGCAGTCATTTAGCCGATAAGCCCTTGCTGTAGGATCAAAGCTCAGTTGCAACGTGCCAATTGATGTTGCTGTAAATGAGCATTAGCACATTTGGGATCCAGCAGGACTGGTGCCTGAAGGTGAAGAATCCCATACTTCCAGTCAAATACATCAAAACTCCATCAATAGCAGGGTACGGAAGGCTACGGCAGCAAAAATTAAACCCTTGCCGTATCACGTTGCTCTCAGCAACTGCTTCCAGCAGTGAGCTGCGTTTAGGAGAATAGCTGCAGAGCGAATCGAGAGAGAGAGAGAAAGAGAGGACAATCATCACACACCCTCTACCTAGAGAGGATTTTTGAATCGAGATGGCTTGGGGACAACCATATGCGTAAAATGGGGTTGTCTTGCTCCAGGCATGATAGCCTGGCTCCTCCTGTCGCAAGCAGGAGAAACGGGAGAAGGCTGGAGGGAGGGAGAGAAGGCAAGAGAACGGGGCAGCCCCCCATGGCGTTGTCCTCCCACCCACACAGCGGCCTCTGAGCAGAGGCAGCAGGTTCACAGACTGGGCTTTCCAGGACCCTGACTTCTCTTGTCCAGCTCCCAATACAACAAAAAGCTGCTTCAAGTTCCCAAACACTCTCAAAAGGATCCTCTACAGGGAAACCTGCTCACTGAAGAGCTATTTCCACCACCTCCCCAGTCCTTGCCACACAGAGAGGCACAGGGGGAGTTCTGTTATCAAGAGATAATCACACCCCCCGGGGCACTACCAAGCATAAAATGCAGCTGTGCCTCTGATCCTCTGGGTGCAGTTACCTCCTCACAGACCATGCCCCCACCTGCCCTAAAGCCGCCTTTAGTGCTATTATGAAATTGTTTGTACCTCTACATTTCTGTAAATTATTGAGCAGTATTTGAAGCCCTGGAAGGCATTACTTCGCATATCCACTTTCCATCAGAACATCCACTTAGACCTGGATGTTCCAAGAACAAAAAAAATTGCCACAAAGTCTTAAAAAATTCCTTGCAATATTAAACACAAACCCACACAGTGAAAAACGGCTCACAACTCCTATCATTTTAATATCCAGATGAGCTTGCAGGCATTTTGCATCTCAGCTACCAGCTTCGGTTGTATTTTGCAGGCTTCACATGGCTCCAAAGCTGGAGACAGCCATCATTGACTAGTTTGCCAAGCAGTGATACAAACTTAAAAATATTCAACTGCTTTTTTGTTCTGAGGGCTACCAGCCTCATCTAGGTTGACCAGTGAGACTCACATCTTTTGCTTTCTTCCACGACTGAGGAATATAAAACCAGGTACAGGGGAAAGGAAGGATTTTGATATAGTTTCTCCTGCGGAGTTTAGTGGTAGGAAGAATTTAAAGCCTGATGGGTTTTTGAGATGATCCCAGCTGTCCATTGTCAGGCAGGAGCAGATCAGGTGGTCGGTTCCCCGTCCCTCCATGACCTTCTTCAGGATTTGACCAGAAAAAACACACTGCCATGCTGGCACTTGCCACCACTTTGTCCAAAGGGACTTTAGAGGAGAACTGAAGATTTAATGACTTTCTGTTATTAGCTCTCTGCCACTATCCCTTAAAACATCTCTACAACACGGAGGTAGGAAGTGAGGAGAGAGAAAAGCTGCGGTCAAAGTGACGTGGCTGACCTCCCTGTCTGACAGAGGTAGAGTCTGAAAGTCTCCATCATCCAACAACTCAGCCCTACAGGGTCATGCAAATCACCACACATGCCAAGGTCACCCTTAATCTCCGTTAGCATTAGCCCTTGTTTATTTTCCAACCTTTACTCCCAGGAAGTTGAAAGCCCAAAGCAGCGCAAGAGATACAATTCCTTTACCCTGGACACTTACTGCATTATTAAACATGGATTTAAACAAGGTTTTCTATCTGTATGCTAAAATGCCTCTTCCCCCCCCCCCCCCCCCACAA
>NW_008823913.1:1062588-1066617 GCF_000699105.1 Pygoscelis adeliae
CCCAAAAGACAACTTTGCCTGAGGGAAACTGCTCTTTGTTTTGGCTTAACTGAACACCCATTAATTTTATAAGAAGGGGCAGGGGGAAGGGCTTGTGTTTCCACAGATTTATAGCCTTTTCATGCCAACTGGGAAGGAAATTCTCACATGCTTGTGTAGCATCAGGCTTCTCCCACAAAGCTCATATTTACAGAAGAATGCAAAGTTCCCCAAGGGAGTCTAGGAGCTGATGAGACTACGAGGATCTGTTATTTATATTATAACAGTGCCCAAGATTTTTGGACATTGCTCACGTTCAGGGGAAGATGCAGCCCCTCCCCAACAGGGTTCACGCTCCCAGCAAATTATTCACTTTCATGGAGATCAGCAGGAGTTTCATGTGTTTTTCTGGTACAGAGCTATTAGTTCACACAACCCAGAGGCAGCCTGATGCCTACGTCTGGCCACTCCAGCAAACAATGAGCTACTCGTTCAGATCATAGTTGCTGTGCCCAAACTTGCCAAACAAGGCTGTGGTCGAGCAACAGAAGAGCCATGCTGTGCCAGATGCACCAGTGTGCCCTGGAAGCAACTCCACTGAAGTCACTGGAGCCGATTGTGAAAGAAATTTGTGTGTAATCTGACTGATTTTACGACCTTGTTGAATTCCTGAGAGTACGCTGAACCAACCAGCTGCTGACAGAGCTGGTGTCATCACTTTTCCCTCAAGCCACAACTGATTCATCACAGTTAACGTAACCTGTTTTCCACTCGCATATGCTGGGGGCAGAGAGCGAAGGAAGGCTGCAGCATGGTTTGCTCTAGAGCCAGAGAACGCTTTTTTTCATAAGAAATCCTTTACTGAAAGGAAATAAGTTGTTTCACACACCTGAAGGCACCCACTGCGCCTACAGAGCCTTCCAGAATGAAAAAGGTTTATATAGACCTTAACTTTCCTTTAATTCACTTTGGATTTGCCCAAAAGTGTCTGGTGCAGGTACCATGACAGCTTTCCAAAATGTCTACCTACAAAGAAGAAGGGGCGGGAGCACACAGACTATTCAGTCTAAGGAAAGGACCAGGGTGGGTGAGGAAAGAAGAGAAAGGCCCAGTAAGGGTCAAATGCATAACAACCAACTGCAGGCTGGAAAGTCCTTATCCTATCTGCAACACGTGCGCAGAACAGGGAAGTGATGGATTTACTATTACAGAAAGGAAAATGTGGATTAGAATTAAGAAAACCCTTCTTCCAGAAAGAACAAAATTTGTGAATAGGAGAGACCATTGCACCTCAGCTTTGGAGGTCTGCAAAGCATTGCTCAAGGGCACACGGCCCCACACAGGCTGGGAAGAAAGACTAGACAGCTTCATGGGGTCCCTTCCATTCCTACAATCAACAGGGAACTCCTGAAAAAAAGTAGTAAAGAAATTCAGAACATTTCCTGACAGTAGAGCTCTGGGCTAGGCACATGGGGAGTGTCACCACTACATCCAAATTCCTCAAGCACATACCAGACAGGCTCCATCCGAATGATGGAGCTCCAGGAGGCAGCTGAAGCCCGCTCAGGGGACCGGCAGAGCCTTCCCATCCTATCACCAGATTTGAGTACACCTGTGTCATGAACACAGACCAAAGGCAGCACAAGCAGTAACAACTGTATTTCCCAAATCTTGCCCAGGGCAACTCCGCACACAGGATTTAGCTAGAAGTGCTCTCGCTCCCAGAACAAATCTTCACACAGCTCAGGTTCTCCTGGAGGTGATCTGAGCATCCCTGCCCTGAGGGCAGCAGACGAGTGCCTACCAACTCCCTTTCCACATCAGTTTTAACTTTTTCTTATTACTTTTAACTTCTGATAGGAAGCAAAGCATGTTGTCATACAGAGGTTTGTAAGTGATGAACATTTGTCTTTCTGCCTACGGAAAGCTGCCAAATCATAAAGCTCCATCCTGTTTGTAAAGCAAGCCCTGGGGTATTATTTTTCCTAACGTCAATGATGTCACAGAAATACTACTTGAAAACAGAATCTAAAATTACACTCCTGAGTGCAACACATTCTGGAGTTTTCGTTGGCGCTGCTAAAATTGTTCTGTTGTGTTTTTCTGGCACAGGCCATAGTCAGATAATTGCTTGGGGCTAATCTTGAGAAGGCAAAATACACACAACCAGAACAATTCCACTTCTGCTCCATCTTCTATGAAGAAACAAATATTCTCCACAGCGTGAAGTCATGTTATCTTTGCCAGCAAACTCTACTAAATGGAGCAGAGTGAATTTGGGGAGTTGGGGTAGAGAGTGCAATTTCGGCAGGGCCAAAAGCTTTTGTGAATTATTGCATAGTCAAATTGTTACTTTTTTTTTTCCTAAAAGGGGGAAGAGAGGCTATATCAAGAGGTCAAAGAGTTTTGTTTAGTCTGAAAGATTTCCGAACTGGTTTCTGCCCCCAGAAATACACGTGAATGAGGGAGAAAAGGGGACACCTAGGCTATTTACTTTGCTCTGCCTCCAAGCAGAATTTCGTAACTGTTCCAGACAAGTTCAATCAGCCATTTAAAGACCTTTCCACCTCCTAAATTTACTGGGTTATAAAAGATTTGCTGCCCAGCATTATTCCACCCTATTTCTAGTAGTAGAAACTTAGCACCAAGAGCCAGAGCCCACGAAGCCATCGTGGTGAGGTGAATAAGCAGTGCCAAGTCCTGCTTTCAAGAATATGCTTGCAACACCACCAGCGTAATTGGGCCAGATATCGTGTAATTCATCCAGATATTCACTTTACCGTGTCTGGCAGAAAAAAACATCATTCCCAGAAGACTGGTGTTTTCACCCTGACTTTGCTGTTGAGTGAGCTACAGCAAGTTGCTGTACCTCCTGCGTGCGTCCAGATATTCCTTCAGATGAGTATCTTAGGATGTGTGGATGAACAGCCTTGCTTAAGGCAAAGCAACATATGCAATTTGATTCAAGGTACTGTTTTCAAAAGTCTTACAGAAGTTAATAAACCTTTAAAGGCTGCATAGTTAGCCTCTATCTGTGAAAAGACATTGTATGGGAAGAACAAAAAAGTACGTATGACCACCAAACCAAGATATTGCAAGGGTCAATGAATTTGAGAACCAAAGCACCTAACTTGGACCACAAAAAGTCATCTGTAGCATTTAATCTGTCAAAATAATACAAGCTGAGACTGCTATAAGAAAGGACAACCTCCTGGACTTGGAGTGAGAAAACCAAAGAGTTTGGCAAAACCTGGCAGCTTAGACTGAACCAGTATTTCTGGTTGTACCTGGCAAAGTTCACATTCCTTTTTGAACAGAAAAGCAAAAGCCCACAGAGGAGAAAAGCTGGGGAGAAATACAGAGGATGCCACCTCCCTTTGTGCTCAATATCACAAGATATTTCTAAATCAGTGTATTTAATATCAACAGTCATTTCAAAAGTAGGATGCTAACTTGTTCCAACTTCTGTAACTAAGAACGCTGAACTAGCCTCAGAGTCCCAAACCCGAGCAGCCCATTTTACAGATGGTAGGCCAGTCTTCAGCACAAATACAGCTTCCCACCTCTGCAGCTGTAGCAAGACACTCTGTTCCTCCATCCCATATATATTAGCGCAATAACTAACAAAATTCTATAGGGGGGAAACAGCTGGATGTAAAATCTGCTTATTTAGGTGCATTGCCAATGCTTCCAGTGAAACCATCCCATCCTCCAGCCAGCTAAGGTTTCTAATTAGAATATGAGGAAATTCAGCTTCGGCTGACAGCGAAATGCTTGAAATAGCCACAAGCCATGGTAATTGTGGATTCTGGTTTCTGTCATCCCCTGCAAAGCTGACACTACAGTATGCAATTTCTGCAAAGGAGAAAAGTTGAGTTTGTTCAAGATAAGGCCCTGACACGGTTTATTTATTTGCAATCTTTAGGGACTGTTTAGCAAGCTGTAGAAACAGGCAGAATAGAGAGTTATATGGATTTCAACAATTTAGTCAATCAAGGAGAATTTGCGCACAAACCCATCTTCCCAGGGCAGCACTCTTCAGATAACACT
>NW_008823913.1:1066632-1075768 GCF_000699105.1 Pygoscelis adeliae
CAGGGGCGGGGGGGGGGGGGGGGAGAAGTCCGCTTAGGGCCTAGTCAGTAAAAAGCTGAAAGCTCTTTTTAACTCTAAGCACTGGACTAAAACCAACCAACCACAAAAAAAAAAAACCAAAAAAGTCAGCTTCCTACCCATCAAGGAATGCTGTTATAATTTAACTCTGAGA
This sequence comes from Pygoscelis adeliae, assembly GCF_000699105.1. Taxonomy (NCBI): domain Eukaryota; kingdom Metazoa; phylum Chordata; class Aves; order Sphenisciformes; family Spheniscidae; genus Pygoscelis; species Pygoscelis adeliae. The sequence continues at coordinate 1,066,805 of NW_008823913.1, forward strand.
AATGTTGCTTTTCTTTTGAGGCTCTTATGGCATTTTGTTTGCAAATATTCTAGTAGTGCAGTGATATATATTTCTCAGATGCCAATACTGTTATTTAGGTTTCTCCTGAGCAACATCTCCATAAGCTGGGATCTTCCTTGGGAGCCACGACAGGTGACATCTCCTTCAAAGCAGTACAACTCAGTGGCTATTTCAGTGTCTCTCCAGAAAGGAAGAAAAAAAGAAAAAAAAAAAAATCTTAATGTGTTCCTTCCTCAGCGATTTATCTAAGGGGCCCAATGCCTGCAAGGCAGAGATTAATATTTCAAATAAAGCCCACTGATGATCCTCACAGAGCTTCCCGAAAAGGCTGGGAGGAAAAAGATGCTCTGCGCTGATCTCGACCTTTGAATTCCTTCAAGGCAGATTGTTACACCATGAGGTAAGAAAACTCCAGCTAACAACAGGCCCTCTTGCTTTCTTATTTTCTTTGTCAGGCTTGGAAAAGCCCAAAACCAGCCACTCCTGCTTTATTTTGGCACCTTTGCTATTGATCCCAGCTGCAGCCAGATACCGCAGAGCTGCAGAAACATTAGAGAGAACTGTACCACACTTCATCAAAACTCAAACCCCAAATCTTCACAGTTTGGGCAAGTATTCAAGTCAGTTTTGTTTCATCTAAAGGTTGATCCTGATTAGAATAAACAGATACCTAAAAGAAGAAATATATGCACAGCCTGAGTGCGCAGATACTGAGGGAAAACAGACGTCAGGCTTCAACCACACACACTCAATCCCTTGTTTATTTTTGCCCAGCTTACCCTTCTGATTTCAGGTTGGGAGAGGAACACGATGCTGAAATAAAAGCGAATACCTGGAGATCAGCCTCAGCACAGGAGCAGAAGTTTTAGGAGCCTCCCAGGAAAGCCAGCACTTGCATGCTTTGGATTCCCATCCTCCAGGTTCAGGTCAGCTTCTGAATTTGATGCCAAACCAGAATCCCGGGCCTCCAGGGCTAGTTCAAGTCTACCTTATTATAATATAGCGCTTATCAGCTATATTCATACATGTAGTCACCTAGGAGCTGCTCTGGTGGAACTTGGTCAATAGCACTCAGGGTTGATGTTATTTAGGTTATCCCTGGAGTGGTAAATGGCATCAAACCAAAAGAAGGAGCACCCATGAGTGTGGAGTACAGGCCTCCTTCTCCCAGCCTGCTAAAGGGTACAACCTGATCTCTGGCTCGTACGTGTTACTGTTGTTCCCTTAAAGCCAGGGCCAAGTACTCTGTTCAGTGCTGAGAACATATTTCCAGCAGCACAAACTGATAAACCCCGGGATGCTGCAGGTCTCACTTCCCTGCTCAGCCACGCACTCCCGCGCGCTGTACAAGAAAGGTTTCCAAGCAGGGGGCTGCAAATCTCGAGAGGCCACACGTCCCGTGTAGCGCAGGTTGCAGAAGAGGAGCACACAGCAGTTTCAGGGACGTGAAGCACCTGGAGCGCTCCCTGTCCTCATTGGAAGGGATTTAAAGATCCTCAAAGGACATAAAAAGGTGAAGGCAATACAGTAGTGCGGAATACCCTCCTAATACAATGAAACTGAGAAAGTGAGCTGGGTGTCCCTGCACCAGCAGCTCACTAATATCTAAAAAGGGCAATGAGTGCCAAAAGTTGGCTCCCGAATTCCCTCGGGCCAGGGCTTATTACACAGAAAGCAAAGAAGTTTTTTATTTTCCTTTTACTCTCACAGACACATGAAACGGCCATGCCTTTTGCCTGTGGGCTATGCTGATGAAAGAGCTGTGCCTTGCAAAGTGAACAAGCTGCCCTGAGGCTGACAGATGCAGGGAACAAGGCAGCTCAGGTTCATCCCGAGGGGGCTGGAGGACTTGGTACCCCAGCCACGGAGCAACCTCAGCCGAGGTCTCCAACTGCATTTACCACCAAAGACTGGACCAGCACTGCTTACCAGGGCAAGGCGCAGCTACGCGGCAATGCCGAGAGCCCTGTATCTTCCTCCCTTCGCCTCCCTCGCTTCCAAAGCGTGCGGTCAGCGTGGGTGTCATCTTCAGTTGCGTTGGGGTTTGAGTGTTTCAAAGAAGAAGGGAGGGGAGTGGAAAGAAGCCAGGAGGAGCCTTTTAAGTGCAGAAAATCCGCTATGGATGAAGTTGACACCTTCGCAAGGCTGGTGTGCGAGAGTCCAACTTCAAAGCCAGGAAAGCTGGAGGCAGGAGTTCTCAGAGCGTCTCAGCCTTTCACGGGAAGCTCCCGTTATCTGCACATCACTGCGCTGCAGTCTCACATTCACATTTCCTCCAGCATTACAAGGAATTTCACTGCAGATGAGTGATGCTTTCAGAAAGACAGATGTGTGGGAAGGCTGCATAAACAACATCATGGCTCCACTAGCTAAGCCGTTGCTGTTCCAGGGGCACAGATTAAAGCAGCTCACAACCTTTACTCGTCCCTCGCTCCCACAGGTAGCCAGAAGATGACAGACAGCAGGAAGGTCAGTGCTTTTGCCTTGTAGTCATATAAGACAAGTAACAGCAACAACCTACGTGCCCAGCTGCAGCTGGTCAGGAAGTCTGACCACTTGGTTTTTCTTCATTGCAGTGTCATTTTATAACAATCAAAACTCTGCCGAACAATTTGAACAGGCACTAGAGTTGGCAAAACCAGAAACAGCCTGTTATCCTCCCATAGGGCAGCCTGCTTGTCTCACTTCTGTCAAAGCACGGACTTGAACCCAGTTCTCCTAAATCACTGGCAACTGCTGTACACCCTCCGCTCACTATTCACACTAATTTGAAGTTCACACGGTCATATGGCTTACAGCGCTATCCTTATTTTGCAGATGAAAGCCAATAGTTAGAAAAAAGTGAGTTGTGCGAAGACCCACAACAGGGGGTGAAAGCAAGAACCACCTCAGCCTTTCCATGAGAAGCATCCTACCCTCTTGTCTCCATCGAGCCTTAGCCAGTTTCTCCAAGATGAGCACTGTGCTACAGCCACCAAGTCCTAGCTGAGAAAGTGAGGTAGGAATCGGTGGTCTCCAGGGCTTGCACAGCTGGAGCAGGAGAACTAGAAGTCACCATGCGAGGGCTGTAGCAGCAACCACCATCCCCTGCTGATTCAAGTAGGTTACAGTCGCTTAACACCGTTTTCTCACTTGCGTCCCAGGGGAGTTTGGTCACAGTCAAGCAACAGCCCTGCTGAGAACACAGGCTTGCATTGCCCAGGGAAGGTAGGGCAAACAACAGTGTTTGAATCCAACAGCTGTGTTTTAGCACTGCCCCGAGGCCCCATGCCATAGACAAGAGCCCTGGTTAAGCCTCAGGCTGTACAAATACAAGACAGACAGGTAGCTCCAGGCCCAGGACACAGGTTATTTCAGTTAAAGATGAGGCAGCAGGGGAACAAAGTATGAAATGAAAGCAGGTACCATAAAAGGAGCAATCCTAGGATACCAGCCACTTATTTGCAGATTGCATCAGCTCAAGAATAGGTTTAAATCTGAACTCTCACTAGTGTCAGAGATGCTGGCCTCACTACATCCCTTGGAACAGCTCTAAGGCTTATGCAGCCATTCACTGAGCAAAAATAAACTTGAACAAAACACCCACTCCCTGCTCTAGCACTAAAGTAGCTGCAAGAGAAGGACCAGAAGTGCAGAGGCATGCAGGAAAGCTTCTCTCCTGGTTTTGGTTTTAAGATAATACTGTGGACAAGAGAGGTGGTCCTGCAAGCATTTATTGGATGACAACCCTGTGCCTGAAAACTGTTGAAGACTTAAACATGGCAAACAGCAGCAAAAGCTGCAGCTCTGACCAACAACAGGGAACAGCAGCATGTAGAAAAGGGGCGAGAAGGCAAGCAGTTTATGATAGATTGGAAAAAGGTGAGGCAATCAAAGTGACTACCAACTTTTTGCAACACCTGGACACGCATTTGCTGAATGCACTGGTGACTAGTGTGGAAATCCCAGGGAGATACAGGGAGCTGGAGCTGCGATGGAGCCATGACATCTGATCTGGGGTGACACCTGCCTCTGGCTAGAGCAGCAAGATTGTTTTTGCCACTACTGGAAAGAAGATTGCTGGAACAGTCAGGAACAGATGTGCTCAGGGAAGGAAAACAAGTGGCAGCGTGGAGAGAAAGCAATCAGGAATTCACTATTATACAGAGGGATGAGGTACAAAATTAGACATGGCCTGAAGAAAGAGTAAAGAAAACTCTAGACTATGATCTTGGTGGATTATACATACTAAGGAAGGAGGGACATAATTTGGGAAGAAAGGCCAAGGGTCTTTTGTTTATTATGCCGACATTCAAGTTGTGGTAAGAGCCATTTGGCATAGATACCCTCCTGAAGTGGGAAGATACAGCTTCAAAAACTGGAGACCACTTCCAGTAACACAACCTGCAAGGCGTGAAATCGAGAGAGAAGAAAGATGGGCACAAGCAGAGGCACAGAATGAGCAGGTCAGCTCAATTTGGGCTTAAACCGAATGACACTTCAGAAAGTCAAAATGAAACGTGTCTGTTTATTGATAGATCTTTGAGCTAAATTTAAAACCAAGAACACTTGAAAATGAAACATTCTGCAGAGACGTGGTTATTCGTACAGCTTTGGTTAACACCCTTCCTGGCAGTGAAAGGCGCTTTAATGTGGTAAAGGCAGTGCGAGAAGAATGTTGCTGTCTTCTCACCGTGTCTCACCCAGGTTAATCTCTGCAGATTTTTGCTCCGTGTGTTTCTGTGCAACCCCCATCCCTACAATCAGAGACCCTGGAAGGTTACCCAAGTACCAGAAGGTCTAAATCATCAGTTGCCAGCACTACGTTACATCCCAACCACCACCCAAAACAGAGCAACCAGAATAGCCTGCAAAGCATGGAGGCAGTCTCAGAGCTCCTTCAGCGTCACCCAAGCCTGAAGGAAAGGATGGCCCTTTCCAATAAATCCCAAGTCTGTCACTGCAGAGGGTCAAGACAGACCCCTAAGAGAGTCACAGGCTTCATGCTGTCACTCATATTAATGATGCAATGCTGTATTAATTGGAGTTTTCCTGAACAGCATGTGTAGTATCAGTGACACTCATAATTAAATAGGCAGGCAGCTTTTTTTTTTTTTTTAATGAGCAGAGAGTTAATTGAATTCTGGAGTCCCTGTGATCAGCTGTGAAATTTATACCTGCAATTTGTGCAGGCAGCAAGAACTAGAGCCTTTGGGGCCTTGTTATTCATCAAAAATAGGCTGATTTATTTGTGCCAAGTATCTCTGTAGGAGGCTCTTGGGCCCGATGTACAGTCACTTTCCTCCAATTAACCTCCCTGGCCTAGAGGGAAAAGAGAATTAGACATCTGTTAAAAGCACAAACCTAGTCTTGAGTAAGTAGGCACATTTCAGTGGAAGCCAGCTCTCATCTGAGTTAACCTCTGGCCACCAGGAGTTGAGGAGTTCCCAGCATGAAATATGTCGAGAACAGCCGAGACAAACTACGGAGCTGAAGTTACTCACAGATGATAGGAGGTGCAAGGGACCTGGCATGAGTCGGCTGGACCGGTCTGCTTCAAAGAGAGCAGGCTTCCCACTGATCTTTTCTGTGAACATCTGTCATGTCTGTTTTAAGGCTTCTACTGCCATTAGGACCTTAACAACTGCTATCCCTCCAAACATCCGATTTTCCCTTCTCTTGGCTGGCCCCACCCATAGCCTCCACAGGCATACAACTAGTTTGCAAAACTGGTTCATCTTTGGGTATATGTTGCTTCTCATTTTATTTTTGGCACCAGTAGTGGTTCGCTCGCTGCTATACCCTGTGACATACAGCTTATGCAGCCCAGAGACCTGTGTGCCACTCAGTATTTGGAAAGTCAGTCTTACCTCCCAAGTACCAAATTCTGGGTTAACAGGTCACTTTGGATCCCAGCAGGGAGGGATGGAGGTCATGGATATAAACAGAATCAAAGGCGCTAAACCCTACTCAGAGAGCCCCAGTATCCCACACCTGACAGGGCAGGGGGGTCCCCGGCTTAGGGGCCAGCTCCCAAAACCCCTCCTTCGGTTCACAAGTCCTACAGCGCAGGACGGTAATTCCTCTCCTCCCGTTTTCTCTCGTCTGTGCAAAATTCAGTTCCCAGGAGACTGGGCTTTGGTCAGCCACTTTTCATGCCACCTTTCTTTCAATTACTGCTCGATCTGGGCGAGTCTTTGTACAAGGACTGGAATTGGTTCGCTTTTTTAGGTACCTTAGGTTGGGGCTGAGCGCAAAGCTGCTCAATGTGGCAAAAGCAGGTGTTTCTTAGTATGAAGAGTTTGTACACGCTTTCAGGCAACTTCCCAGCCACAGGCCACTTCGTGTCAGCATCTCAAGGACCAGGCAGAAGCTGAGCAGAGGTCTTGAGGACTGGACTGGAGCTGTGTCTCCATGCTGCATAAGGCCTTTTTTGGACCTCCTCTTAGGACTAATCATCGCTCAAGACCACCCATAAAACCTTACAGTAGAGCCAGGAACCAATAATTTCCTTGCTCAATGGAGTTTCCAGTCCAAGGCTAACCCTGCCAACAACATGACAACATTGTTCTTCATCACGGAAGCACTGCACCAATGTGCATTGGCTAATCCCCCTCAAGTATGTGGGAAACAGTTTGGAGTTCTGCAGTTGGCTTTTATAAAAAACTTCTATCAGAAATGGCTCCAAGGCATAGACAGATCTGCCACATGAACATTCTGGAGAGCCCACAATGTAACTAGTTTTGCATGGTGGAAGTACAGGCCAGCATTTGTTTAATAATGTTTGCTTTTACAGAGAAAGTCTGAGATCAAAATGGCACCTGCTAGTCTCAAAAGTACACCAGAACAGCACAGCCAAGTCTTCCACCCTGCTCTTCCCCAGAGTAGATTGCAGCATCAAGTTTTTGTCTTCACCATGCTGTTTATAGCTATGGGACCTGTGACTTTTGGTTGGGGTTCTTTTGTTTGTTTTAATGCTTGATTTCCTTTAAAAGGTTGGACTTTGGTTTGCAATTTATTTTGGCTGTCTTGGATATAAAGTTTACTCTGTCCACCATTCAGGAAAGCCCATTACATATCCAAGTCTGCTGGAAATCGTGGGTGGCCAACATGCCACCTATCTAGAACAGTTCTTCCCCCCCATCCAGTATCACTGGTTGTTTTTGGAAAGTCATTCAGGGGGAAAGCAAACAAAACCCAAACACACAAACCACAACACATGCACCATATTGACAGCCCAATTAGCTGTTAAAAAAAAAAAATCTATCTTTCCTCATGGCTAAATGCAACCATTTAAAACGAGCAGTTGAGACTTGTTAATGACTCTTGTAAAGATCTTCAGTGATTCCCTATGACACAACACGACAAGAATCTATGTAAAAACTGTATAGAAACTGGTTTCACAGGCAACCTGTTTCGTAAACAGTTAGAAATTCCTTTTTGTATTTCAAATGGTATTTCTTCATAAATTAGCTCAAAGTCAAATGCAACTCAACCACCAAGCAGCTTAGGTGGTTGCTTACAAAAGAAGGCAACGGCAGGTACCTTTGCTCATTAAAGTAGACAGGCCAGGTCATTTTTACTGATCCAGGAAACTTCCCGTTGGCCTACTGCTACGCACACGCCAATCCTCAGAAGCACGCAGCTTCACGTCCAGCCACCGCCTAGAGTGCGTAATTTCACCAAGCGGTAGAAATGCCACAGTGTATTCTCAGGAAAAGACATAATGAAAGTATAACTGCAGAGAAATACATGGACAGGAGTCAAATGCTTAAGAGCACGAGGTTCAGAGGTCCACAGTTAGGTAAAATGAAACCCCATAGAAAGCAACCTGCTACTGCCCAGACAGGGCTGCTAACCAGGAGGTTGTAACTAGAGCTTATCAAATAGCTCCTGCTACTTGCAGCGTATGCAAAGCTGTATCTTTGACTGGAGGCACTTAAGCACTATTTAAATGCACTCGCTTCGGGCAAGCGCCATTAGTAAACATGAGCTGTTTGCACCGGAGAACTGGATACCAGTTACCAGACTCTGCCAGCCAGGGAGAGGAACATGCCACCCCTGAGTCACCCTCCCGCCCTGAGCCAGCCAGCCGGCTGGGACAGCAAGCATCACTGCTGGCACACGGGGCTCTCCTGGACCTCCGCAGACAATAGGCTGGAATCAGTTTGATCTTTGGAGCTGCCTTCCAGAAAGTCTCAGACAGCTCATGGACCACAGGCTAAATTCACAGCTACGTTAGCTAGAGTCACTGCAGAGAAATCAGGGCACAGCTGCAGGAAGGAGAGGGTTTTCAAAGCAGTTCATGACAGAGGATCCTCAGGAAGATTTTCACAGTTTAAAAGAAAAAAAAAAAAAGGTGCATATATACACCTACCTGTAAACACACAATGAAATCAGAACATTTACTATTAAGTTATTTATGCAACCTCTGTAGGTTTAGTCATAAACAAAAACATTGCATCCATCTGTCATGCTGGATCAGATAACTGATCCATCAAACCTAATAACTACTTCTGGAAAGCAGGCGAAAAACACACCTGCTTAATTATGCCTCTTAAAGACACAGCCTCTCTTCTTACTCTGGGGGCAGAGAGGAGCAACCAAAGGAGCAACCAAGGTCCAAAAGGTCTGCAAGATATCAAAGGTTTGCTTCAGGTCTCTCGAAAAATCTCAAGCAGCAAGAATTATAGAAGGATAAAACTCCCAGCGGCTCTCCTGGTGAACCGTCCAAAGGTCACCCATCAAGTACTGACCCTAAAAAACGGGGTCATCTCCCATACAGTTCTCCGTTCGTCATCCCAGCTTAACGACGGCACAGCAAACCGCCGGCTCTCCCCGGAGCGCTGGCAGCACCAGCCCCGGCACCGCGGCCGCCCCAGGGCTCATCTCTCCCCCCCGGCAGAAGGGAACCGAGCAGCCCGGCCCCCCGACGTACCTCACAGCAGGCCTCTGCGCACCTTC
>NW_008823913.1:1076487-1100330 GCF_000699105.1 Pygoscelis adeliae
CCCAGGTCCCCGTTAGCTCACCCCCCCCGCCTTCCCACCTCGGCTGGCCTCTCCGCTGTGACCCCGAGCCAGGGGGAGGACGGCATGAAAGCCGCTTGCAAGGCAGAGAGGAGGTTCCCCGTGCTCCCCGCTGTTCCCCACGTGCTTGGGGGTGTTGGGTTAGGGTCCCTCTCCCCCCTGTTGGCAAGCTGCCTGGGCTGCAGCGGGGTGGAAAAGCATGGTGTGGTCCCCCACCCCACCCACAGCTGCCCCCCAGTCGCAGCTTCTCGCTGCTGCGCCATGGCACGCTGCGGTTCTGCACCGCCATCTGATCGAACGCCACAAATAAAGTTGTTTATTTAAAAGATATTTGAGCAGCTCTTTACCATAAGTGACAAATCATTATTTAATTCCTTTGGTACTCATGGAAATAACATCAATCAAAATGAATGCATCTGCTAGCTGAATATGAATGTAATCATCCATTAAAATGTTAACATTTATGAAAACTGTTTATTAAAATAAAGTGATAAGCATCTCATTGTGATTTGACAATCAGCTAATGTCCCCTTAAGGCAGAATTTGAACACTTGATGTTTGGAACCAGATAACATTTTAAATGCCCTATCAGTTTATAACTCCGGTTATTCTGAAACGTGATTAAGCCTTTGCATTGCAGCCCTGGAAACGGATGTCCTTTTTTTATCCTTGTGCACATACATTGCGACGCGGGCCTTCCCCTCCGGCCGCATGTACAAAACCCAAATTCAGATAAACAGCCGAAGAGGTGAGTACATGGAGATAAACCGAAGTCAAAACTGGGTGGTTTTACCCTACCTGATCTAGTAGGGCTCACGTGACAGCAAGAAGCGCTGGAGAGCAGCTTTCCTTCGGGCATGGTGGTACTGGGAGAGGCTGACAAAGGAGCATCCTTGCTACCCAACGGTCTGTGCCCAGGGTCTGTCCCTGTGGTGGGACCGAGAAGCCGTCCATCTACCCAAGTGCGCACACAATATATGGCCCTGCAGACCGCACTCCGTTCTTGTCCTCGTGTACATCCCAGCTGGTACGTCCACTTGGACATTCATGCTGGCATCCTTTACCTCAAACCCAACCCTTTGTCCTTTCCTAAGAAGGGAGAAGTTATACGTGTAATTAGACAACATTTTGCTGTAAAACAGCTGACAACTATAGGCAGGTTTCATTTTGAGCCATACTTTTGATTAAGCACCTATCGGGTCTGCTTCCTTGTACATAAGCCTTAGCTCCCCAGGCAGCTTGCCGTGTGCCCAGACTGGCACGCAGGAACGGCACAGTGCATTCGTGTGCACTGAGATTTTTGACCTTCCCGGTTCTGGTAACTCTTCAATTTAGATTCAAATATGACTGCGACAAATTCAGTTGGCATCTGTTTGCTACATCTAGCATTTCACCAGACAGCTCTGAGAGGATCCAGGCTCCGAGTTCCTACTATGTTTTAATCTCCAGACTTGAGCTAGCTCAGGCATATCGCCATAGAAATCTCATATATGCCACTGTCCTTTGACAGGTGCAGTTTTACCCTAAAGTACTATTATTTCCACTGCAATTAATAATGAATCATCTGCATATGAATATGAAGCCTATATCTTGCAACAATTTACTCAGGAACTGAACTGTTTCAGACACCCCTGAAATTGTTAAGCTTAGTCATAAAGTCCTATGTTGAAAGATCAAACCTCCAACGCTGTATGGGAAGAAGGGAAATTTGTATCCTCATCTGTTTTAGTGCGTACTCTTTAAAAATCCTGAGGATTCTTAACACATAAATAAGGACCTTCTCTACAAATTTCTGCGTTTCAGCTATTTCAGTTGAATTTAGTAAACAGTGGCTTCATAATTCCCAGTCAATTCAGCTATAACCCCCCAATCACCAGCAGTTCATTACATATTAGCTTTAACAGCATAGATCCAAATTCCTTTGATAACCATGAGAAAATTGTGAGAGCTGTCTTTGTCCTGGAGAATTTCCACTATCATTCAGCATTAGTCAATCACTAATGGACATTTAAAAATAAAGAATTGCTGGAGACTGTAAAAAATACATCATTTCAACTTTCCCATGTGACTGAGGCCTTGAGAAATTGACTGGCATAGCTATAACAAAATAATTATCCTGTTATAGCTGTGCCTGTATAACTTCTCCACATGGACATTCTAGTCTAAAATTTAAGTGACTTCATTATGGAATAATTACTCAAGGACTTTAGTCCAGAATGAGGCTCTGCACAGGAGAGTTTTGCCAGTGTGGCTCTGGTGATTTAAATTTACCACACTAAGCAGGTGAATTTTGCTGTGCGGACTCTCAGGAGAGTCTGCCAGCAGTATTAAATAAGACATCCCAATTCGGTATTATCTGAAAATTGAACTTCTGCACTGTACAGGGCACAGCATCCTATTTTGCATGCACTCTCAAACAGGCAGAGCATTTGCCTCCCAGGGAAATGTCCTCTCTCAGCTCGGAAGGAAGGACAGGCAGACATCTCTCCGTTGGGGGAAAAAGAAGTGGGATTTGGCATACCTAGGGTTGCATTTTTCAAATGCACTATCAATCAGTTCCATCTGCAAATATGAACTCTGGATGCCCAGCCTTCCCACCCACTCGCCTACATTTTTCACTAGAAAAATACACCTCTGATGCCAAATTCGCTTTCCTTACTGGTGTTCCACTAATGGGCTTTCAGAAATATGCAGACCTCGCATGGGTTACAGCTGGCCTTTAAAAAATGCTGTGCTCTTAGCAGAGGCTATCTATATGTGCTGTCAAAGCCTCTGCCTTCAGCAGGCCTCCTCTGACCAGCTGCTGGCTGCCAGCCTGATCTGGCTGAGTCACCCCGGCCACAAATGATTCATTAAAGCCACCGAGGATCATCACAAACCGCATTCTTTTAACGAGACTTCACACGCCTCCATTAACAAATGCAGTCACGATTTGGGACGTGGAGACACAGGGAGAACCTCAAACCTGGAATGCACGAGGGACTCATAACCTCCTTATCCTCCTCTTTGCATCGACTAGCTTCCAGACGACACGGCGGGTGCTGACTACGCCAGAACGAGGAGCCTCTTCTTGCCTGATCTCAGCAGCAGAAACAGCCCCGGTCTCTGCACAGAGGCCACCCGGGAACCTCGGGTGCTTCAAGCACAGAGTCATTTACCACGTGTTTGAAACTGAACTCGTGGAAAGATCCTGTTCAGTCCCAAAACACAGCTGAGCTAACACACAGAAATCAAAGGAAACAAGCAGTCCTATTAACAGCAGAATCAGTGAAGCCTGGTTTGCTGCGCATTTGTCTTTCAAAGTTGAGCTCCTCTGTGGATTCCCTCATGCCTAAAAGACTGAGTTTGTTTCTTTTTTTGATGGACAAGGGTTTAACAGGGTCTCCTTTGCCTACACAATGTGGTGTACTTTCTTAATTGTAAAACCTCCCCCCCCCCGAAATCAAATTTGCCTGAAATTAAACAGTAAGCTGTATCTCTGTTGGAAAACGTAAGCATTACCCATCGGTGAAGGCAAGCAGACTCAGAGAACAAGAGCACAAGAATGGGCTGTGGTTGAATACAAGTTCAAGGCCTTTGACTCATGCAATCCCCAGATCAAAGACTTTCTGGGTACATGGGCAGCTGAATTATTGCGGACTGTTCCGGTACTTCCCCATCTGTCAGACAGGGATAGTATCACCCCACTCCACACCGATATCATGAAATTTGAGTATAATAATCATAAAGGCATCTGCAGACCAGGATGGGTAATTTATGTTCAAATCAATTTTCAATGGTAGTAGATCTTCTCATTTTAGCTCCACTGGGGAGTGAAAAAAATATTCAGGGAAACATATGTCTCCTTAACAAATTAAAGAAGTAAATAGCTCCGCCTGTTTAGTGAGCAAAAATTAGAAAATGCCCAATTGCCCAAATTGGAGCAGGTAACCACTGGCTTTGTTTGCCCTTCAATAACACACTGACACCTCTGTTGCTCTACAGAACAACTCCAGCTGTGAACACCCTTCTTCTTCAGAGCCAAACCAGTGCCCCATGCTTTCTCTGAAAGCACCGACGCTGGTACTCCAGATGAAGTCTATTTGGTGGGAAGAGCATGGCTGTGTGCTCTCCCAGGCATCCCTGTATGAGAGGGATGGCTTTCCAGTGAGCTGTGAACCACTCCACAGGACAGCTGGGGAGAGGATTGGGCTGGACAGAAGGGATGCACTGTTTTTCTGTGCAACTCCCTTCTTAGTCTGAAATCGAGGGGAGTAGCCATACGTGGAGCTTCCGATTTCTAAAGGGCTTTCTTGAAATTACTCCTATTTTCCCCAGAAGTTTTGTCACTGCCCACTCTGGACTCCTACTCACACCATAACTGGATTTTATTGTCATGGAAAAAAAGGCTTCTGCAGCATTAGAAAGCAAGGAAATACCGAACAGTTCATGCCTTGCAGCTAAGTGTGATCCAGGCTCTATCGCACTCAGAGGCAGGAGCCCAGCCGACATCAGTGGGGCAAGGATTTCACTCCTGGAGGCTTGGTTTTTGTTTTGTGTCAGCGTTAAAGAGCCTGGGAACCCGTGCTCAATAAGGTCAAGCAAGCCTAGCAGGGGCGACACAATGCTCTTCTTCCCTTTCAAATCTCAGGCACAGCCCAGACCACTGTGTGTCTGTCTGCGTCTGAATTATTTAACTGTCCAGCTGGTTAAAAATAGCACACCAGCAACTCCCTTTCCAGCCTTTGACTGCTAAACGGGCCGTCAGAGCCCAGCCAAGCGCTGAGGTCACGGCCCGGGCTGCACATGTGGACAGGGCAAGCTGGATGCCAGAGGGGGAGAGAAGCATGTCGCTGCAAAACCTAGTTCCAGCACGATGATATCAGCCTGCGAAAGAAAAGCAAGGCAAACTCGGAACATTATGAAGCTGCCAAAGAAAACACTGTCTTCACAATGAACAAAAGTCTGATTAATTATTAATTGCCTGCCAGCTAATTAGCATTCCCTTGGGCAGCTGTCTACAGAATGCCTTATATTTCCAACCCACCCTGGGCCAACATCGTCTATGCAAATGGCTTTGGATCAGAGTTAGCAACTGATTTGTTGCCTGAAACAAGTTGTTCCCCTCCCCTCTCCCCATCTCCTCCTGTCACCCCTCTTTTCTCCACCCAGGGACTTGAGCTCATTACAGTGTCAGCTAAGCAGAAAACATCCCCTGCTGATGAATCTCCTTCCCGTTCTGGCGCAGCCGGCGCTTTTCCGAGGAAGCCAGACACCTCCCAGCAGCCACCCCTGCGCGCAGCCCTCAGCCTGCGTAATGGGAGGACGACTGCAGTGCCCCAGCCCTGACAAAAGCCTTGTTTGGCTGCTGCGTGGCCAGAGAGGAGGGGGAGCAGCTCCGGGCTGCGAGGAGCTGATTAGCTGCAGAGGCAGGACCAAATCTTGGCTTTAGAACTGAAGGCAGCATTTAGGGAATTCGGCATCAGCTAATGCTTGCGTTCAGCTCCTATTAACGTTAATGGGACTTACGCACATGCATCAAGGGCAAGCAGACCCCTTACGAGAGCAGAAGCATAAATTACAGCTAAGTACAGGCAGAGCAAGCCTTCAACTTGCTGTTTTACCATGCGAAGAAAGATGCACTTTCCATTTTAAGAACTTAGCAGCTCTAATTATTTTTTTTTTAAATGGAGCAAGCCAATGCAGTTGGTGAAGTACTGCAACAGAACATGAAAGTACCTCAGTTTCAGCAAAGGCTATCCACAAACCTACGCGAACTAGGATACTAGTTTAGGATTACTACTATCATCTCCAAGGTGCACCTCTCCGGGACTTAAGTATGTATCATGCTGTCCCTGCAGTACAGGACAAATCCTGAAGAGGGTTTGCCATTTTCCCTGAGAACTTTACCCAGCCTCTGTATTTTACACCTGACACCTGAATGTACCTGTCACTCATATTCATTAGACAAAATGTACTTGAGAGCTTATCAGGAAACCAGGCAAAGTTTATAAGGAAAGATGGTGAAGGAAACAAAGATCAACTACAGAGTGGTCTCAGGTGCCGAGTCTGACCATCAGCAACCAGGTGTACCAGAGAAGATGAGGTGACCTGGAATCCAGCGGCGGTAACGGACATCTCTCCAACAGCTTCACCAGAGCTTAGACTGCTGCTCCAGCTCCGGAGATTTGAGGAAAGATCCCTTGCAGACAAGGCCAGGTGACGAAGGCTGCCATGGCAATCAGAGAAGCGCTCATTAACGGGAGCACAGGATCATCAGGCCAGAGAGCAGTTTCCTGGTCTGTTTACACATTTTCTAGCACAAGGAGTTCTGCATCTAAGACTATGTGTCCTGGCTGTTACTGCAATATAAACATCATAAATGGACTGTTTTCCTACCCCAAAGCCAGAAGATAAGTGCTGATGCAGCAAGACGATTGAGATAAGAACAGTTGTTTTCAGAGTGAAGGGACATAATCTGTGGGAAGCTCTTTGTTTTTAGGCAAGGAACTTGATCTGCCAAGTAAAAAATAAAAATGCCCCAATTACCACAGTCAAAACCTTATTCTTATCCTACAGGTTTACAGTGCCTGCTGCCTAGCTCTAACACTCCACCGTGCCAAGAAGGCAGCACGTTAGTCAAGTATAAGACCGCTAAGTTACATCTCTATAGATACGGGATATAACCCCTTGAAATATATAGGCACTGCAGAGGAGCAGAACATGGTTTTGTAGTACCCCTGTTAACAGTTCTGCAAAGAACCTGCAGCCACGGTGCACAGCCAGATATTTTATTAGACTACATTTTCCTCGCGTACATGAGTCATATAAAGTACATAAACTCATGAAGTCTGACTAAGACTAGCATAAATCAGGGATAACACCACTGAAGCCAATAGAGTTGCACTGGGGTGAAAGTGGCATAAATCAAAGGCTGATCAGGTACACATTTTCTTTAAGGTAGACAGACCATTAAGTGGCTTACATAGACTCCTTATCACATTACAGTTCTGTAAGGTAAATAACAGTCACCATGCACTGTATATAATGAATTGCAGCCTGCAACATACAGCAAATGGCCATTTTTCTCAGGGAAACTCTCAGCTCAGAGATCTGGGACCAAAAATAATGGGCAATATTCTCCAGCATTCATGTGTGACATTCCTATTAGTATTAACAGGAGGTATGTGCCCAAAGTCAGGATGTATTCATCAGCAATCTGAATTGGATATTACCGAGGCTCCTGATGAACGTTCCGGTTTCATCCCCAGCAATGATCCTCCTAGGGAGCAGCCACAGCTCTTTACTCACCTTTGCACAGCACTTGCATAGGAAAATATTTACTCGGTGGCAGGTAGAGCTGGAAGCAGAGGAAGCAGGGCAGTCTTGTATCGCTTACCTCTGAGCATCAACCCCCAAAGCAGCCTTGCTCAGCCTCACACCGATGGCCCAGCTCAGACCAGGGCTCCCTGGTGCACGCACTGAGCACCCGTTACAGGAGACGGCATCAGGACTCAAAGGCTGGATTGTAGCTGAAGCCTGAAGAAGGTAAGAGGGGAGAAGTGAGGTGACCACAAAGTCACAGGGCAGATCAGCAACAGAGCTAGTGAAGGCAAGTCTCTGACCTTATAGTCAAATATTCTGTTATGTGCTACCACCTTCCTTCGTTTACCCTGGAAGGCTGTAATCTCTCACATTCCCATAAAGTTGAACCTATTGACTTCAGAGAAGTTTGCGCCAAGCTTATGTTGGAGAAGGTAAAAAAAGAAATCTGACCTCCAAAGTGCAACAGAAATATAATTTAGTAAACTTACTGATGAATTTTACAAGATAAATGCCCAACCTACCTGTTTTCCTCCCAATAAAGCCTGCTTTCTGCCTATATACACGCATGTGTTTTACCATTCTCTGCCTCATTTTTGAATTATGGTTCAAAACAACTTGAATACAGAGCTAAAGCCGGTTTAACAGGCAACCAAACTGTAGCTAACACAGGCAGAACGTGCATGTGTACACAGATTTGTTAACAAGAACAAATTGCTTCCTGCCCTGAATTGCACCTAAGAAGAGTCATAAGCTCGTTCAAAACTAAATATATGCCACAGCATATGTGCTTGCTACGAAGGTCATTAGAACATAGAGCTTGGGAAGAGTGGTGTGGCAGGAGAAAATAAATACAAAAATAAGATGCAGTGGAATCTGCGCAAGAGAAAAGAAGTGAAAGACACAGAAGGCCAGGGATCACAGCTGCTTGAGATAATTCTTTAAAAAACAAATGGTACAGCTGCACGCCTTATCCTAAACCCCTACCTCTGAAAGTATGAACCTTGGCAATGCTATTCCTGCCCTACCCAAGCGTAAGGATCTGGCACTACAGAGTACCTTATGGAGAGCCAAAGGTGAGACTGACCATCCAGCCTAAAGCATTACGTCTTAGGATTTTGGAGGTATTGGCTGTGCAATTTAAAAAGCTGTTTTTAGCAAAGACTTCCTTCACTGCAGTAATACAGAGTGCTTGCACGTCTAAACGCAAGGGCTTAATCCCAGAGTTACTGGCCTGTAGACAAAGTGTCCGAGTACACTGTCCATACCTTTGACAAGCTGTAATTAGTACGATAGAACAATGTAAATAGGACTCTAACTTAAAGATGACTGACAGTGATACAACAGAGGGGTCAGAGGGAGGCTAATCCAGAAATTCCGTGTGCACCCCCTTAAGCAAGGAATTTGAGTGCAACTAAAAATAGAAGGTGAGACTATCTGACAGCTAAATTGCCAGTGGTAGCTTAGCATGGATTCGGTTACATTGCTCAGCGACCCTCAGTGAATTAAATAGATTGAAATGCTAATGACAGAGTGAATTCCCAGTACAGAGGTAGAATAAAGTAGTCAGATTAGGTTTCAGACAAGGTGAGTTCAATGGCAGCGATATCAGAGTTTGTTTAGATCAAGGTACAAAGGTAATTTTTCTAGATCAGGGTAGAGAGATGCTTCTTTAAAGCTTAGGGGCTCCCCCATGTTAAGTAACACTCCAAAAACAGCGTAGACCTGACAAGCTATTTCAGTGACTATTATTTTATACGATTTCTATCAACATTGGAACATTTTTCACTGGTCTCAATATACTCTTAATGGCATTGTCATTTATCTCCTAATTAGTTAAATGCTGCTCTGATGACAGATGCATGATGGTTCACCGGGGGTGTCACTCAGACTGTACTTATTTCTTCTCATCAGGTATTCTAACCAGTGTACAGCTTTAGTGAAACCACAACTGCAGCATTTATTCTCTTTGGTGTTTACAGGCTCACTTACACCACAGCATCTCAGCTTCAAAAGCTCGCAGAGGTTCATCCTCACTGCTCCTCCTAAAGATCAGGAAGCAATATTGCCACAGAAAGGAGACACAGGCCTGATCAAATGTCTTACCTGCCATTGCACAGACCAAGCCCAGGCCACCTGCTTAACAAAATTTAAACCCTAGGCTAATGATAATGCAAAGTGATACCCACAAAGCACACACAGAAAGTAAGAACTGAGCCTGAAACTCCATCCAGGGCTCACCCATTTAAAACAACCCTGGAGGCTCCCCAGAGTGGGTATATTACTACATAAATTCCAAGATCAATTTAGCCTTAAACAACTGATCCGTCCCTTCTCATCCAAGGTCACACAGCAAGTCTATGCCATTAGATTAAAAAACCCCTTGAAATAAGATGCACTATCCTAGCAGTAAGAGCAATTAAAGACCTTACTTGACAAGATAGGGGGCTCACCATCACTTGGAGCTTTAAAAATGAGATTAGGCATCTTTCTAAAGGATGTGTTTCAACTCACTACCCTTATAATACGGGATAGTTATTCTCGTAAGAAAGTGACATTGCAACTTGTCGTTCGACTATCAATCAGTAGTGTCATAATACTTCAGTGTCGGTTGTCTGTTTCCGTTACAATAAATAAATAAGAATTATGTATTCTAGTGAAGAAAAAGCAATGTAAGCCTATGCAAGGTCAGAGGAGGTGTAACATGTCATGCCCATGGGAGTTTCTTTTGCTGTAGTGCTTATGAAGCTGTGAGCAGGAAATCCGAGCTCTCTGCCACCCATGTTTTTGGTCTAAGCACCAGACCTCACCATCTGGTCATTGGGTTAATTACTATACAAGAAAAAATACAAGAAAATAAGATTTTCCAGAGTGATAATTTGATTTAGGTTGCTCTGTTCCAGTGCTGAGATACAAAAAGGACTGCTTTTCAGATGGCAGCTGACTCCGCAGGAATCAGTCCCTCAGCCAGACAGGCTGCATTTCGAGCAGTCAACTCAGACGCCACATACGGGATGGGACTCACTTCTGCCTTCCTCTTCAGTGAAGTCAGTTCTTGGTTTAGTCTCAGTATTACTACAGGAAAAAGACCACATGGCCAGTATTTGGGAACTGTGTGAGACTGCTTTGATGGCTGCCCATGAACCACCATCCTCAGCTTCGAAGGGTAACAAGAGTCTGGGGCCAATTCTCCCCTCTTCTACCAGTGAAAATCCGAGTAGCTGCAGTCACTCAAGCAGAGAGAGGTTGACAGCAGAGTCTCATTCCTTGCGGTTCCAGGCCTAAATGAGGTTCAGCAAGTGGAAATAATTCTTGAGAAGCAGAGCCCTGATGTGCTCCCTCCATTCATAGTAACAGTCCACTTTATGCCAAGTGACTCATTACCATGAGTGAAGGGAACATGATTCAACCAGAAAAGTACATGTAATTTGCATAGATTATTTTCCCACTTGGTTTCCATGCTGTGGAGTAACAGGAACTGCCTTCAAGACAAAAAAAAAAAAAGGATAGTCCCATGAGTAATTCTTTGCTTAAGTATTAAGCGATAATAGATTGAAGAGATTTGGATACGGCAGCCTAGAAAAAAAAAAACCCATATTGTGAAGAAGGAAGCCTTGTGTTCTAGTTATTTCTAGTGTTGTGGAAGTGAAATGAAACTAGTGTTTGGAGGGTGCTTCAAACACCACTTGTGAAATAAGGAATAAATATTTCTTTGCAGCCCATGGAAGTCAGTGCTGGAAGGAAGAAAGAGGAGGCAGCCTCAGGCATGACTTGGTTGGATTTCAAGATTTGCTTTTCTCCCCCAGCTGGGTGCAGCTTGTGTTTTTGTTCAGTGGTGACACCACCCTCATCAGCCTCTGTGGAAGGACACACCGCTACAGAGCTGGTGGCTCACTTCTGTAAAGGAGGTGGTCTCCTTCAGACTTGCTCCTTGCTCTGGACGCTGCAGCATTTCACAAGATGAAGCTCAAAGAGAGCTTTCAGCATTCATGTATCAGACCATTAACCTAAAATGAGGATGTGATTTCACTTATAACTCTGCACTGAGATGTAGTAACTGCAGTGGGTAGTTTATCATTTCTTTCGCTGAAGCACTTGCTGGCAGATAGGAATAAGCAACTGGTTCCAGTAAAGTCACAAGGGCAAACCCAAACTGCTTACTTTGTGCATAAATGGTTTGACGTGACAGGGCATGGGGGAAGCAGAAGATCTGTCAGGAAAAATAAACAGGAAAGAAAATATTACTTCAGAATAACTCACACCAAGTAAATTGAGCTTTCTGAAGAAAGCAGGATGCAAACTATTGGGTTTCAAGAGCTTCATCCTGGCTCCAGGCAATGTATGATGCTTCACTTGACAAACAAGCCAAGCTCGAGAAAAACAACTTTGCTAGAGTAACACAGCAAGGAGAGATCAGGGAGAACTGAAGTGACACATGGCTCACCAGATACAGGGCTTATTTTACTGTAAGAGAGCAGTCAGGCTTTGGGCAAGGCAGATAAGCATACAGACTTGAAACCCGCAAAACCTTTCCCCACACTTTGAACCAACTGCAAAGTCAACAATGCTGTATTTTAAGAAGTGTGCAGAAGCGAAGTTGCACCTCCCTGCAGCAGCACAAAGGAGACATGCAAATCAACATCCAGCTACAAACCCGCGGTGTTACTCAGCTTTCTGTCCAAAGGCTTACGTCTCATGAAGTCTGCTCCCTTTGCCTTGCATTTCTTATCCTTCTGACCCAGTGGCTCGGAGGTGGTTACCTGCCTAAAATTGTGCTGCTGCTGGAAAAGGAGGTTCACCTCTGCTCTCCTGAAGGATGGGATGTATCACTGCAGGGGTGAGTGAAATTACACCCTCCACAAGGCACTCCCCCCTAATCTTCCAAGTCATTTTTCTTGAACTGCATGTAAGAAACCATCTGGAAACTAAAGAGGAGGCAGGTAACAGGAGGGCACTGCAAAAAAGAATAGAATTCAGCAGTAACAGAGCAAAAGTTAAATCCCTGTGAAGTGTCTGAAAATCAGTTTCACATTTTGATCTGGTTCAAAGTAAGGATGCATCGCGTTCCTAGGACAACCAGGACTCAGGAGAGGATAGCAAATACCAAAGACTTCTCCCAGCACAGGAGTATTCCCAGTTCCAGCAGCCCAGACAGTCCCAGAAATCCTATTATATTACCCTTCCCATTCTCAGCACATAGTTCAAACTCCTGTGCTTTCCCACAGCACTTTGGCTGTGCTCCAGCCACACTGGATGCATTTGTTTGTAGACAAGGCCCTGCGAATCCACTCCCAGCAAGAAACATCACCCAGGACCTGAGCACAGACAGAAAGAGCCACAGCTGCTCGAGAACTTCCTTTTCAATGGAAAAGCGATGCCCGTTCTGGGAGACCTTGCCGCAGGAGAGGCCACACAGGTGAGGAGACCATTGCTTCCAGCTGACAAGCAAAAGGGTGTGGGCTCTCCTTAGGAGTCGGCAGAGGTTCAACAGCTGTTTGGGGATCTGCTTCATTCTTGTTGCAGGCAAATTTCAGCAGACCCGCTTCCAGAGCGTGGTTAGTAGCATGCAGTAAAACATCAAATGATCCACATCAGATGAAACAAACTGGTGGACATGGGTTATTTTAATGTGAAATAAGCTAACCTGCAACTAATTCCTCATACAGGTAATCTCTGCTGCAACTACCTCTCCAGGATTTTGGGGACAGCAGGTCCATACTTAGCAATCTCCCCCCATGTCTTGACCTCCTTCGGCTTGTTCCACCTCCCACCCCAGTGAGATGGCCGATGCTCAGGGTCCACGTGGATGTTCTTGCCCTGGGAGTCCTTTAGCAGAAGGGGGATGAGACAGCTCTGTCCCATCTCTGTTGCAGAGGGGCCCTATGGGGCACTGTCAAACAGGTACATGGCATTTCCCACCCTACCAGCTCCTTGGCTTTCCCTAAGGAAAAGGTTTGCTAGCTAATTTTTTTTTTTTTTTTGTCCTTTTCAGAAGAGGGGGGGGAGGAGGGGAGGGGAAACCAGCAACAAGCCCTTGTAAGCACTGATACGGCCCTAAGGGCTTCTCCACATTAGAGCTGATACAGCACTGTAACTCCTACAGGCTGCTATTGTGGTTTGTGTTTGCACTCTACCCTTTAATTACAACTGTTGCTGACAACAGTTTACAAGACCACTTGCAACTCTGTCTCGGAAATCAATTCAGATGTCAACAGTTACATGGTGAATGGGCTTAAAGCAAATGGCTAAAGGCCATAAACTTGACACCAGAAAGTGTAAATCTCCAAAAAAGGAAGAGTTGCACTTCTCCAGGCATGTGACAGGGAGGCCCCGTGACCAGAGAAGTCATCGGGGGACACCAGCCTCTGGTCATCAAAGGGGTGCCTATACAGTGGCATGTGTGCACCCAGCGGGTCAGGAGCTTTGTTTTCTTCTGCAACGATGACATGAATGCATAACATTAATAATAATATCTGCTTCATAAATAGGACTAAACCCTCCAAAAGATCAAAACTTTGGCTTCTCAGCACTTCCCAGGGTCTTTTGCCAGTGGGCCATGGTTACAAGTGACAGCAGCTGGAGAGTTCATTTCCAACTGAGACCTCCTTGGGCAGAGCTCCATGAGGAAACAGGAGTCAAAATGTGCTAGGTGAGAGTTTACAAATGGGGAACCGAGGCACAGGAAGATTAATAATAATGATACTTAGCATTTCTTTATTGCTTTAAATGGTCCACACCCTTTACAGACGTTGGCCCTCACAATACCCTGGGGAGAGGTGACTGGCTATTATTATCCTGTTTTTCACAGATGGGGACAAAGAGGCTGAAATGTGGCGCTCCCCAGGCCAAATAGTTGACAACTGGTGAACAAAATTCTGTGCTTCAAGTCCAGCTCAAGCGCTGCACATCCCTCACAAAAGGCAATATCGTAGTAATTCTGCTTCTGACCAACCTTGTCTTATCGCTCCTTATAGTTTCAGACATGCAGAGCACCCTTAGCCCCTTTGCAGAAACAGTTGGTTTGAGGCTGTCCTGGTGGCTTCACCCAGCAGGACCAGACTACTCCTTTCCCTCGGACAACCCTCTCCCCCAGCCCTGCCTGCTGCCAGCGCTCCAAGTGTGCCTCCTTGTTAGGCTCACTCCTCTTACACATCTTACCACACCATCGATTTTATTGCTCCAGTGCTTCCCATAACAATCCCCTCCTTTTCCCCTGCTGTTCCAGCTGAAGGAGGACCACACAGGGCTGGGAATTGGGCTGAGCAATGATTTTTAGGAGGATAAATAGAAAGAAGGGAAACAGCTACCAGGCAATGTTGACATAAGACTGAGTGGAAATTAAACAGTTTCTCACCAGCAGAACAGACCTGGGAGAGCAGTAGTGGGGGGTAAAAATCAAGGACAAAAAAACCCTCAGCCAGACGATGTCATTTTAAGATGAAGCTTGATAAATCTATAGGGTTGGCTGCCTGGGACGCATGGGATCAGACCTGCTGATGGAGGAGGTCTCTCCAGCCTGGTGCTCCCTCCAACTTCCTTGAAAGCACTGAGCTGTTCAGCTCACAGCTGCCAAGGTTCATTTCTTTAAAACCTTGGCTGCCAAACAAACAAAGCTGGGACACCAAAGTGGTAACCAAGAAAACTGCCTTGCAACACCCAGCTCCAGCTCGGTTCCCGGCACTTTGGGAATTTGTGTCTTTATTTCCTGAAGGAGTACTCCCTTCCCTCCTGTGGCTGGGGCTGCATTAGGACAGTCCCACCTTAACGAGACCCTGGGATGCTTTGCCGTAGCGCTGGCAGTGGCGCTCAGCCTGCCTCCCTCTGTCACACCCAACTGCTCCAATTCATTTGGCTCTGCCACTGAAATAAATTAATAGCCAAGGTTTCCTGTGGTCGGCATGCTCTGTGGATACGGATCATAGCCTTGTTTTGTCAAGCTTGTGAAGAAGGTTGTAATGACAGCAATGGCAGTTGGTGCGATTGAGTAAAATGTTGGGAATTTTCAAGTTCAAGAAGGCAGAAAATCCGCTGCCCTCCTTGCTTCCCCAGGGTGCAGACACTCCTCGTTCCCCCCAAAATCGGTGATGCAGTGGGCACGCTTCCAGCCAGAGGGGATGAAAGGGACGGGTCAGAGGCCAGGTCCTCCCTCCTGACCCATGGGGTGTCAGTGGCAGCTAAAACCCATCCATCAAATGTAAGTGAGTGCTTGGTTATCGCAGAGGGAGTGCTTGGGGCTTTGTCTCCATGAGAAGATTGCGTTGGTATCGTTCAGGGTATGAACACAGATTGCTGCAATCCCTTGGGGCCCATCTTCGCTAGAAAAAGGTGACTCCTTAATGGCCATTAGTTAACGCAAAGTAGGCTTTGCGGGAAATGTGTAGTTTTCACATGAATCAGTAGGTTATATTAAAGACCAGCTCTGCATATTTTATTTGCTGTGTGATTCAGCAAAACTCAAGCATGCACTTGAGTTTAAACATGCGCTTAGAGCTCAGTGAAGTCAATGGAAGGCTGCTAAAATGCTTCAGTGAATTGGAGCTTATTTAGACCGCGTGTGATTTAGGGATAGGCATCAGCAATCAAAAATTTCCAGTACATTACCTCGTACTGCAGTACCTGAACATGTCCTCCTTTCCTTTTGGCTGGAAAACTGCTAGCACTATGAGAATAAATAAGTAAGACTCAAGCCTGTAGAAGATTCAAGTTTGGCTTGCTTAAAACTCAGCAGAGCTTTATGGTCACGGTGCAGAGATGTGTGTTGTTTTCTGCAGGTCTAAGTCAGCCCCTATGCAATAAGGACCGATACCCCAGTTTTCTGCTTTCCTGAAAGCTGTTGCACTAGCAGACTGAACTGCTTTGTGCCAAGAAGCTACAAGGCACTGCCCAGATATGTTGGAGAGCTTGTGAAACCGCTGTGTGCTTTTGAAAAGCACTAGCAGCCTTGGAATGACAAGTTACTGCTGTAAAGTTGAGAAAAGCACCTCCCAATCATCAGTGCTTTTCTGCCTGGAATGTAGCAGGCACGAAGCATGAACCACAAGAAGGCCATTTCCCATAGCTCTTTTCTCCTGCCATAAGAAGACAACATAGGAGGGTCCCAGCAGCAGTAAACGCACCATCCTTCAAGCTGGGGCTGCCCTGCAGCTGGGGCAGCAGATGCAAGACTAAGGCTGTTCCCCGTTCTCTCCTGCCCCACCGAGCCTTTGAAAGGGCTCCTCTTCCTCCATGCATGCAGTGTCGGCCACCAGTGCCTAATGATTGCTCTGTAACCTTAAAATATGACAGCACAGCGCTGCACTTATGTCATCCTGTAATCTTACCTTCCTACAGATGCCCTTTTCATGCAGCTTAAATATTTTACAAATACATGTCTAAGTACAAATCTACCGCATTAACTCTGGTATAGAGGGTACTTATTTTGAGCTAGGTGGCTGGGATTCCTATAAGTATAATTTACCATGCAGTATGACAGAGCTGGGCTAGAATGCACAGCTTTTACTAGCTAAAATACAATAAAATATGCTACACCGTGTTTCACAGATGAATCACTTCTAAACCATGCCTTTAAGTATTGTCTGTCACTGCAGTTCCTTATTGTAATACTTTGTGAGAGCTAAAGAAGAAGAGAGAGAAATTGCCCTTTAAATCTCCACAGTCCTACCATCCAGAAGAAATTAGGGACATTTGTTCTTGGAGTCAGATGGGTTATGTAAGAGAAAGCTATACACAACAGGTTTTATTGGGGTGGAGGTGAGGGGAATGTGTTTTCACTTATTTATTTATATTATGTTTTATTCGAAGAATGTTCAAGGACCGGCTCATGAACAAAACAACACCCAAACTCTGTAAAAAGCAGCTGTAGTCCAAAGGGTGCAGACAACCATTTCATCTCAGCCCAAGCTGCCAGGCCACCGGGGTAGAGACCCCAGTAGAGCAGAACGTCCTGATAACTGCTTTGAATTAGCTCCCAAAAGGAGAGTCAACAGCATATGGAGAAAGCAGAGGAGTAGGTCAGGCGAATCATCAGCAGATAGTAAGATTTTCCCATGTTCAGTAGGTGCCGAATGTTCTATGCAGTCCTTGCTTCAAACAAGGACAGTACTGGAAAGAACTGCCTAGAGCACAAGTCCACAGCCGTCACAGACAACTGAGGAGCAGACAGTTATTTGGGAAACAACCATACAAGATCCGTGCCAAAGGCCTTTGAACACTTCCCAACATCTAAAATCAAACTTAAGTATGAAAGACCCAAAGTTATAGAAAGAGAGCAGTAATGGTCTCCAATGGGACGTCTAGAGTCTGGCCAAAGGCTTTCTATAACTTATGTGATTGGAAGGCACGCGCTTCATTTCTGCTACTAAATGCATCTCCACTCGCCAGATCCCCAAGTTTTCCAGCATTCCCTGGCTTGCCTGCGAGGGCCCTGGAGCCAAGTGTCAGGTTATCCCCTGGGCTGCTGAGCCCTCGGAGCAGAGCTGCTGAAGTCCTTCACAGACCCAAGAGTTTTTCTGTAGATTGCAGCAGGTTGTTTCTAAGCCAAACTCCCTATGGGGTCCTCTCTCTTCTTTAAAGCAACCACTGAAATCATGTAGTAAAGGCAAAGCTGGAACAACAGGGCTGTCACAGCTGGTGGCCACAGCTGCGAGTTTGGGCCAGAACACATTGTTCTTCCTTCTGCAGATGCTTTCTGTTAATAAGACACTTACTACTGAGATATTTTCTTCTTTGGGGATCTACAGCATGAACCAAAACCAAGGTCAAAAAGAAAGTCCATTTTTTCATTTACCATTTTGGCAGGATAAACAAGAAACCAGGAATGCTTCAGTCCCATCTGACATGAATAAATAATACCGCTGTTATTCACTGCCTGTCAAAAGTTTCATCAACACACAAGCTCAGGTTTAGAAAGATATCCAAAGGCCATTAAAGTGCTGCATGATAGAAGAAAACCTGACCTTCGGGGCAGAGCAGCTTGGCACAAGCGCAGGATCTGTGCACGCCTGGTGCAAGGGTGTGCATATACAAACGGCCTGATCCCTGCAGGGACCGTCATTAGAGCTGCAAGCGCCAGCTTGCGTGTTAGAGCTCCACAGTCCCTTGTCCACTCAAGACACAATCCAGCGTGAATGTAACTCCAGCAAGCTTCTCCCCCTCCAACGCACTGCAGAGAAGCCTCCTCTCCTAATTATCTGAAAGCAAGCACTGCAACTATTTCATCCTGAACCACAGCGTTCGGTTCAGGAGAAAAGCCACCAGATTGTGTCTCGCTGCCTTTTGTTCACATATGTCTGAAAATCATGTAATCAGAGGAAAAAACTGAGTACCAGCTCAGTGCCAGTTTTTTCTG
This sequence comes from Pygoscelis adeliae, assembly GCF_000699105.1. NCBI lineage: Eukaryota > Metazoa > Chordata > Aves > Sphenisciformes > Spheniscidae > Pygoscelis > Pygoscelis adeliae. The sequence goes on from NW_008823913.1 coordinate 1,095,155, forward strand.
CCACCTTCAAGAAAAAGTGTGTTTCAGGATCACTGGAGATCTTCACGCCCAGCACTGGTCCCAGGCTTGCATGCAGCTCTGTGTAGCTTGGTGCAGCTTCCCGCTTCGCTCCACCCACAGAGTTTTGGTTTTCTGTCTCGGACCGCACAGCTCAGTGTGTCTCAGTACCAAAAACATTATTAAGTTAGTTGGACTAATGCCTTCCTGCACATTTTGTAAACAGCTTGAGACCACGGGGTTTCACTATGTCTCATGACTTCTCCAGAAGGAAGGTGAGTCAGAACTGGTCAGCGAAGAAAGCTGTTGCATCTGGGACCCCCACTTCATTGGTTTCAGAAGCTGGAAGGTGTACATTACACTTTGCATGCGTTTTTAGTTCACTTTCTTTAGTCTCCCCAGCGATCTGGGAAGGGGAGCCATAGGGAGGTGAGATTTTTTTCTTTTCTCTTTTTGACAAAACCAGAAAAAAAAACCAAACTCAGAACTACCAAGTCTCAGTTTTATGCGAGAACCTTTACAAAGCTCCCCCGAGCATTTGCATGCAGAATAACTCTGCCTCCAGAAGCCTGTAACTCCCACTTGCATTGAGCATCACCAAGTACCACCTCACCGTGTGCCCTGTGGTCCCTGCAGCCGCACCACCCTCCAACACACGGTGCTCACGCCAGCGCCGGACGAAGCTGCTGGATTTGCCTGCCCCTCACTACCTCTCTGCCTGCATAAGCCACGCAGGAAGGCTGCGTGCCTTTGAAGGCATGCAAATCTCTGCCCTATAAACCTGACTCTGCCCAGCCTCTCTCTTAGCCCCAGAGATTTATGTATCCCCCCTGTTTTAAGTAAACTCTCTTCCAAGAGCATGACTGTAAAGGTAAGTTCAGGCATAAACCTGTGTAAATTATACAGTTTGAGTTCCCCAGGGATTAGCATGGTTTCTGCAGTCTCTCTGCTACTCAAACTCCCCCGTACGCTCCATAATCATTTCCAGCTTCCTTCATGCTGCCTGACTCAGGGCTATAACTCAGACTGTCACCCTCTGTGCTCGAGAGGCCTCTTTGGTAGCTCCTCAGCTTGCCTGGGGACCAGCCTTCATGCAGAGCTCCACGTCCCCGGGCAGGAGGGACGAGGTGCCGGTGCCACGCGGGGCGGCTCGGTGCAGCGGTGCCCTCCGAGGTGCCAGGACAAGAGCTCTGCATGCAAGACCCCCAGAAACAGAAACCAGGAGACAGAGGTCAACCTGCTGCGAGCTGCCTGAGATGAGACCTCCAACATAGCCCTAACAAGCCCCTCGTTTGCCAAGGCTTGCAGCGGGAGCAGTGCTACAGAAAATCTCCCTGCCCACAGACAGCTTAAGGGCCATCACAGAGGAAAAAAAACCAACCTGTCCTGGGCTGTTATGTACCTTGTACTGGAAAATATGCGCTAGTTTATTTGGGGACAACGGGCTGATAGCTCGGGAGACTCGCGTGTTTTTTAAGACCATCTATTTTACACCTACCTTGTGAGACTGAGTAGCACTTGCCCTTGCAGCAAATGACTTCTGTAAAGATCAGAAATGGACATTGCTTATTGCCTATTGATTTCATAAATGAAGAATGTGCACATGGCACGAGAACTGAGCGTTTGCACTACAAACACTTGTATAATTATGGGAGAAGTACACATTAATGAGGGACCAAATGTATTTTCCTTAAGTGCAAAGTGTATTTAAAAGGAGAAGGCGGCTCCTAGAGCTTTTGAAGTCAGAAGCTGTTGAACAGCCAGCGGCTGGAAATTTAAAATTCCTTCACATCAGGGCTCTCGGATCTGTGATCAATAGGGATTAAGTCAGACAGGACTTTTCAAAGCCTCTAGCTTTATTAACAAATAGGAAACCGAAATGCTGAGGCACTGCTGGAGACACCTGTGAGATCTCGGTGCCAGGAGAAGGGTGAGGGGAGAGAGCGTTGCCTCTCCAGTGTTGAGGCAGCAACATGAACGTCGTAGCAGGATGACTCAACTACAGCCACAGAAATGAAACCTAGATGCTAATTTCCCTTCCTTTGATGCTTGCCTGACTATCTCTGATCGCATGCCAGTCTGCAGAGGAGGTTTCCTGCCAAATTTCTGTACACCCTACTCCTAAGCGTGCTATTGTGGTATGGGTTTCCCGTCAGGAGCTCTCCATTGCAACAGCGTGGCACTCGGTACATGAAGGGTTGCTTCCTTATCGATGACAGTATTTTTCTTCTTTGTGAAGAAGAGGCCGGCCGGGCACCCGGAAGGATGATGATCTCTGCTGCCCTGGGGAGAAGTTTCTGCGGGACACCAGAGCACCCCAGGCAAGGGAGGCAGAGGCTGCTGAGAGCAGGCAGCCCGGCCTTGCCCACGATGGAGGGAAGCTCCCTGGCAGTTTGCTGCAGCTCAGGTAGTCACCGAGTTAAAACCCGTTCTGGAAGCAAAGACGCACCTGCAGGCAGACACAGGGCAGGGAGGGCAGAGGCAGCTACTTTGCATTTTCTCCATTTGCAAAGTTCAATGTCCCTGGTTTTATTCTAATAAAACCTGGTCCAATTGCATTTTTGTTTGTTTGTTTGTCTGAAGCTTAAAGCCTTTCAAGTCTTCTTTGGGGATCTCAACTGAAGATGGAGCGGGTCCTCTTCAAAGCTCTGTCTGAGTCAGGGTGCCATCACAGGGGACTTCTGCAGGCTCTTCCAGAGCCTTTTGCAGAACTTGTTTCTGCTGTTACTTAAAGCCTTGAGGCCTTTGAGTTATAAATGAAGAAGGTTTCCCTCTGCTACTCGTTCGTATCACAAAGCAAGTGGACTGATTTGTAAAAGGAGCTTTACGTGTTACCTGAAGGTCAGCTGCTCAGATTTCTGAACACTCGGACCCATCTGAGTGCTTGCAGATCTGCTTTTTCATGTTGTCTGGTCTTTAGACCACTATGCAAAATGGTTCATGAGGCTGCACAAGACATGGGTTTGCTTACGCACGTCAGCTCAGAATCTGGGCACACCATCCGCACTCAGTATGCTGCATTTTTTGTAGCAGCACCACGTAACTTGAATGCTATTGGTGATACTCCACAGGCTGACCTCAAGGTTAGATTTACTGTTCTCATGGTGAACCTCAGCCACCTGATGCATACATGCATGCTAGCAATAGCTGGGCAAGCTGGGCAATTAGCAAGAATTTTTTAAGTGAGGTTGAAGAGCTAGGGGCATCATAGAGAAGGTCAAGGACTGCAACCTCCAGGACAGGAGTAAAAGATGGGACGCGTGTACATCACCTAGAGCCTCCAGGACCAGTTTTAACCTCTCCTCCACCACACTGTCTTAAAATCTGCTCGATCTGGCCAGGATTCATTCACTGCCACTCTGCTTAAAACTCCCAGGCACACAGAAGAGCAGTCGGAGGGTTGTGCTCATCTGTGCCCGCTGGCAACAATCTCCAAAACATCAGTCAACAGCTGGAGCCTGCTCAGGTCAATGCATCTATTCCCCCACTGTGTAACCTCGTACCGCACCTTGCCCTGCCCTGGAGCAGCGACAGGATCAGGGATCCCATCTCCATGCTCCCTGAGGACTGCTGTTAAGAAATGCCTGGTTAAGGGGTTACAGGACAGTCTTCATTTGCTCCTGTCACCTGAGGAGCACAAAAAGCAAAAGAGAACAATTGAGCCGAATACCTCTTTTTCTTTTTTTTTTAAACCGAAGAAAGAGAAAAGAAATTAAGATTTTTTCCCTTTCCTGGCAGTTTTCCATTTGAGTATGGACTGAATAAAGTGTTACGTCCTGGGCCCATAGAGGCAGCAATTCTATAAAAGAGGAGCAAAGATTAAGAGCTTTGCTCTGATCAGATGCAGAAATCAATTTCTTCTTGTAAGGTTCTTTTTATTTACCAATTTTTGCAGTTTTACTAGAGTTATAAATATGCTGCCTTTTGAGGAAAAAAATAGACTCCTGCAAAATTAAGAAATCCAGTCCCTTTCTTTTTATATCGAGCAGGTGCAAGCTACCAAAAGAGATTTCCATCTCAGCAGACACTGTATCCGACCACTGTGGTTTCATTTACAATATTTCCTGCATGAATGAGCTAAGCCCTGTTGTTGCCACGTCTTTGGATTTACGATGTGGTCAACAGTTTGTTATTTTCTTCTCTGCCTTCCAATTGCCTTTGTCTCGCTCGGGTGATGAGAGAGGCTGAGGTGAGTCATCTGGCCAGTGGAAACTGCTATGCATCTTAACCAAGTGGCAGCTTGAACCTCCGGGAACCCCAGTAGCATGTCTCAGCCAGAGATGCATTTTAATGACAAATCGCTGAGACGAACACGGCTCAGAGCCCGAGTCTGTTGTCCTCGGCACAACATCATCGCATTGACTAGCGGAGCAAAATGTTTTATGTTGCTGTGAAAGGAACCGACACGGCTGGAGATTTAATCATTTTGGATTCATCTTGGCATGACGCCACTAGCGCGTATAAATGGAGCATTTAATGTTTAATGTGCTGTTCTGACTGAGCTGTGACCTTCTTGCGCAATTGCATGTTGGGGATTTCCGATGCCGTGTCACTACAAGCAGCATTGCCACTTGGACCATTTGAGGTGGGTGAAAACCACGCAGCCTGACACAGCAGCCTGCCCGTCCGAGGGTGTTCAGCGAGGGCCTGGGACCAGCCTGGGACCGGTGGGCTGGCTAAAGTGCTCCACTGGTGGCTTCTTGACTCGGCAGCACGTGGTTGTGGTGCACAACGTCACACTCCAGGATGTGATTTCACTTACCGTGTCCGTCTGTGCCAATTAAATAACCGCAGAAGTTCAGAAAGGACATCCCTCTGATAACGTGTCACTTGGTTTGGGGAAATACAACCTGGAAAATAAGGTAGCACCAACTGCAGGAGCCTGCTCTTCCCCCACTTCACTCCAGGTCAGCTTTCCACAGCCGGAGACCGGAGTAAGAGGAGACTGGAAGTCCTGCATCCCTGTCAAAGCATCAGGAGACCTGGGTGAGGAGACCTGGATCTCTGCCTCACATTGTGCAAAAGTAGAGTAACTACTAAAATATTATGGAAATCGAATCAAAAGGGGAAATGCTTATTTTGTGCATATATTTTTCTTCCATTCCTCTCCCCAGTCCAGCAAAATGACAGATTCCTACAACATGCAAGCTTCCTGAGGATGCCTTTATCAGCCAAAACA
>NW_008823913.1:1100406-1104582 GCF_000699105.1 Pygoscelis adeliae
TTCCACTGCCTTTGCTTCCCACTTCTCCCCCAGACGAAATGAGCAACACACAGGCTAGGCATGAGAACAATATTAAAGAGAAAGAAGTGAAAAGCATTTAATGCAAATTAACCTAGGATCAGATTGAGACTAGCCACTGCTCCCTATCTAATATCGTTATTGTTTTTTAAGAAGTATCTAACTGCTAAGAGGAAATTCCAAGTGCTGTTTGTACGTTGTCCCGACATGGGTCAGACAGAACACAAAGCAAACCCCCATATGCTCTGCCCCGAGGAGACTGCACTCTGATTTCCTCCTGTCCTGAGAATTAGGTATAATCTGTTGCCTGAGCATTTCAAATGACAAACGTGGCAGGATTTGCTCTAGTCAAACTCAGCACTACTGTTGAGAAATCAGCTCTGAATCTGAGATACGTTCTTTTCTTTGAACATTTCCTCTCCATTGCCAAACCTTACACCGCTTTCTGTGTCTGTTGAGTTTCTTGGTTGGGTTTCCTGGGACTGGAATGGACCTCAGGAAACTGCATAGTTCATCCCCTTCCCCAGGGGAGGGCTGGGTAATGAAGTCATCCCTGACAAATGTTCACTGTTCTTAAAGACCTTCCCAAGGTGGAGGTCTTGTAGCCTCCTCAGGTGAGCCATTCGAGTGCTTCATAATTGGGGAAAATACATGACACCTTGGGAAAATCTCCACGGTATTACTTCAATCCCACTCTACCATCTGCTTCAGTTTTAGTAATGACATCTCTTAGCATCAGTGAAATGTCTAACAGTAATTGCAGGACGATAGCACACACAGGCATCATTGCAGTGAGAAAGCTTCCAGGAACAAATGGATTTCAAGAGATTCGCTGAGCTTTAGTTACAAGGTTAACTCTGGATATAAGAAGAAAACACAGAGGGCCTGTAAGTTATCAAGAGAAGAGCTGGGTTAGATGAAGAGGTGTGGAATGGTGTAAGAGCAGAGAAGATCTGTCCTGACAAGCATCATTATCCAGTGGGAGGTATGACCTTATGCTGGGCAGCTAACGCAGTCAAATGTCAACCTTTCTGGTCAGAGCATCAGGACAGGTCTTCCTACAAAGTAGGTGTCAGCCTGCTAGGAACTGGACAGGAATTGGCAACTCATATCAGAGCACTAAACACCATCAAATGAACGATGAGGACGTTCACTCCTTACTAACATGGGCTGATCTTGAGCCTACGTGATGGAAGGGAAAACACCTCTGAGTCATCCTGCCTCTGTTTACTGTTAGCAACGAGTGCTGAGAATGGAGCAGCCTCCTGGAGTGCCTCCTGCCGCAGAGCCACACACGAATGGGTGACACTCTGCAGAGCAAACAGAAAGGCTGGCTGCTGTGGCAAGGAGTTTCCTAGTGGGAAACAGGTCAGAGCAGAGTGAGGCTCTCTGTGGTTTCGGCTTGCGTGTTCCATCAGCTTTCATCTCCAGCAAGTGCTCGTGCGTGCCCGGTTCTCAGGAACATATATATTATGCTACATAATTTAACTTCCCTGGTAGGAAGTTCATCTGGGTTCCTCACTCAAGCACTCAGCCGAGCTGCTCAGAAAGGTTGTTGCACCTCATTCAACGGCTTCCAGTCCCAGCTGTTTCCCATGCTGAGAAAGGCAGTTGCTGCGTAACAACCTTTCTTGTTGCTCAGGTCTCCAGGGGAGAGGACGGTTTCTTCTTTCCTCCCGAGCCACTCACACAGCCCATGATCTGGTCCCATGTCCCTCAGCCCTCATCAGCTCTGGGTGCAAGGAGCCGAGCCTCACAAAGGTCAGAGCTGGACACACGGATCCAGGGCTCGATCTGGCCAACTAAAGTCAAAGTCAATACCACTGAGGGGCAAGAGACCATAGGCATACCCATGTCCTACGCAAGGATGTGGCTCACCAGCATTTGAAAGTATTCCCAGGTTCCAATATATTTTTTTTAAAAAAACATGTTTTTAAAAAGTCCTCTTACACAGAGAGGATTTTTTAATAAAATATTGTTTGAGAAAAGAATAAAGTTGGGGTTTTGCTGAGGCCAGAGAGCCTAGATAACGCTACTGAGAAATGAAACAGTGCTCAGCTAACCTGACTAATGGGCTTATCTGATGGTCTGTGGGTTTTCCTTTGTCTCCTAGCCAAAACTTGAGAAAACACCTGCAGCAAAAATCTTATCTTCACTCTTCAGTTTTCTTTTCTTCCCTCCTTCATCTCCTGCACCATGTGTTACCAATAGTTTCTTTACCTCCTCCCACTATCCCATTTATCAGCACAGCACTGGTTTTGTTAAAATAATGCTACATTTCTAGGACTAGACTCCAAGCCTCGTTGGAAGGATGTGGAAGTCTTATACGTTCCTTTTGTCCAACAAACAGCAATAAGATGGGAGTAAATCAGTGAAGGAGGTTCAGGTTAATACCCCTGACCTCCCAGCTGAGACCGTGTATCAACATGAGTCAGTTATGGCAGTTCATCTGAGCAGCGGTGACACTAAGCTGCTGTAAGTCCCTCTCGCTCAGGTGCCAGTGCCCACTCTAGCAGACACAACAGAGATGGAAAAAGGCAACAACCAAAGCCTAGGTGGGGACTCTGGCTGCTTACCAGCAGCTTAAGGAAATTTTGAGTATATCAGAGCAGGTTTTGTTGGCCTAGGGAACATGAGGACACTCAAAATGTTTGCAGATGGCTCATGTGGAAGGACAAAGCAGTGCACGTACCCGGCTGCAGGGAAATCAGATCCCCAGCAGCATTTCACTGGAGAGGGAAAAGGAGGGATGCGCAAGAGGACAAAGCAGAGCCCCAGGCCCAGCCGTAGGTTTGGAATAAAGGTGACTCCAGTCTGATGACCCCAAGAAGACGGGAAAAGCAGGTACTTTGGACTCGTCCTTGATGTAACTGCAGCAGAAGCTACAGGGACAAAACGGCAGTTCAGTCACAGGTTAATTTGTAATGGGAAGAGCAAGAAGTGGACAGAAGATGTCAGAAAGGTGTGCAAACAGAAGAGCAGCTGACTGCGCATACCCAGAAACATATCTGACATGGGATGCATCTCACTGTACTTTAGAGACATCTCTCTGTTTCCCCCCGTATGGTGACTCTAGACTCCCTTTACAGTCACAGGAGAAAAGGAGGCCCATTTACAGAATGATTCATCTGACCTATTTTAGACATTTACTCTAGCATACAATGACTCATGTCCTTGGGGGTGTCCATTTCTTTCCTATAAACAAGAGTCTAGACAAGTAACTCAGATGTAGACATCCACAATTAGATGTCTACATTTGGACAGATGAATTCTGCCTCTAATGTTCAACCAGAAATCAACCTACAAGCTATGCCAAAGACAGCTCTGGTTGATAGCCACAGTAGGGAAGAGAAACAGGGTCATTTATTCTTTTTGATGGTGCGTAGCTCCCTGCACAAAACGCTTAAAGCACTAGCTAAAAGATTAACCATCCTGCGAATGGCTGTGACAGTACCACTGGAACAGCAGCAGGGACCAGTAAAAGGAGATTCATTATTGCAACTATTTTCCGAACCTGCACCTGTGTCTAATTGACTGGTGTTAGATCCCTTTTCAATCAAAGGCATTTGGCAAAAGGAAGCACAAATCAAACCAGTTTGTCACGCAGTCTCCTCTCAGGGTGGGTCAGTAATGGCACGGACGGGCATCTGGCCATGGGCTTCCACTCTCCCAGACTTGAGAGGCCACAAGAAAAGCTGGTGCCAAGTCTCCTGCTAAGCCCAAGGGTCCCATGTACTGCCAGCGCAGCTGGTGCTGTGTTTTCCAGCATGGGGCTCTCAGGAGCCCCTTGGGACTAGGGTAACTGGCAGGATCTCAGGAGGCTTTAGGAGCCCATAATCTGGACAAAAAGTCAGGTCAGACCACTGGGAAGGCTTTTTGTTTTGACAATTTTAAAGTGTTTCTCATTTCAGCCTGTCAGTCTGATTTCCGATGGCTCGTACATTCACACTGTCTGTGTCTCCCTCAACAACTTTGAACTCATTGAGCAATTTCAGCCAAATTTGACAGAGAGATAACAGCCTCAGAGACGATTCAGTTCCTCAAAGGGTTGCAAAAATAGACATCCACGTAAAGGAGCGAGAAATTATGAGTAACCTCAACTGAACAAAAGGCTGCAGCATGTCCTCAGCCTTGATTAGACACTGGAGAACCCACAAG
>NW_008823913.1:1104600-1107793 GCF_000699105.1 Pygoscelis adeliae
AGCTCACAGACCCCAGCCCTGGGGACAGTTTTCCTGAACTCCCCAGCAACCCAGACACACAACCCCAGAGCAAACCAGGCTCGGTTTAATCCAGCAGCCATAGAGACCCTGGGTTATTCTCTAAGTGCTTTTGGTAACAATTAACTGAAGTTTCAATGCACAGTGTCATCTCAAATTTAAAAAAAAAAAAAAAAACCACAGTTCTGTTTTAATGTTGCAACTGCAGTTTCAAATGTGAAAATTCAGGGTATTTATCTCACTGAACTGAGTTTTGGAAGGGAAAGGTAAGCATTTTCTGATGTAAAGTATTTGATGGGAAGGTTCCGCAGCTCCTGCCATCACACCCCTCGGGGCAGCATTTCCCAGGGAAGCACTATCCCGGGCTGAGCCTGGGCAGGGAGCACACTACAGTCCTTGCTGCTGGCACTGGCAAGTCAATGTCCCTGCCCTAGGTGGGGATCCAGGAGCTGCTGGCTGTCCTTCCCACACCCCACTGAGCAGGGAAAGTTGGGGGGCTGTCACCTGGCTCCCGGTGCCACTGAGCTTCAGCTGCGCTTTGGGTCCCTCAGAGCTCTCTGTGTGCTCTGCCAACAGTTTGCAGCAACTGGAGGAGATGCCTTGCAGCTTGGCAGAGGCCCCGGGGGAGCCCTCTTGCTTCCCACTGATAAGGGGTGAGCAGACAGGAGGCTGCTGGCACCACGGCCACAAACTCAGGCAGGGGTCAGGGAGTCTTGCAGAGAGGAGAAGCTGGAAGGGGGATGCAGCTCTCAGTCAGGTTGGCACCACGGGGGTCAAGCTAATCAGGCTCATAGGGATGCTGTGGTTGTGGACGAAAAGGAAAAGCTCTGTGTCAGCAGGGAACTTTGCACACGCTGGGCCAAATTCTCCGTGGCTCGCTCCCCAGCGAGAGCCGAGTGTCTGGCTGTAAGAGCAGTGCTGCTCCGGGAGCCTAGGGATGGAGCGAGCCGATGCTGAGTTACAGCTGGATGCTCCTCTTGCAGGGTGGCTGGGTGCCATTCCCTCTGCATGCCAAAGGGACTTGCCTGCAAGGAAAGGGCAGCTGAAGAGTGAATAAAAATGAAACCCTTTCCCAGCATCAAACAGAGCCATGGGCACTCCCAAGCCAAGGCTGAGAGGCAGCAAAAAAAAAATAGCTTTGTGTCTTCCCCTCCTGGCCCAAGTGGTGGGATTGGTCAGGCCAGCATCAGGGTTTCATTGTGGGGAAACACAATTTTATCAGCCTGTACAAAACCTTGCAACATCTGAGCACAGGAGAGGCAAGAGCTGTGAGAACGAGGACTGAGAGGCAGGAAATCTGCAGCATCGTCTGATTTATGTTGTCACCTCCCAACCCTCCCCTTTCCCTTCCCACACCACCCTAAGCTGTAGCACCTGCAAAAGCCCCCGAACAGCTCTGCTGTCCCGGAGGAAGCAGTTGCTATAAAATGGCAAGCACGGGGCTCCGGCTTCCTCGGTTGCTGCCCCTCGCCAGAGCGCAGCGGTCCAGCCCTGCACAGCCAGTGCCTGGGAAATTCCTCCGGTCTGCCCCTCCAGTGACCCCCAAGTGATGCATTTTTATTCCCTGTCTGACCTTATCACTCCCACAAGTGGCAGAAGCCGGAAAAGGCCAGAAATGTGTGCTTGCAGTGGGTTGCCACAGTTTTGGCAAAAAACAACATGGCATCAGAAGTAGGGGGCTGACTCTGAGGAAAGCAGCACATAAAAAGCTCCAGACATCCTGAAGTGCTCAGACGACGTGAAGGCAGGCTGTCGACCACCCTGAGAAAACACAGATAAGCCAGAAAACCCACATATTCCGCTTGCCAGAGCTCTGCGAGCTGGAGGAGAGCTCAGCTGCTCTGCAGCCAGAGCTGCCTGGTTGCCAGACAAGACACTCCTTAACCAGCAGCCGGGGGAACAGCGGGTGGAGGGGGAATGCTCTTTCTGGGCACCACCTCTGTCATTTAGCTACACACCAATCACATAGACATCAAATTATTTTCAATACATGTGTTTTCTCCCCAGCACAGCTTCTCCTGCAGTTCAAGTTACGAGTGGTGCATCTTGCTTCCTCATTTATTTTATATGAGCTCTGTGCTGCTATTACAGAAACAAACGTCTCTCCCTTTTACAGCCATAATGCTACTGGACAGGACCAAAACCCCAAAGAATACCAGGCTCTCACATCAGCTCTACAGCAATGCTCTTTCATCCAAAGTGACGGGGTACTAAAGATCACACCGCATTCAACCAAGCTCCTTCAGATGGCCACCCTCGGGCTCAGCGCTCCCTGCTACCCTCTGTTCCCAGATGGCATCGCCACCTCTGATGACACATCAGGGCTACAAAGCGTCCTCTAAAAACCACATGAGAAGTAGGCTTTGCTCAACCAGGGGAGCAGCAATGGAAGAGCCTGCTGGTGGGGTGCAGAGCCCGCACGCATACACGTGTGGGAGACTCTGCGTTTACAACAGTGGCTTTTAATGGTTTCTTACACACTGTTCTGCTGATTGATAGCTTACCACGGAGCGGTTAACGCAGCAATATCGCAGCCCTATTTACAGACATCTCTGCACATTTACTTTGTCACAAGTAAACCCTGCACATGGCAATAAAGCTTCAGGTAATGACTTCTTCAGCACAAAGCCAGCAATTTCCTGTCAGCTCGGTTTACAAATGGCTAACTCTGGGGTTAATTTTCAACTGTGGCTCCAAAGATGGCTATGCAAAGTGAGGATGAGGGGAAGGAGAAACTCCAGGCTGCACCACCCTGAGCTGTGGCATCCCTGCTCTGAAGGATGAACACGATGGGGCAAATCCACCCCGTGCTCCTGTGTCCTTGCCCACAGGCACATCCTTTTGTTCCCTTTCCACCAGCAGGAAAGCAAGTGAACGTCAACCCCAAGTCTCAGGCTAACTCCACACATTAATGTTTTTATGCATCCTTCTGAAAGCCAACTTTGCTGCTACGCAGCTGAGAAGACAGTGCCACAACACAAGGGGAGACAACAGTGGGTTTCTCCTCCAGAGGTCTTTCTGAGGGGAAGGCACAGAGCCAGGCATCTCAGCACACTTCCTACAGCATCACCCAGCAGTACCAGTGCGACCTGGGTGGGCACTGTAACCCGCACTCCTGCCACTACCGGAGGCACCCCAGGTAGCAGCAGCTCTGCCAGCCCTGATGGCCATGCAT
>NW_008823913.1:1107853-1177831 GCF_000699105.1 Pygoscelis adeliae
GCAGCTCCGCCAGCCCTGATGGCCATGCACGGGGGGGGGTATGGCGTTACCAGCAGCAGAGCAGATCATCAGCCTGAACAAGCTTGCATGGGCTCCAACGCCCTTCTCTGGAGCATACGGAAACAGGGCAGTGAAGCTGTAAACCAGCGAGCTGGGCCACAGGTAACCTGCACACACTCACTCCAGCCATCTCACTCCCTGCATCAAGGAAAGCGAAGCAGATATTATTGCTCTCTCCTGCACACATCAACCTTCACGTGCTGAAACTAGGAGCTTCACATCTCCAGCCTCCTTCTATAATTAGTGCAGAGAGAGGATGCCTGAGAACAGGAGTCTATTTTAGGTGTTGTGAGTCACCTTCCAGGGACACATATCTTTTTTTGCACTGACCATATAGAAAGGTCTGAAAGTAGATACCTAAAATAGATGGTATAAATATGCACTGAAAGCCTGGAGTGCACTGCCCTTTAACTGGGTTATGACGGTCTTCCTTAACAAGGGTGTGAAAACACTTTGTCACACGGAAATCTAAACCGCTGCACCTAGGAGGGCTGTCAGCAGCCAGTGCAGACACAGAGGGGACAAGATGATGCTGGTGGAGTTTTTGCAAACCATCTCAGTCCAACATCTTAATCCCACTGGAAAACAGCAAACTGCTCTGCCCTTGCCTTGGCCTGTCCTGCTTTCCAGCACGGACAATGAACCATGAGAAAACGGCATTGGCATCATTGAAAAGGAAGGAAAAGTAAATATAATTCCATCTGTGAAAAAAGGGCCAAAGGATCAAGGATTCCTCTTGGCTTGGTCTCCAAAAGGTAGGTCTGTACGTCACATTTTCATTTTTGGCCGTGGCTAAAATGAGAAGAAACTAAAGATAGGAAAAGGCATCTTCTTGATGCAGTCCTGCATGTTTGTGGAGGACACGGTGTTAGGGGAAGGTCTGCAGTGAAGCTTCAGAGTTTTTCCATACTGCAACCCAAGGTTTGGGGGCTTCTCCTTTTCCCCTAACTTTCCTAGTTTTTCTTAATTTTTTCCACTGAATGACCCTCCGCTCTTTCACAATTTCAGAAACAAAATTTGCATTGTTTAGAAGAATCCCTTCTGTTTGCAAAAGCCTAATCCTCGGTTATTCTAATTGAGACCTTGCTTCCCATTGTTTCACTTCTGTCTAGAAACCCCTCAGTCTCCTGTTTCCATTATGAGCTGTTGTATTTGTTCCCTTTTCCCCCTCTCTCCCCATTTATCCTACAGCAAGATCCCCCTTTACCCTCCGCAGCTTCCATGAATGTTTCCTCGGTCCCTTCTATAAGTTCAAAGATTTAGAGAGCGAACGTGCTTCAGCTCTGCATCCTCTTAAACAGCTCGCTGAATATGCTTCTTGCTATTTTTAAGAATCTGTTAGAATTAAACCCCAGTAAGAAATCTGCCACCATTGTGGGGGATAGCACATTAATCAAAGACACAGGCTTCTCCCCAGCTGCCTGGGCAAGGCCCAGCCTGGGATTGATAAATTGCACCTGGAGGTAACTAATAAATCTGAGAAGTCATTTGCTTTTTATGAACAGGAGCAGTGGGGATCCAGCTGCTGAAGGAATTTGGGTGGAAGGAGAGCGGTGCCTGGAGCTCCTGACATGTTTCCCTTCCTATTCCCCCGCTCCCTGTTGCACCTGATGCCTGCCCGCAGACCCGCCGCCAAGCAGAGCAGGACCTGCCATACTTGGATGGGAAATACTTAAATTAGTCTCTGGGGTTTTTTTTGGAGGAGCGTGGCAGGAGCACAGCGAGCGCATCCTTCTGCCGGTACAGAGCCAGCGGTGGTGGGGGCACAGCCGAGCACAGCTTCAGCCGCCCAGGCTGGCAGCACGGACAGAAGGACGCACCGGAGTTAAAGCACTGCCCCGTGACACAGCATCACTGCGGTCCTGCCAGGGGCTTTGCGAACTGGAGACGCTTTCTCCATCCACACCTGCCTGTGCTGGGGGAAGAATTTCACCATTCGCAGTCTCTGTGCAGAGGGGAAGCTCCTTGCGAGGGACAAGACTGGACTCAGACGTGGTGTCCTAGGACTCCCCAGCTCCTTTCACCCAAATATCACTGCCTTCCCCCCGACCGGGGCCCTGAGCAACTGTCCCCACTCCCCACTGAGCATGGGTTCTGGAAGACAGAGACATCCCTCCTGCTACAGCTTCAACACCCAGCACTGAGGACTCTGCTTTCTATCAACACTGCCGTGATGCACGTATCAAATAACCATCCCACGGGAAACGTTCTCTAACTGCTATCAAAATCAGCGCTTGAGTATTATCTCAGAAGTCTGGGAAACATATTCCTTACCTTCCTTGGTTGTAAATGTTTTTATAATGCCCACATCATAAAAATCTGCAAAAATAGGATAAATCATTAATGATGCATGTGGTCCTAGACGGTACTGCAACTGATTCTGTTCAAAAGCATGGGGTCAAGGAAAAAAAAAAACAAACCATCTGCTGTAGTACTGCCCACAATACCATTTCCTGTTTTCTCCAGATCACAAGCCGCCCATGGTAAGCAGCCTTTCATACCTATGCGTTTCACAAAGCTGAACACATGGTTGCTAGCAAACACACACCAACCACCTACACTTCAGATATTTGGAAGAGAGGATCAGAGACAGGACATGGTCACAGGAGAGATCAGGCAAGACATGGGTTAAAATGTTTCCTCCTTCCCTTTTCCTTTCCTTTCCATGCGAACGTCATTAGGGCAGCCTGGAAGAGCTTTCCTGACCCAAGCAGCAGTTTCTCCAGAAAACCAGGAACGTGCCTGGGCAGCGTGGCTCAGCTCCTGAGTGCAGAAGGAGCAGTCTGCCAGCATTCGCTTGACCCATCATGGGAAACAAATGTTTTTCCCCTGATATGGGGTGTATTAGGCATTAGAGCACAATTTAGACATTGAACTTCAAATCACAAAGCTGCATTAAAGCCTGTATTTCCCCACCAACCTTGCTGCAACAGAGGATCGAGAAACTCATTTGGAAATTCAGAAGTGGTTGGGGTTAAGCGCTCCACACCGAGAAAGAGGCAATCATTATTCTGCTCCCGGCTTTGCTGGCCTTTCCCGAGGATCTGATTCGTTGGGTACCAAACAGGATCTCTGCTATCTAAATGTCCCTTTTTCAAAGCCTCTCTCTCTCTGGGCAGGGAGGATGAAAGAAGAGCCTCTTCTGCACCCGTCAGTGCCACGCCTGGAGGATAAATCTGTCCCCTCCCCTGGGGCATCGAGTACAGAGCTGTTTTAGGTGGTGTGACCCTGCCGTGCCTCCCATTAGGTGCAGAGCATCCGGGCTAAAGCACCCACAGGGGACAAGCGCTTACTGTGATGGTTACGCTGATAGACACCAGTGAGACGAAGCATTCTGATCCCACTCAGGCACGGCTCAGGGCAGCGGTGGCAGGAGGAGTCCCGGGAGAGTTGCTGAAGCAGGGCCTCTGCTTTGACCAATGCAGGAGTGAAGCACTGCATAGCCAGGACATCCCCGTCCTCTCCCCTGCACAAGAAACCCACAGCGGTGCTACGCTGCCGATCACCCCAGCCTCCTGCTCTGAGGACGGCCACGGCACCGAGCAGTACATCCCGCTCATCCAGAGTCGCACAGAGACACAGCAGATTGGGATGCCACATCCAGTGAGAGGTCTCATAGCACTCCTGGTCTGCCCCTGGTGTCCGCAGCACCTTCATCATCATGGAACATCAACCCAAAAATCCACCCCCTTGGCCACAATCAGCAGCTGTGACTTTTTTTCCCCCTTTCGTAAACAGGGCGGCTCTGGTATTTGTTCACAACATGGGCTGTGTATAGCATCAGACCGGGATTACTTACTGCCAATTACTACGTTAAAGTTCAAGTGGAACGATGTACTAATTGCCTTGTTATAGCTATTAAAGCTATGTTATGCAAGCAAGGCACTCTTAAGAGTATCTGCGTGCTGTGTGGTGGTACATGAGGTATAACATGATCTGCTAAGAAATAATTGCTGATACAGTCATAGTCTTTTTAATAATGTATAAATTATTATATTTATATATAATACATCAAAAATATAACAGTTTTATTTTTATATATATATAAAGAGTAGAAATTTTCAAACTCAAGGTTTGCCGAGGGGATCTGCAAGCTACTGAAAGCAACTGGTCACTCACTGCCTGGCCACCAAAGCCAAAGCGCTTACGCTGTACTGAGCAAACTCTTAAAAAGCACCAAATACAGCAAGAAGTACCGCTCCTACAAAGAAGGGGAGAGGAGGAGACATCTCCTCTCTTCCCAACAACATTACAACCAAGGGCTGCCTTACTGGCTGGCAACAGGCCAGCCCAGGCATTTTAGCGATCCCTGCCTTCCCGGGGTCCGATCCCTCACCGGAGGGTTTCGGACATATGTAAGGGAAGCCTGGTGAGATTGCCTGCAACTCTAAACTCTCTCTTGCATCTTTGCAGGGAGCTAATTTACTGCCTCTTAGAGGGCTTACAAGCAGACAAATGTGTGAGCTGCTGGGGGGATTTGCAGCCGTGGGGGAGCGAGGTGACGTGAACGGCGCCATGGCTTTCTGCAGCCAGGGGAAGAAAATAGCCTGCTGCCTCCCCGCTTCCCACCATCATGACCAGAACGACCTCCTGGATCATGGTTAGATGCTTAGCTGGAGTCACCTCTGCTGTTCAGACATTGCATGAAGGTGTCAAACGATTAATAGGAGGTAACAAACTATTCCCTCATGGCAATGTTTATGACAGGCAGGATGGAAGGACAGAATGAGATAAAATCAACTTTAAAAGGCAGCTGCAGGGTTTTATCCTCAATCAGGTTCACTTACAAGCTCTCTTATAACTGCTTATAACATTCTTCTGCAGCTCCAGCTATACTCCTTGCATAATTCTTGTAGACCATCTTTGTGATAAGGCCATTCCCTGGCCAGATACATACAGAAGTGTTTTACAGCTGACACGAGTCCAGCTTCCAAAAAACACAGTTCAAACCATCAGAGTGGGGTCTGTGTCTAGAAAATGCCTCCCCAATCTGGAGACTGTTTTGACCCAGAAACCTAAAGACCTGGAGCAAGATGGAGATGAAGTGAAGAGCATGAAGTTCCCAGCCCGAAGGAGGGGGTACCTCCATTTCCCACGCTGTTCACCAGGTACCTCTGTCCCTTGCACAGCTCCCAGCTGGCAGGAGGCAGCTCTGCCTCTCCCAGTCCTCCCGGGGGGTCCAGATGTGCTAAAATCACCACAAGCCATGGGTGCTGCTGCCCCGCTGGTCTCCGGGGGATGCTATATGGCCAGGGACCTTTCAGCCCCCTCCATGTATCAGCAGATACCTCACTCGCTATTATAGGACCAGAGCAAGGACAAAGATCTCAGTCTCTACTTCGTGAAAGATTCCTTTACCGGTTCAGGTCGAGGACACCAGTTGAGCAAATGCTGTGGCAGCACCTTGCATTGTGGCTGGCTGAAAGCTTTTAGAGATTAAGGGAAACAACATGGAGAAAGAATCTGCTTTCTGTGCCAAAAAAGCACACAGCCTGGAGCTTTTTTCACTGTGCAGAGGATGAGGATTTGGGGGGCCTATTCTAACACCCAGTAAAGTCAGTGGAAATATTTCTGATGATTTCAGTGGGCCCAGCTGAGGAAAGACTAGTGTTTAGAGAGTCGTTTAACCCTAAACTCAACTCCCTGAGAGGCAGTCTGGTCAGATTTCTACTTCTGTGTTTTTCTGGGGGATTGCTCGGGAAGAGGAGGCAGGTAAGAGCTGGGTTTCAAAAAATAATCAGTTTTCTTTCTGACTATTTGAAACTGTAGCTTAATTTTATCGGTAACTCAGCCTGGTACAGCAGTGGTACCAGCTAGCGCTGTGCAGGCTGGCTGGTCTCACCACTGAAGTGCAATCCTTTCAGTTTTTATAACCTCACATCAAAGGGAGGGCAGAACAATGAACTCATTTTGGCATAATCTTTAATAGGACATCTGAGAAAAAGAATGAGAAGAAAGTAGCATTTTACAGAGATGGTAACGAGAGATTCAATAATATTCTGGTCTAAATATGAGCTCCTCTAAAACTATTCAAGTTAAGCTCTGGTCTGGATACAGTTTACAGAGACTGCGCATCGTGCTAGACATAAATCACAACTGTAAATAGGCAACTTTTAACAAGGAAATAACAGTGCAAGCTAACCAAACAAACGGCTTCCGCACAACTTCAACCCCAGCTTCGTCTCTTGTTAACCATGGCCCAAGCCCTTCCTGGGTCTCCCTATAGCACACGGAGACCTCTAATGGCAGTATGACTTAGTGCGCAGAAGCCCACGCCGGTGTGGCCGTTTGTAGGGCTGAAGCTGACTCCCCCCAAGCCCCCAGTAAATCCGGGGTGATCTGGAGCAGGTGTTCCTGTGCGCTCTCAGAAAGGCAACAAATCCGCCCAGAGTCAACAGGACTCACGCTGGTACTTCTGCAGTCCAAGAGATTAAAGCAATATGCCAGCAGGCCTTTTATAAGGCATCAGTGTGTGCTTTAAAGCCCCACAGGGGCACACTAACTCAATTACCACACGATGTGGACTCCTCACCAACCCATCCCCTAATAATGAACAGACCTGCAGGTTCCAAATCTTTAAGGGGAAGGAAAACACCACCAAATAGATTAGCTCCACAGTTGTGCTGTTAATTATGGGTCATTTAGTTCAGTTAATCAATAGGCAGACTTCTTTAACCGGCTAATTATGCCAAACTGCTTCCACAATGAGCAGGTTTGCTGCTAGTTGTTAACCATGAAGGGATAATATTTCACCGTAAAGATAAGCACAGTCCCTGTCCTTAGACAACTGCTTTGCAGCGCCTTGCCTTTGCATTGTCACTGGCTGCAATTTAACCCATTCCACACCAAACAGACTTACAGCTGGGACAAAAAGGTACCGGCATCATTAGCCTCTTGGTGCTAAACCACCAGGGTAAATATCTGGCCATCTCCTTGAGTGAATCATTCAGATCATTTACTCTCCAAATCCCTCCTTGCCCAGGCTAAACAGGAGCTAAATATTATCTATGCAAACCAACCAGCTGAACTTCTTGGTGGTAGGCCAGATAAAACCAACCAGCCTGTGTCACCTTCCAGGCTAGGGACATAGTTCCCTCCTTTGTTTTGCCAGGCAGTTGCATGAGACGACACGTCCCAGCCAAGGCAGGAGTTTGGAGAGCCAAGCCATGTCCTCCATTCGGACCCTCAAAGAGCAGATCAGCATGCGGAGGAGGAGGTCTAGGCTCTCGGTTTGATAAAAGGTCAAGACAACCTCTTGTTACTTGTAGTTGTTTAGAAAAAAGAATGGATTTTGTTGCACACTTGAAGAACTGATTACTGGATCCAAGGCCCCTGTTGAGGTCATCAAATAGTTATTGCAATAGAGCATGATAAGAGCTGAATGATAGCAAAAGTTTGTAGCTGAATTTCCTGGATATTTGTTTTAACAGAACAAAGCAATCCATGCTTGGGCTTTGCTAGCAAATTGCTTTAGCTGAAGAATAACAGCTTGCTGAGCAAGCATCCTCAACAGAGCACCCTCAGAGAAGCTTCCTCTGACAAGTCGGGGTCTCCACTCACACTGATGGGGTTTCAGACTTCCCTCACCTGAAGGGCTCCACTCCCAGTCCCAAAGAATAACAGCACCACTGGCACATCAGCTCAGGGGCTGTCCTCAGTGCTTCCACTGACTTCTGAATGACTGTAATGCAAGTCACAGTTCCTGTCCTACTTGTATCCCCTGTTTTTGTTTCCCCGTATTATTTCCCCTTTTTAATCCCCATCTACTGGCAAACCAGACTTTGGCTTTTGCTGCTCGAGAAAGTCCATTAATGGAGCATTACTGTAATAAAGAAATGCAAATACAAGCCTTGGCAGTAAGCATTTGCTAAAAATTTATCTCCACGGAAAAGTCATACTGCTGTAACTACACCAGGATGACTAATATAGTTTGATGCTGTCATAAAAACACAACTAAAGACAACAAATGAGCTACACCAGTAGTATTAGCCATCTTTAACTAGAGGAAAGTTCAATGTGTCGATATGACCACTCAGAACTTCAGATTAAATCACTGCATGGGTAATTCAGCCCATTACACCAAAGTGCAAAACTTGCACGTTCCCCAAATCTTAATAAGAGAGGAAGCTTGAAGTGTACTGCCTCAGGTGACGCAACAGCAGACGGCCCACAAACTGTCTCTGCCACCTCTGTTCACACCTCTGATGACCTTTTTGGGACCATTTCACTGTATTCTCAACCACAACAGACCTCAACAGCTACAAGCAGGAAGCTTGTTGCAGGTACAAGTTTTATCTTTGCTCCCCATCACCTTTTTGGCACATGGAGCTGTACTGTTTTAAAAAGAAGCAACGTTTAACTTCAACATTTGTCTGCAATCAGCTCTTTCTAAAATATATTGTTAGAGCACAAGCTTTATATAAGCTTTTCAGTTTTAGATGCTATTTTCTAACCTCCTCACAAGTTTACTAAAACATTAAAAGGATTGCAGTGTTGACTAGAAAAAATGGAACCCAGACTTACCAAAAAAAAAAAAAAAAGGGCTTTGCTGAATCACAAAATCTTAAAGAGGTGATAAGGTTTGTATCCTGAGGTGGCTTGTTAGCCAGCTGCAGCATTTTCTTGTTGGAAAACAAGGTGCTATGAGAAAGGGCTGCAGCCAGACTCCAGGGGAGTTTGGGCAGAACTGCAGGATCAGATTCCAGACTAATTCCAGGTTTACTCTGGAAAAAGCGCTATTGAGATTTAAAACCACGCCTTGGTAGTACTATAAAACATCGTACATTCCCACATGCAACTGATTTACTAGATTTCAGTGCATCTGCCAGGAGCTGGAATTTCAACCTAGAAATTGGTAAACAGAAGCTTAATAATTTGTGTAAAAAAACCAGAAAGACTGTTTTTACCCAGATCACTAGAAAACAATGGGATAAGGAGTATTCCTTTGGGACACATGGTGCTAGATTGCAGATGTGATTCATAGAGACATTCAATCAGATGGCACATCAAAAGCAATGGTAAATTACACATCTTCAACAAAAAAAAAAACCATTAAGTCATAGATACTTGGCCATGGAGGAAGGCAATTAGACTTCAGCATTATTTGTTAAACAACAGGCACAAGATAATACACAGTGAATTTTTTGCAATAATAGCCATTCCTGGTCATTCATTTTGAAGAGAATAAATCTGTCACTTGAGTGAAAACAATTGACAGCACCATTTATTACCTTGGATGCTTCAGAATAACAGCACAATTTACATGTTGCCCTTTGGCACTGGGACTCTCAGCTTGCTTAGAAACAAAGCAAAAATATCTACAGACCTGGTAGCAAGGATTTAAGCAGCAGGTGACCTTACGTGGTTTATTTAAACTTCTGTAACGGTGCACTCTTGCTCAGCCCCTGGTTATAGGAGAAATAGGTTCTTCTGGAGAATCCACAGCCCCAAGACTCTGAAACACAGAGGGTCACGCAGAGGTCTCTGTATCTGATAGTTCAGAGAGTAACATTTTAGCTCTGATCCTCTGAGATGTCTCCTGGGAATTAAAGATATTTGGTTTCCTTTCAGAGGCTTTAAAGGGCTGGGTCCATCAGAAAGAAGGAAATTTTCCCCTAGCTCATGAAGATATATCTTTGTGCTAAATCTTAGCCTTCTTTTTCATACAAAGAAGGCCAGATCCTTGGTACCTCTAAGCCATTTAGCCCACTGAAAAAGAAGCCAACAAAACCTATGGGAAACACTGTGTTACTAGAATAGAAAACATTCAGCCAAAAAATACTCTAAAAGTCCTAAAATGCTGCCCTTTATATTAACATCTTTGCAGCATTAGCTGTTGGCTGGTGTTTCTTTTTAAGAAGGTTAATAGGTTTCCTATGGCACCTGTTACAAATGCATGAGAGACACTCAAATTTGGGATCAATTATGACAGAGAATTCTGCAGACAATTTTGGAATGGCATTTTAAAGAGGTATTTGGCTTCTTGAATCCAACAGAAATATTTAGGTTGAGAGCTATTATAAACCTCTATCAAGCACTTCTGTATACTTCAGTGGCAAAAAGCTGTCCAGAACAGATCAATTGGAAAATATCTCACACTCACCCTTATGGGATTAAACTGGGATTTCAGGTCTATAAATGGAGGATGATCTCAGCCAGGCGCTGGCGAGGCTTTCTCTCTGTGCAGGGAGGTCTCCACAACTCCAGCACACTGATGCAAGAGCCAAAATACACGACTTTTCCTACCACGAAACCACTCAATTTAGCGATGTCCATTCCCGCTCCCGAAGGTTCATGCTGCTCTTCCCTTAGGCGATGGTTCCCCCCATCTGCAGAAAGGGCAGGCCAACACCTTGGAACTCTCTCTCTCTCATTATACTTTAAATTTAGAGTGGGCTGCTACGTTTATTTTAATTCCCCCCCCGCCCCGTTTGACAGCACACAGCAAGGTCAAGAGACTGGCCATTTACTAAGAACCTCTATTATTCCCAAGCACTATTCTACACATTGTAAAATCCTAGGGAGATTAATGCAGCTGGTGGTAGCACTTACATTCTTAACACATAACTTGTGCCTTTGTGCCTCCTCCCACAGCACCCTGGTCTTTGTAGAGCTACAAAGAAACTGTCACTCTGAAGCGTCCTATTCTCAGTATTGGGACATAGTTATAAGAAAGAAAATGAGATCTTGGGTTTCAGGTATCTTAATGGAAGATTTTAGCCCTTTGCTGTTACAGAACATTTGCAAAGATCCAGGCTATATCTGGTTTCTTAGCCTTTTTTTTTTTCTTCCTATTTTAATTCCCGCAGATGCTAACATATAATCAAAATGTCTTTTTTTCCTTTTTCTTTCTTTTTTTTATAGTTGTCACCAATCTGTAGTTATGTTGTCAAATAAACTGCTGATACAGGTGTATCATTTACTGTAATTTCTAGCAATGCTGAGAGTGGAGTTTCATTTTTTTTCCTTTAAACACTGCAGCGTAAAATTCCACCTGACTCACATGTCAGTTCAGAGCTCAAAAACACCCTAATCTAAAACCTCCATTTGAATGAATTGAATGACCAAGAAAAACATCAGTAGGACCCGAACAGCCCAGAGCCATGAAACCCTCTGTCCAGAGCAGCAGCCCAGAAACCTCTGAGGAACCACAACCCCTTATTACAAACAGCAAACACCTGGAGGTTTAAACCTCTCCCTCTGCAGTAAAGTCAAGAAAGGAAGACTTTAGGCAGGGGTTATTTAACCATTCGTTCCAGTATTCGGAGGATACCGCTTCTTTTCAGAAGAGCCAGGGTGAGATACTGTAGATGGTTCTCATTTTTACACTGCTCCTTGCACAGCCAAATGTGCAAATGTTTGGGAACTCCATGCAATGGGATTTTCGGCTTTCTTCGTTCCTCCAGGCCAAGAGTGTTTGTTCTCTTCCTCAGATCTGACACAGGGGTCCTGAAGAGGAATTATGCCTAGTCTGGGCATAGCTTTATGAGGTGGAAGCTAGATCTCCTCACATTTAGAGTTCTCTCAACCAGGCCTAAAATTCTTTACCCTGTTCCCTTCCTTGTCTCTTGCTCCACATCTGCCGCCTTCTTAAAACAAACAAAATTTAGCAATGGATGAAGCAGCACAATACCAGTCTTGTGGGGCAAACAGAGGTCACATACCGTATCTCTGTCTATGGAGTCTAAAAGCAGAGTACTTAGTGTTATTAGCTTTTCTGCATGAGTGATCAATCCCAAATTGGACATATGGGTGCCACAGACAGACTGATAAAAGTAGCATTTATTTAATCTGAATGGGCTATTTACTACTTACTTGTGACTGCAATAGCAGACTGCGAGCTATACTTCAGTGATGTGCTGCTATCACGCTTTGTGATAAGGCTGAACCATTAGGCAGACAAATAAAAAACAAATAAATAAATAAAGGGAAAAGTGCTTCTGTAAATGCTAGGGGAATACTTTAAGGCAAGCTGGGCATCTGCTTAGGGAGTTGACACCCCTAAATCGTGTCCTTGTTCCCAGGGCTATTCCTAATACTTCCCTGCAGGGATATCTGAAGTTATAAAATAGGCCCTACCTATTTTAGGTAGGTATTGTAGGGTACAGCTCTACCCACAAAGACTTCATCTAAAAGGCTTTACAACAGAAGGACCAAATGCTGCTTCCCTTTCTCAAACTCACTCAGAAATAACAAAATGTCCAGTTCTTACGCAGCTTTCCTTCACAGCCCTCGGTGAAGGATGATATCCTTTATTTTACAAGTGAGGAAACCAAGTCACAGTCACGCTCTGCCCAGCAGCACAGCCTGAGTTTCCCTACGTACCGCTGTGGGGCTTTGCGCACCAGCAGAATTAAAAAACAAAAAAAAGCCCCACCAGATGAATCATATTAAAGCTCAGATGACCTTCACTGCAGTCTAAGAAACTCACTCTGACACTATCACCCACGCAGCCTGTAAGGCGATGGGAAATTATTGCCTGGCTTTGACATACCATCTTCTCAGGGCCTTTTGCTGTTCAGGTTATCTTTCTTTGAATTTGAAAAGTTTCTGCTTCCTGTAGAGCAGAGCAGGTGCATACAGCGGGGGGACTTCTTACCAGTCCGGGGCCAAGCAGTTGCTCCTGAAGGTGACTACCAGGCCCATTGCAGCCCTTATTCGGTCTTCCGTATTCTGAAGTGTCTAGAAGGAACCGAAAGAAGTCGTGGCCTGGGATCAGGGACACCAGAGCAGGGCACTGCCTCGAGTCCAGTCATGGCCTCTTGCAGCATGAGAGCACCACCCATTTCTTTAAAATACCCCCAAGCTTCTTTTTTTTTGTTTCACTTCCCTTCTCTGCCCTACTCTTTGACACTGCAGACCTCATGTCAGGACTTTAAAACCCAGGAGCCAGCCGCTGGACAAGCTCGGGTCACTTCTCCCACACACAGCCCAGCAGTGCAGGCACACGCGGGCGGCTGCCTGGCCCAAGGGCTTTTGCAGGAGCATCTGCTCCACCACAGCAGGTGAAGCAGGGAACATCCTAAGTGGTCTGAAATTCACTGCTTTGCTGCTCCTCAGATAACTCCCTTTATAAGCAGTGCCCTTTTCATGTGGCAAGCCTGCTGACCTACACTAACGCGTCTAAGTTACTTTGCTCCAGAAAGGTCTTTCCTCCACTTCCACTAGGAAAGCATCCCACGGAGGCTGAGGGTCAGTGTCCCATCTGAGCACAGTGGGCATCAAAGGAGCAGCACAAGAGCCAGACCCTGTACAAAATGGGGCACAGAATTTCCCTTCACCAGGAGCCTCCGCTTAGATCATTTTAAACCCACTGTGAAATCACAGCCCAAGCTGAATACACCCCCTTTTAACACCAGAAGATTTTTTTTTTTCATTTGCAGATTAACTTGAAAAAAATCACTACTCAAAATGAGGAAAAATATTTCCATTTCAGATGGCTTTATAAGTTGCTCCAAGTCGTTTGCAGCCCAGCAATTTGAAACGTCTGCTCTTGCAAAGCTGTCTACATTTTTTGGCACAGCTTAGTTTTTCCGCTGCAAATCCCATGCGATTAATCTGTTCTTCAGAAAGTGAACGGCAAACAAGGAAGCCCAGTTGCAACAGAAACTTATGGGAACCTTTTCATGATTTTTAATAGGAACTGGATGAAACCCTGGGTTAACTCAAGACGTTGAAACAATCCCCGGCTTGAGACAGACACGGTAAATGCTTGGGACGCCAGACGTCAGGAATGGACCATAATGATCGACCTTTCATATCCCCAGATAACGATACTGCCGGCTCTGGCTGACTGGCACGGCCGTTTGTAGGGCACGTATAAATGAGAGCCGTATCCGACAGACCAGGGTCTCAGGGGCTTGTGACAGTTAATTATTGTGGCTGCCCCTCAAGGCTGATCGATAAATGAATACGAACAGGGCACGCACGCACCAACCATATGTGCGATGCATCTTTTATGGGAGCCACAACTAACAGTGTGCCGGGGTCTGGCAGTTTGCTTAACGCACCCCACGCGCAGACCACCCACACGCTGCAGCCCATTAGACTTGCACATGCCAACGAGGGTCGGCTCTGCACCAGGGGAGATTAGGAAATCTCCTCATGACCGCTTGTTCCTCCCAGCTTCATCCCTGACTGCAGAGACAGCATAAACTATAGGAGACAATGTCAAGAGAGAAAGTCTACCCAGGTCCCGGATAAATCACAGGAACGAGACACCTCACGGGTCACCTTGCTCAGCTCCCTTGGGGGCTGCAGCCTCCGCTACCACAAGGCTTTTGCCTCACCAGTGTGACTCCTTCCAGCAGCCATCCTGCAAGAGCTTCTTAACAAAACAAGCCCATGAGCACTGCCGTTCTCCAAGCCAGACACTTGAATCATGAGATCATAAATAGGGCTGATCGAATCATAACTAACGCGCCTGACAGCTTTTGCTGCTCGCTCTCCCTTTGTCTCACACAATGGGGAGAAAAGGGGACTTGGAGCTGAAACGAGAAGCCCACGGCACATCGTCGCAGCCTCAGAGGTGTTACTGAGCAGCAAGCGTGCTTCTTCTAGTGCAGTATAAAAGAAGCCGGCTGCATCATGTCCTGCGTGCCCGAGCACTGCAGCAAGGGACCTGGCGCAGGCAACCTCCGGGCAGAGCAGGCAGGGGCCCAGCAGGAGCCCACACGGGAAGCGTGTGATGGAGGGAGGGGGGCGGGATGGTGCAGCACAAGCCATGCTGGGCTGTTCAGCTGGGGGGTATGTGAGAATCATGGTGAAAGCATACTTTTTGGCTATAACCAGAAAGTGACAACCATAAGAAGTCATAAAAATGAAGGCAACTGCTAAAAATCAACAAGAGTTAGGAAAATATGCTTCCTTTCTTCATCCATAAAACAAGGATAACAATATTTCCTTACCTGACAGGTAAAGCATTTCTGTGGGTCTTCAGTTATCGGGTCAGGAGCATCCTCTGGGACTCAAGCACCAAGTCAACACCCAGGGAAACAAAGGCTCTTGCCCCAAGGGGTAACAGGCAGGGCAGCTGCAGGGGCAGCCCCAGCCGTGGGCATCAGGCACCTCTACGGGGATGGGCCAGGGCTGAGACAGACCATCAGCCCACGGGTAGTGCCTGTCTCAGCAGGGCCAGTAGCCAGGCAGGGCGTGGCAGAGCTGGAGACACCCTACAGCATCGCTGGGGCAGGAGGATGGCCCCAAGCTGACCTGAAATGGGCTCCTGGAGCCCCAGGTGGGGCCCATCAGGGCCATCAAGGCTTATTAGTGCCCATCAGTCAGGTACAGGTGAAGCTCTTACACAGTTATCCAAAAGCAACTACAGTGAAGCCAACACAAGGGTGTAAGAGCCACCCCAGCCACAGCAGTCCCCATGCAAGACGTGAGCCACCATGCCATGGGGCCACTTCTCCCATTTAGCATGTCCTATTGCACCCAGCCCAGGCTTCGATTCAAGGGGCAATCCAAAAATGCAAGTGGGTTTGTAATGCCATGAGCAGTCTAACCAAAAGGAGGAGACGAACAGCTCTACTACATCAGGTTGTAAGAAACGGGCCCAAAATTGCTCATGAGGTTATTTTTATGAAGAGCAAATTAATGATAGGTTTTTGGAAGGAAAATTGGTATGGGAGGAGATGGATTTTCCAAAATGTCAGAACATTTTGTTTCAACATTTTTCAAAATGAAAATGTTGACATTTTGCAAGAACAAAAAAACTAATTTAGATTTTAGCAGAATGTTAAATGTGGATTCATCAATAGGAAAACTCAAGAAAATAATCCATTGTATGTCAAGCATTTTAGAACTTAGCTCAAAATTAATTTGGGGCTGGGATTTGTTTCATTAATTGAACCCTTCTGGAAAGTACAGGTTTCAGCTGGTCTGAAGTGATACAACCCAGTTTACACATTCAGGCATTGAGATAGAAATTCTACACTCAAATTAAAGGAAAGTGGGAGAAGATAAACCAGCTTGAAAGAGCGGCACTTACTGAGACACGAGGATCAGGTTGGGAGAGGGAGTGAGATGTACAGGACTGAACTCCTGTGCAGATCACAGGGGAGAATATTCTAAGCGAAGAAAATTATGTAGAAGTGCATAGACCCCACTGGAAAGGGATAGAGGATTTGGCATTATAGGGGGAAAAGTGGGATGCAGAAGACAAGGGGCTTTGCAAACATGTCTTAATCCCCATGCATCCGCAGGCTAAGCCTAGCTTCAGAAGATATAAATGTTTAAATAAACATGAGTCAATTTATTATTCCTCTGTGTTTCAGATCTTCCTTACCTTCTGCCTGGCTCATTTGCTGCAATTAAATGCTTGTAAACAGATTATAACCCGAAAGCTACATTTTCCTGGTAAGTGGTCACCTTAACCTCCTCTGCTTTGACTGCAGCTAATATTCCCCAGGTCGCACTATAATCACTGAGTAATGCGACCAAAGTGAATTGCTAGGTCGCTTAGTTCAACAAAACTATCTCCAGCATCCAAACCACATATGCGACTGTGCTTTGCTGATTACTATGACAAGCACTGCTTACGCAGTCAGGAAAAAAATGGTAATGCCATAATTCTTAAAAACCTTAACAAAACTTGCCCTGAACACAGGGCACATATGCTGCTCTATTAAACTGGTAAGCATAATAATGAACTCTACACTCATCTAGTTTTGATTTCTTGTTGGTTGTGGCATTGTACACATTGCGAAACCAGCAAAGTGGAGCGTACTGTGAAATGGTGTAATTTTCTGGAAACCTAGGTAAGCTTCTCCAAGACATTCTAAGAACTGGGGTTCGATCGCCTTGTTTTTAACTCAGTCCAAAATAAGCTTCATCACAACCTACACAGGCAGGGGGGACCTGCACAAGCATCTAGAACCATTAACAAGACTGACTTTTTTAATGCTTTGTTTTTAGGGGCAAGGTCTGAGCTGAAATACTACTGACAGGAACAAAGTTTATTACGGCTTCTCAAATGGGAAGCAGGTTTTGAGATGGTGTGGATGAGTGTAACTCCACTGAATCAAGTGGGGTTACCGGTTTATAGTAGTTGGTAGTTTTGGTCTGTATTTTCTGTCCTCTTTGACACTGACTCTGTCAAACTGCATCGATTGCCTCTACCAGCAAAAAAAAAAAAAAAAAAAAAAAAAAGGGGGGAAAAAAAAATTTTCCTTCCCCATTTACAAAAAAAAAAAAGTAGGGGAGAAATAAATGTTCCTTCCACATTTACGTTAGAAGATTTTGCTCTCTCCTGAACAGGATCAAGCAGGCCATTTCTCTCCTTATTTATATACCCCTCCTGTCCCTCCCAAAACCCACAAAATATCTCTGCAGAAATGAGTAAGAAATGTGAAGTAGCCATGAAAAAGAAATACATTGCCTAAACTGAGCCTGCAGCACGAGTTTCACAGCTAAGTAGCGTGCCCTCATGGGTTGATCTTTCTACATCCCTTTGGAGAAGCAATCTGAAAATGAAGACCTGTGCGCTCCTGCAGGCCAACACACCGTGCTTTCCTCCACTGCCTAAACCCTAGCAGCAGAGAGGAAAAAGGAGGCTATTGCATGCAAGTCACTACAGGAAGCCAGCTCTTTGTTTTTACATAATCATCTCTATTCTGAGCTTTATGAAAAGTTCATAAAAGGGAAGGAACAGAAAGTCACAGTGACAATGCAACCAAAACTCAGAGATGCGGTACGGTACTTAGCAGTGTTTACCTGCTCCAGTAATTCTGATCCCAGGGCAGAGCACTGAAGATTAGCTCCAGACCTCATTAGGCAGGATAGAATTATGTGGGTTAACAAAGTAATACTCTTGGCTTTCTTTTGCATTTTAAAAGTGGCTTGAGACCTATAAAATCCCTTTGAATTTTATTAAAAGTCTTCCGCAATCATTTTTCATCCTGCAGCCCAGTTGAGCTGAACTAATAAATTAGCATGTTATCTGTGTGGATATCCATTAGAGCTTCAAATGAAGATTATTAGAGCCAAAAACCTAACAATGCTGATTACAGCTGGGGAGGAAGCAAGCTGGTCCACCAAGCAATGGGCACCAAGGATAATGAATGAGGGACACGTACCCCATGAGCCCACAGGAGATGGGCAGCATGAAGAACAACATCTCCAGCTGCCAAAAGGGCAGGCTTTGGACACCCTGAGCAGGCAGCCAGAGGCAGGGAAAGCCAGGCCAGAGCCCGCTGGATTTGAGTATGTATGAAAGCCTCACTGAAGGCTCATCAGGCTTATCCTTACTGCGCAGTCCAGGTGAGTTTTTGCTCATCCTGAACGAGTACTGGTTGCCCACGTGCAAGTCCTGGCCACAGACGAACTCTGCTTTTCAATTGAGTTGTCTGCCTCAGGTCAAGCCCTGCTAAATGCAAGACGGCCGCAACATGAACATAAGTCGCACAACTTTTTAGTTGCTACAGCTCCAGGCAGCATAGTGGCACACAGGGTTTGAAGTTGGAGTGATGTATTCGTACTTGGCATCAGCATCCCCCAAGTCTTTTGCTTTTCTTCCTCACACACTTTGGGATTTCTGACCAAAACGTCAGTACAAGTAGAGTGTAATACTTTTTTTGCTGTTTTGCAAAGCTCACAAACAGGCAAACTTAAAAAATGAAGCCAGGATATAAAAAAAAGGTGTAAGATGGAAAGCAGATGCTGGGAGATTGTCCTTTTAATGAGCTTCAGCAGCAGCGTTCTTGGCCCGAGTGCTGTTTGTTCAGTGAAAGCTGGTAGGATGCTGGCTACACGTCTCGCTGTCCTGATCGGCGAACGGAGGAGGGCAGTGGGTGGCTGGATCTGAAACGCATTGGGGTAACTGAAGCACATTGCAAGGGCAGAGCTGCTGCAGCCCCTGAGCTCCCCACGCCGGTCCCGAGCGGAGAGCCAGGACTGTGCACCCCGCCGGGAGGCTCTGGCCACTGGGGACCCGCACGCTGCTTCCCACTCCCCAAGGGTTCTGCAACAAGCCAAAGGACCTGGACGGGCCGTAATGAAGAGGGGGTCAAAAGAGCTTTACACAAACACACACCGAGCCTTCAACAGGCCTGGCCACCAAACACCTCCTTCGAAGGGAAACCCACCATGCAAACGTGCTTCCATCTTCTTGTCCATGCTCCTCTACCCTGCCCTATCCCTGTAGGACTCATCTTTCTCCCTGCTTCCCTGCCTTCCCAACCTCCTCCTTTTTCCTTCTCCCTACTGATTTATTTCTATCCCCTCTTGAAGGAGTATTTGGGTGACCCGTCGCCTATGTGAGCAGGAGCCTGAGGGCTAAGGCACCAAAACTGCCCAAAAGTACGTGCGGGCAGGGGAGTGCAAAGGTAGGTTAATTTACCTTCTCTTCAAGGTATTTCCCAAGGATTATTTTCAACCTCTCAACTTCTCTGATTCCCACGACCCTGTCTCCGAAAGGGCAGGCAGCCGGGCAGCCCAGGTGCATCCCGCAGGGTGCTGTGCAGCCAGCCGCTGCTCCACGGTGAGCCGCCGGCATTTCGGCTTCCCTCAGAGCAAACTAATCACACGGCAGGGATTTAAGGGAAATGTCATCACACGCTGCCTGTTCACTGAACCACAGCAGCTCGGTCGTGCTTCCCTGGACTCTTTTTCTTCACCTTAAACAAGACCCAGCTCCCTCTTCCAGGGCTCCAGCCACACACCGGCTTCTGCAGCCCCCACCTGCATCAACACCACCCTGACATTAGTGCAGACACGGGTTGTTCTTCCCCAAAAGAAAAAAAGCTCCTGCCTGAGCTGAGCCTCAAGATGTGCTACCTAAAGTGAATTTCAAGATACATTTCCAAGCTGCTGCTCTTCCCCTGGGGTCAAACAGACACCATTTTAGTATGTCTTTATTTCCAGCCTTCCTCCTCTTCATCCAATTCCCTTTCGCCTCACACTCCTATCCTTTATTACTCTTCTTCTATTCTTTTCTAAGAGGAAGAATGTTTCTTTTTAGTCTCAATGTCTGTTCCTTTCTTCCTGTCATTCCCTTCATGTCTTATCCACGATGATATTTTTGTTCATGCAATAACTAGTTTGCTCTTTCTCCTCTTCCCGCTGGGCTACTTTGATCTACTGTTCCTGTGTCTGTTTTACACGTTCCTTCTCCTCCCTCCAAAGACACATCAGTCTATTTCCCATCCCCTCCTCCTTACTCATCTCTCTTTTCCTGCTCTGATCTATTCTTGCTGCACCAAACTTGTTTCATGTGTAGACGGTTTTAAAACCTGCTCTGCTGCCCCGATAAGCATTGCAGTAAGTGCTGGAGGATATGGTCTGTCAATCTAGTCACCCTAAACCAACACAGGATGTCCCTTTAACACCCTGCCTTAGCCATGCTTTATTAAAGAAGAAGAACACCTGACTCCCAAAGGAAAACCTAACCCAGGGAACACTTAGGACGATAATCCCTCGGTCACTTCAAGTTCAGCAGATCATGTTGCAGCACAAACCTGGAAGAGTCCCTGGGGACCCATCCCAGTCACTGCCCAGATCTTCAGTAGGAAGGGTGTCAACCAACAGGAATGGCCTTTTCACTGTCTGTAATCAAGAAAATCCCCTGAAAATGAATAAAATTCACTTGCAGTTTCATAGGACTGTGGAGAGAGGATCTTTTAGAGCTGCGTGCTCTTAGTTACAATAAATCACAGCTAGATTCGGTGTCAAGCAGCAGGAAGCCTGCTGGCCCCCCACGATGGGAAACCTAAGGGTGAAAATTACTCTTCCCCTCCACATGACAGCCATTTACTAACCTGTCCCTTGCCCTGAGAATCTGTAAGCAGGGAGAAACAAGAAAAGTCTAAAAATCATGCTTTGCCACCCTGTGCCAAACAAGACATTAGCGCTTTCTGCAGTGTCTCCTCCTGATGAAAACATCACTTCTACCCAACCTGGCCACTTTGGGGAGAAAGCAGGAAAACAGCAGGAACAAACGGCATGGGAAGTGCTGTAGCATCCCCTCCTGAGACCGAATAACGTTTCCTCAGGGGCAGAAGCTGCGAAACAGGGCCTTTTGCAGCCCGAGCGTTTGGACACGGAGCACAAATGCCACTTGGCGCCCAGCAAGTGCCCCCTGGGCATTTGGGCGGGCTGCCAGGCTGCTTGCCCAGCTGTCTTGCCTCCGGGGTTTGATGAGGAGCACTTAACCTGAAGGTTACAACAGAGCATTTTGGCCACTTCAATTCATAAAGCATCATCCAATGATTTCATTAATGCTGCAGAGCTGTGGGACTGGCACAAATGTTGGCATTCAGGCCCGGAAGGGAGAGAAGAGGCTTACTTCATTTTTGCTTGTTCCAAAGTGGAGAATATGGGAACGAAGTGATGTGCTTGTTGTGATAGGACTGGTTTATCAGCAAAGTGAGTCCAAGTTAAAAGACCCAGTTGATAGCAAATGAAACATACTGTTCATTTACCAGAGCATTTGCAATGTCAGTCCCAGAAACCTGGCGTTGCTTTCTTTTACCTTACACAGCCATGTAAATCAGTCATCCCCAAGGTGATAACTGCAATGAGAGCCATGATAAGGCCAAGTTTTCCTCCCTGATCTCCAGGCCCTGAATCCTCCAGGCTCGCTAATGACAGCAACGCAAGTGAGCTCTGTGTGCACTCAAGCACCCATAAAATAATAAGGTGGCCACAGCAATCCTTATGTCATTGCAAAGGTTAGGTGC
Source organism: Pygoscelis adeliae (assembly GCF_000699105.1). Taxonomy (NCBI): domain Eukaryota; kingdom Metazoa; phylum Chordata; class Aves; order Sphenisciformes; family Spheniscidae; genus Pygoscelis; species Pygoscelis adeliae. The sequence continues at coordinate 1,129,591 of NW_008823913.1, forward strand.
ATGCCCCACATCCAAAGCTGGTTTGTGTCGGGGGGGGATAAAAAAATCAAGACGAAGCAAGTCTCAGCGATTGCTTCACACGTACACACACACACACGGTGCGTTGTTTGATAGTAATGGTCTGAAACATTATACTTCCACAATGCTATAACAGCATCACTTAGAGTCATTACATGAGCATAATGCAGTTCAATTTGGCAGTGTGCGGTTTGCCTTGTTTTTTTTTAGTACGGAAAGGAAGAACTAGAAGCCTTGTGAACTTTTGGTGAGCTCATCCTAAATAATTTCACTGAAATATAAATTACTATGCCTAAAGTCAGCTCAATCTCTGGGAAATTAAATTAGCCCATTTATTAAATATAGTTATTTCTATATACAGGGGAACAGTTTGAGTACCTGACAAGCACCTGTCGCTACTTTGACATCCAACTGCGCCTGCTGCAAGTGGGCACGGGTCTCCTGTGTCCTAGATGCCAACTCTATGGCCATGTCTCAAATGCTCTAGGGAATCTAAAATGTCACAAGACACCTACATTCGGGCATCTGATTCAATCCCACATTGCCCTGCAATAGCAGGGGATGTAACACGATAAACCTCAGCATGGAAAAAATCTCTCCTCTGCACGATTCCCAGCTGCCTCTGAAGAGGAGCTCATCAAGACCTCAGAAAATTACCTGCTGGTACCAAGCCAGTCAATTTAACTAGAAAGGCTTAATAAATATCAAACAGTCTATATACATATGGTGTAAATATAGCATACATTTGTGCCTCCCCTTTGAGGTTCTACTAACCAATAGTGACCAAATTCTGTCCTTGGAGGTATAGTGAAAACCTGTGGACTCAGATCAGACTATAGTCAAGGGCAGCATTTGTTCATAAATTGAAGTGACACAGGTTAATGGAGAAGAAAGATAATTTCATTATCTGAATCTGAACAGACCTCATCATATAAGAAAAACCTTAATGCGGTGCTGATGGCAAATATAAGTAGATACCTTAATAGCTATCATCACTGACTGAACCATATGAATACCTAACACAATTGTTAGGTATTGTTGTGCTAGAAAACAGCTTTTGACCTGCCGGTAACATTTCATTTTGAACTCAGCACTAGCCACAAAACCCAACTCTTTCAAACTTGGAAAGATGTATACGCTGCACATGCAGTGAACTCCTAGCCTTGAGGCTGAATGTTGCCTCATTTGGTGAAAACTGATTAGATTTGTCAGGTGAATAAAATTCTTTATTAAATTTGCCTGGTTGAAAGTATGCCTGTGTATTTTAGTTTTTCATTAGAGCGCCGCTGAATTTGTCTGAAGTAGTTAAGAATATCGTAAGTGATACATCAGTAACAATTGGACCAAGCCGCAGCAGAAACCCCCCCAGGAGAACATGCTTTGCCTATGAAACTGAAGTCTAAAAGCTGCTGGTTTCAATTTCTCCCTGCCAGAGGGGAGCAAAAGAGAAATTAGGCTAGGAAAATGTTTTTGGTTTTTTTTTTTAAAGAGGAGAAAAGACGACCTCAAAACCACCTCTCCTCACTCATGCACACACAAACACTGCCAGGAGGGACAGCACAAATATTTCAGAGCTAGCTGTGAAGTTCAGCAACAAGCGTTGGACCAGGGCGCTCGGCAGAACTGGCTGCTCGCCCTCCCCTCTCCTCCTTCCCACCATCCTCTCCACACAGAACGCGTCCGACATCCTACGCCTGGGGAATTCATTTCACTTGCCCGGGTCTGATTTCTAATTATGATGCAAGATGCACAGTGATAAATTTCCTATGGGATACTCATTATATAGAGCATATGAATGTGCTGTAATCAAGCGTATTTGTTGCTATGGAAAAACACAGCAAGCACGCAGAGCCTTCTGTGTGGCATCTTTAGTGTCCCTGCACTCGGAGTACTTGGATTCCTTGGCAGCGTGAGGCATAGCAACATGTTATCTGGCACAAAACCCAAGGACGTTACAAGTTTCAACTGAAAAACTTGTGGGGCTCATTAGCCTGTTGCATCTTCAAGGGGTGTTAGACAATGATTTTGCATTATTCCCTTCTAAAGCAAAGGGATCAAGGAAAAGTATCACGGGCAGCACGATTTTGACAGTGTGACCTTTCCCTCCTCCTTCCTAAAGCCTGTTGTCTCCCGCTCATATATATGAGCCACATCCATTTTAGAAGGGGAAACAGGATTGTTGGACCATGTATTCAAACCTTTGCATGCCATGGTTAAACAGGGCTTTCCCTGTGCCCAGGTAAGGGGGTATTAGCCTGAACGCCACATAGGGCAATGCCCAGGTAGGACACACTGTGCTAAAAAAAAAAAAAAAAGGAAAAAAGGAAAGAAAGTCACCATGCTTATTAATTAAATCCCCTGCTAATCCCTTCTGTGAGGAACTGGTGGAGGTGGGGAGGGTGCCAAAGTGCAGTCCTCTCTACACTACCGAATTAATGGATCTTAGTGGTGCACGGAAACACTCAGACCATTTGTTTTATGCCTCCCTTATTTTAAAACACTTAACCCATGGCCCAGGCCCGCAGCGCATTCCTTGGGGGCTCACACAGTCTCCATAGAGAGGCAGGAACAGCGGCAAAGCCACCTCACTCCATAGCCTGCTCCACCTGCTCCTCCAAAAAGGAGAGATGAGGAGATAACGCTCACTTCCATCATCTTTAAATAACACCCAGTTCGGTATTTCTGGAGGCTTTGACCGAGAGACAGCTTTTTCTGACACTGTGCTTGAGGCGAGAAGGGAGATGGTGTAGCTGCAAAGAACTGCCGATGGCGTATTGATGGCTAGAGTATCGGCCACGTGAAAAGCCACCAGGGTGCTGAGCATCGCAGCTGCCAGAATCTCGGTGGCGAAGCAGGCATTGTTAGCGGTGCGCTCCTTGTTCCTGTGAGAAAATTAGGTGCAGCTCTGGGAAATCCCTATACCTCCAGTTGGGGCAGGTAAATTAGAATATATTGTCTGGAAATAAAGAGGGCCAGGCAGGCTTAAGCTGCCATAATAACCACCTCCGCTTAAACACTTAAATGTTAAATGCAGATACAATGAAGACTGGAGTGTTTTTTAATCCAAAACCTGAGTTTACCCATATTGTGTTACAGCAGCACCCACATTTCTCTTCACTTCAGGCTGGAGGAGAGATCTGATTTGTACTTGTTGGCTTAGCCCTGCTGTCCCTATGCAAAAAAAAAAAAAAGCCAGGATGAATTAATCTATATTCTTTTTTAAAGTGGGCACCAGTCCATTGGATCGAGTGGCACTAAGCAGGGCTGCCACCAACTATTTCTGTGATTTCTATCAAGACTAACAACTCCTACTTCAGTAGGAGGATGTGGAAAAACAGAAGCACGTGTGTGTGTGTGTGAGAGAAGTATTGAAGCCATCAGGCTCAGAGAGATGCTCTGCCTTCTGCACTTTCCTCTGCTCCCATTTCCTCACCTAAACTCCCCAGCAATAACACCGTGATATGAAATCCAAGGATGGGGCTGCCCAAGCCACGACAGCCACTTCTGTAAACAGCCATAGCCAGACCCCACCAGCCTGTTACAGATTTCCACTCATTCTTCCTCGAGATGAATCCCATCCTTGCCTGATTCCCCTGTATATAGGAGCCAAAATGCCTTCAGAGGGATCAGCCACATGAAGGTGGCACCAGGAGCTGCAGCAAGCCGGGAGATGAAGGAGACATGTTCCTACGCACACGCTGGAGATGCGCTGGCCATGCAGCTGGCAACCTCACTGCTGGATTTGGCTGACTGAGCTGAGAAACCCTGTAATGTAGGAAATCCAAGCAAGTGAGTGAGGAACAAATGGAGACCTCCACATCTGCATGGCCCACACACAAGTTAACAAAAAGGGACAGTCTTTCCAGCAGTCCTCTGCTGGCATGGCCAACAACCCACCAGATGGATGTGGGTCCTCCCAGATCCAGCAGGGTTGGTCCAGACCGGTGCTGCTGGTCGACTTTTGCTAGCCTGTGTGCAGTAAGTTGGGAGCAGGCCAGGTGTTATGGATAATACCATACCAACAGGTTTCCTCACAGTGCAAACCTCTCATAGCAGCCTGAGAGAGAGGTTTGGCTTTGCTCAAAGTCTGGCTGCCCAGAGAGGAACGCACAGCCGATGAGGGACACAGCCATTCGGGGAACCCTGTGGCATCACTGCCTTTCTTGTGCTTATTCTCGTTCGAGCATCTCGGGGTACTCCATAAAATCAGATTAATACCACCGGTCCTATTGCTTTTGAAGACTGGCAGCTGGGGAGGAAAGACTAACAGGGTTCTTCTGAGTCACAAATGAGGTAGTGAAAAAGACGGAGCTCGGTTCAGGCTTGCCGCCCCGTTGGGAGAGGTGGCGTTTCCTCCAGCCCATACACTCCCAACCCATCTTCTCCAGCACACGGGCAGAACCACTGCAATACCGTGCACACAGAGAGCAAACTGAAGGTAAACAAGAACTTGTACTTGATTGCCACTTCCCATTAATCCTGAAGAGATTTTCACTCACCCAGAGAAGTTGTGTTTCATTTACCTGCTAGCTCCTCCAGTCTACAGTGTATTATGGGTAACGGTGCCTCCCCAAATTATTTGTACAGCTCGCACAATGCCATCCCAAGAGCCTAGATGCTATAAAACATAAACCTACTAGCTTCATAGGCATTTACCAACATCTCAGGCTCATAACTCTCCCCAGAACAAATGCACTGATGAAAACTAATGTCTCTACAAAGAGGTTGTGATATAAAACCAAGGTGACAACAGACCAGCGACTGCCACGCTCCCAAGCCCCTGGCAAGCAGGCAGGTTAATGGTGAAGTGTTATTCATTGAACTTGAAGGAAAACCGTTCAAAACATTCTTGGTTTTGTTAGTGTAGCTTTTCATAATTCTTATAAACAAGAAATTTGACAAGAAATGTGAATACACAATTTCTGAAGCAAAACACACACAAAAGAGTGAAATTCCCCTCCTACTTCAAGGGAAAAGTGTCTCATTCACTGATGCCAAATACTGATTTAAAACACGGACAGATACAGACCACTAAAACTTCCCGTAATGAACTGTGGTTTTCAGTGTTGGTAAGAAACCTCAAAACACAACAGGAAATGAGGCAAAGGTTTTGTTTTGTTTCCCCTGCTGTTGCTTATATAAAGGGGAAATCGTTATCATTTATTGCTAAATCCATAACTCAGAAAATATCTGATCTTCCCATTGCCCCCACTCCAGCACAAGCCCCTCCGCACTCCCATGCACATGTGTGTCTGGAGGAGCAGCACCGAAAGCAGCGCAGGTCTAAGTTATGCCGGCTGTAAAGGAAAGCAGAAGCTTGATTGCTGATTTAAGGTCTTTCAACCGCTGCTTTATTGGAGAAAAAAAAAGGCAAAAACATTTTTCCTCTGTTGTATCTTGCCTGCAGCGCTGCCATGGTTACCACCGAGGGCTTTGGTTTTAATAGTTTTGGGGGGCTTTTTTTTTTTGCTTTTTGACTCTCTGCTGAATTTATTTTTTTAATCTCCCTGCTGAAGTGTTTGATAATCCTATCTGGCTTTTCTTTCCTCAAGCAGAAGAAGAAACTCTCACTTAGAAAGTTTTGTAGAGGTGATTTTTGTCTTGCCTTTTTCTGCACGTGCAGCCTCCTCACGCTTCTCATCGCCTCCTTCCCATCCCAACAGCTTGATAATGAAATTGGGGCATAAAACAAACGTGATGAAGTGTAGAGAGGTAAGAGCTTCTTAAAGCCATGCAGTCACAGGAGGGAGAGCGGGAGAGTGCAGCAGGTTGCTGTATTACTGCACCCGTTTGGCATGCTGGATAACTGAGCATCAATTCATAGAAGCGAAAAGAGCTACTGTGAGTTCTCTTATTTCTGGTCTGAGTGTGTCCATGGTGGCAGCAGTTGGGACAGTACCAGTAAATATATACTGAAAAAAATACCCAAAAAGATGACCCTCATTTCTGCTTTTAACTTCTGGACTGTGCATCAAAATTTCCCTGACTTCAGTGCTTAAAATTGGCAACAATTTCCTGATTCTTATAGATTTCTTCAACTCCAAATCAAGGGTGAATACAAATATTTGAGGCTGTACTCCCGGTGGGGACTGATCACACCTCTGGGCTACCTAAGCTTGCAAATCATGAAGTATAAAATATACTTTCCACAACAATTTGTGCCTAGAAACTACAGGCAGATCTGTTTTAAGACTCCATGGAAATATTGCAGACAATATTTCCCCAACTGCATTCAAATTAGCTATGAATCTTAGCTATTAACTAAGGCAATATTAGCATACATGTAGCAGAGCAGCTATTGGCAGTACTAGTCTGCCTGTGTCACGCTGCACCTATTCTCGAAGGACAGCAAACACACAGGACCAGCTCTCTGAAGCGAGTGGGAGCGTTGCTATCCCATGAACAGGATTAAGCATAAGCAGCTGTAGACAGGGACGGGAAAAAAAGTTACCTTGGTTTTGAGGACAGAGTCCAAAGAAAGAGCAGTAAAGATCCCAGGGCTGTTTCACTTTGGTAATTCAGCCAGAAGGTGCCATAAATAAGGTCTGCAGGCCAGGATACATTTTGGAGGCATGAAGACAGTTTTCCCAGGGATAGAGATGGTAATCTCTGCTCAGCTGCAAAGGGCTGCAGCTGCTGAATAATTGCTTCAATTCCAGTGGTTTCAGAGACAGCTTATCAGCCTGTCCTGCCCTGCCCTTGGAGTGGGAGGTTAAGGTCCAGGGACAGAGACAAATCTAGAGGGACAAAGAAGTGATAAGTAGAAGGAAGAGGAAGTCCCCTGTTTGCTTCCCATTAGACTTCTAGTTTAGAGAGATAAGGATCCTTTTCTTTTTGTCGAGCAATAAAAGGGAAGCGGATTAGCTGTGTTGGCCAGGATTTTCCTCGTGGACCCAGAGGGAGCAGGAAGCAGCGAGCTTGGGTTGTCTGACTCCCTCCCGACATCCGACTACTGCTGTGACATTAATGATACCAACTGTCCTAGAGGTGAGCAAAGCCTCTTCCACATGGGGATGCACCCCAATGTAGCTACTCCCTATTTAAGGTGAAAAAAAAAAATCATTGGTTTCTACCACTTTTGCCAGATCGGATGGGAATTTTTTAGCAAGAAGTAGCATAGATGTATTAGCTGGGGCACAGCAGTGAGCTGATGCCACTCTACAGCTTCCAGATAACAATAAAGCAACGCCCAGCAGTTCAGCACACAGGAGTTCAACTGTGTCTGTTCCAGCCTGAAAAAAAAGACATCTTAAGAGCATTAAAAATAAAAATAAATAAAAATACACCTTTTAAACCTGCACCCAGCAGCAGTGAGACAGAGGGCAGGTAGGTGGGAAGAGGGAACCAAAACGCTCCAATGAAATTTAACCTCCTTTTGTTTTCAGGAGGAAAATATACAGCAGTGTATTGTGCTAACACAGCACTACCGTGCTTAGAAAGTACCTTTGCAGTGGATTCTCCTCTCTCGGCAGCAGGACTGCACCCTGCTTCTTGGCTAAAAAGTTTTGGAGTGATGGGAGCCTCTTGCCTGCAGGGCACAGGGAGCAGGCAGCAGTCCCAGGGAGCTGGCAGCCCCACCGCCCTCGCCCTGGGACCTCCCACTTAGCTTCACCCCTGGGAAAAGCCCCACGGAGGGGCACAGCAGATACCTTAGAACAACATTTTTTAGTGGTTATCCATGGTTACACTCAATTTTGTCAGTCAGAACAGCACATAATGATGTCACTTCTTAAACCACAGTTTAGCATAATTCTTTGGTGCCTTGATAAGTCTCATTGAACTCACAGGAAATTAAGCAGATGATTATCTAATCAAGAGCACAAACAGCAATAACTTCCCCTTATCTCCCCATCAGCCTAGGATCTCAAAGCAATTTGCAGAATGAGTAAGTCAAGACATGTAGCTGATCGCCAAGGGATGGTAATGTGCCCATTTTACAGGTAGGGAAACTGAGGCACACAGTTTCCAGGCAAAGATAAGCATGCTTTCGAATTACACTGTCAACAGACTCATTGAAACCAAGGGGATGACTGTTGAAACGGGAGGATTTGTCTCATGAATGGAGGAAATAGAGATGGCCCCAGAAGTCTGCATCAAGTTACAGATGAAAGCACAGATCAGACAGGAAAAGACCTAAACAGCACCAGCTTCTGGGTGCAGTGACGGGTCTGCCTCTTACAGGCACATACAGAAGGTCTCTCTCTCTCGATGAATAGGTACATATATATGTTCCTCTTTGAAATTCATTCTTACATTGCACTGTTGACTTACCGGCCCTCCACGGCAAGAGAGGGGTGATGGATTCACATTAATGTGCATCCCGGGAAGCAAGCACTTCCCCAGGGGAGCAGCATGATTCATTTTTAATGATACTTCCCCAAGTCCGTAGGCCCCATAAGCCAAGAATTACAAGCCTTGAAAGTCATCATCACTGACTGAGCTGTTGTTGGTGAAGGAGGGTTTCCAGCCCAAGTGGGAGTCGTTACAGCAGAGGGATCATTTTAAACTAAGTGACAAGAATATATTAGGGGAAGGAAAATTACACTTTTCAACAACTGAAGAAAATAAAAAACCACTTCCTGCCAGAAATTCTGATTCAGAAACAAGACAAGAAGGCAAATTGTTTCCCCCTGTCTACACTACATGGAGCAAACCTACACACACAGGTCAGAGGCCTAGCAAGAGCCTGAGGCTAAACTAATTATTGTGATTTGCTCGTCTTTTGTAATTAATCTAGGAAAAGCTTAAGGCTGTTAGCAGCTTTAAAGAAGTAAATCTGAAGGACCAATTAATTAAAAACAGCAGTGCTTAATGAGGACCTTTTGGTTCTCTCACGTTGATTGTTATATTTGTTGAAAGTTAAGTTTCCGCTGTCTGTCAGATCTTGTCTGGTCTTGTAAAATAGATCTTCTTACTTGGTGCTTAACCACTTGACACTGGAACAAAAGCTTTCGATTACAAAGCAATTTGTTGGGATTATAATGGAACGAGCTACACCCACGCTCCCTGATTTAACAATCAATTTGAAGCAATGTTCAGTTCAACCAAGAAGCCTTAAGGACCCTGAAACTACAGTTTGGATCTTCTGGTTCCTCTCCTCCAGGCTGGACCCTACAGGTGTTAATCATAGAGGTAGGTTGAAGCATGAACCTCAAATCTTCTTTTGAAAACAAAAACACAGATGCACTTTTCCTTACTCAGTCTTGTCTTAAATTGGCAATTAAGCACCCATCTCTCTCCACACTTTCTGTGTAAGCATAAATCTAGTGCAGACCAGGAGAATCATGGCTTGCTTTAACCCAGAAGTGAAATTCAGCTAAGCACCAGAAATACAGTCATGGCTTTATCTTCTTACACCCGATATCACATAGCCAACAGTCAAACCATGTCCTGAAAGCGAGCTTGCACCCCTAGGTCTGCTGTTACTAACAGAGTTCTTCCTCTGATGTAAATGCAGTTGGGTGCCAGAGAAACAAAGAAGATGTTACAGAGGTCACAGTCAGCACCTGAGAGAAATGGCCAATTCTGTTTCTGCTACGCTCTTGGACCTGGTACATTTAGGATATCTTATGCGATTTTCTTATACATGTGGAAAAACATTGATGCTTTAGTTTATTCAATCATGGGAACAAGTAATTCACCCCAAGAACACCCATTTTTTGTTTCTGTTAAGCTGGATCTACGAACCAAGTCTTAACAGCAGAGCTCTGCCGTGCGGGGAAACCTGGACCGACATGTTACCTAAAGACCCTGAGCATCTTACAGAGAACAACGATATTATTCACCAAGTGAATGAGGCATCTGTCATTGGCAAAGACCAGGGCCCTCTGCCTATTTGCTGTCCTTATATAAGATATTCAAAAGTGTTTTGTGCTGGAAAAGACAGACTAGGAAAGGAGTAAACAAGTATGAAAGGAATAAAGATCAGGTTACCAACTTAGCCCCAGAAACAGCCCTTTGAACAAAATTGGACTATTTTGCTTGGCAAGATAGAGGAAACATATCCATGCTATTCTCTTTCAGACACCTTCTCTGTCATCTGTCCCCACAGCTAGCATTTTTCACATGCAGCAAATTAATTTTACATTCTCAGCAGGCATCCCTTTTAGAGACCAGCCAACTTCCTGATATTTTGTGTTCAGTTTTTATATCAGCAGATCTATTTTAAATAAAAAGCTATGTGTTTTGTAAAACATGAGTGCCAGTAACACAGAGGAAGAATGTGACATTTTTCTCCCCAGGATATTTTGACTGACACATGAAAAAGTCTATAATCTTACATAGGCTCAAGCTGCTCATGTTGACATCCAAACGTTTGGTGAAAAAGAGCTTGATTGCCCTCAATGAAAGGTGTAGGCTTCTGATTTAGTCTTTCCATCCCCGAAAAAAAAAAAACCAACCTGACCTCAAGCTCTTTCTCAAGATATTTTATTTTATTCACCTGTCACAAATGCAGCAGGTGAATCGTCTTTCCACTACTTAACCAAGTCTCCACACAATATCTTGTTTATTTTCATCACATTCTCACACTACCAGCTGCTCATCTGAACCGAGCCTGTCCCAAAAGCCATCTCAACTCATTGCTCAGCTTGGTGGAAATGCTCCCTGGCTTTTACAATTACTTGATCCTTAGCTCAATAATCTCCATAAAAACTCCATAGCTGTGATCTACCATCCTCCTGGAGAATCAGTCACCCCCTGCAGAAAGGAAGCATCTGACTAGTCTGTGGAAGCGAGAAAGCCTTCCCCATCCCACACAACCACTGTGCTGCCTCATCTCAACATTATTCAGCTTCAAAATCCTCCCAGGCAGCAGCATGCAGTCTCCTTGGAGCCTGCTGTAAAATTAGTCAAGCTCCAAACAAGAGCCAGAGCAAAACTTTAATAAATTTCTGGTATCCTTATGGTTCTGTACTTAAGTGAAAGCACTCCAACACCAAGACAAAAAACATCCCCTAAGGGATTTTCCCCAAACACCACAGTGGAAAATCCATGAGCTTGAGTCATTGTTTCGGACTGATTGTTTCGCCGGTGATTGGGAGAAACAGAGTCTGAATTCACCCCACAGCACCTGCAGGGCATGGAAAACCTGCTGGAACTGGGTCTCACTGAGCAGAGACACCCAAAAATCAGCTCTGCCTCCCAGCAATGTGGAAGTAGACATGTTACCAGTGTGAACAACTAGCTCATCTCTCCAGGATTATGAATGAACACAGATTTTAGACTGACCCTTGTGTATATGTGTCAGCATTTATGAGTTAAGTTTATGGCTGAGCCATATCAGCTCATAAGACAGGAATTAACACATGGAAGTGAAAGGGCTTATTTTTCAGTGCAGAGAGAGGTCATCTGTCCATGCTTCAGGCTAGGTTCACATGGATTTAAGCTTTGGGGTTGGGAAAGCTGATAGTTCACTGCTGCATTCATGGACTCAAAAAGTTGGATGCATATCTGTGTCAGCAGGTGTTAATAGGCTCATACTTCTGAGCTAGATAGAAATTTGGGAAACATGGTGGAAGAGGGAGATTTGTTTCTGGTTCTTCCAGATCCACAGAAGTTTACTGAGGGAGCTGATACGGGGAAAAATGCACCTCTTCTGATTGGGGTGCAGGTACCCGTCACCAGCTGGGGCTTAGATCCTGGGTTTGGACATGGGTAAGGCAATTTTGAAAAACTGGAAGACTGCAGAGCTAGAAGAGATCGCTACAGAATCACAGCAGGGCTAGTGCTTGAAAGGACCAGAGCCCTAGGATTAAACTTCGAGCCTCTCATGGTCATGTAGCAGTGGTTAACCCTGGATTTTGATTTAGTTCATTGTAAGAAAAAAAAAGGGGGGGGTAGGGGGGGAGGACAGTTCACTGCTGAGCTGTTGAGAAACAGGGCTAGCCTGAAGGATGAGGCTGGCAAAACCCTACTGCTTATATTTAATGTTATTACAAGCACAAGTGGGCATCGCTGGACCCAACCAGCCTCAGAGCTGCGAGGGCTGGTGCTGGGAGGGGCTGGATGTTTATTTGTGCTCTGGGACCTGCTTCTTGCAGAGTTCCTGGTTTGGGAAAGAAGATATTTACACACAAGCCTTCCCCTGCTTAACTCCATGCCCCCCAGCCCAGCCGGGCACTGCAGGTCTTGGCTTTGACCCATCCAGGCACCCATGGAACCATCCCCATGCCACAACCAGGGTCAGGCAGGGCCCCCAGAGCCGCCTTGCTCCAGACCCCGTGTCTTTGTCAGCCCTCCCAGACAACAAGAGCAAATACAACCTGCCACGGAGCAGATAAATGCGCAGAGGTGGAGCCAACAATTTTCATCTGTTGATATTAAATAACGAAGCAGACTGAATGCCTCCGCCACAACACAAACAGGAGTTCCGCCCTGCGTTTTTGCTTCACTTTCCAAGGGAGACCAGGGTTTTTTCAGCTCAGAGGCATGAGGGGGAGTATGAGTTATTTAGCTGAGCACTAAAAATTAAAGTCACTTTAAGGTATTTTTCCTCTTGGCGTAAGGTTTCCCAGATCCCAGTTTCCAGCAGATCTCAGCTTGACGCTGTCAGCAGCTTTGCATACACACACACCAGCCTCAAAAGCCTGGGGAGAAACGTTTTAGACACACATGCCTGCTGAAGCCTGCCATGAGAGTAAAAGGGACTGCCTACAGTGTGCAGCATTGACCTTGGCATTACATCCCACACGGCTCCCCATGGCTGTGACCACCACCAGCCTGGACATGGCTGCAGACCTCCGAGGTCCATTTCAAGAGGAATGGGATGAAGAACCATCAGGGCAGCCTCTCCCTCATTAAAAAAAAAAATATGACATCAGGAAGATCTCTGAAGCCAACCAATGGCTAACTCATCTTCTCTCTTTCAACAGTTCAAGCTGAAGATCCCAAACAAGGAAGTTCAACCACCGCAGCACTTCGTACCACTAGCATGATTGTTTCGCCTTCTGTTTTCTTGCAGCATAGGGAAAAAAGCAACATTTCTAGGCACACATGGATCCACAAAAATGTTTGGACACCTTGTCTCCATTTATTTCACCTGTGTAACCAAGAGCATTTAGGACTACAGTCACATGAACTCCTGGTGATAGCCATGACAGCCCCAGTTAGTTCCTGAGAGATGGTCCCCCCTTGCAAGCAGGACCTGGGGAACCTCCTCGCCAGCCAGGGTGATCCTGTACTTGATGCTCTGGATTCTGCCTTTATTTACCTTTATAGCACCACAGGGCATCACATTGCCCAGGAATAATATGGTATTTTCTCCATGTCAGAGGCCTGATGCTCAGGTCATCACTTAATAGCAGGCAGAGGGAGGAGAGAGGATAGCCCTAAGGAGAAATCCCTCCTCCCCTCAAAACTCATCCTGGCCACACACCAGTTTGTCTCCCCAACAGCTGTGCCAATGTTTTGTGTGTCCATGCAGTAAACTGATCCATTATAAACTGCGTATAGACAATTTTGCAACTTCCCAAGCATCAACGCAAGACAGGCAGAAGGCTGGCAAGTTACTAATCACTCTGGCTAGATGGCTTAACAGCCCCTGTCCACAGTGACTGGCAAGGGAACAAAAGATCCCGGTCCAGCCACCTTAATTTCTTATTTGTTTAGTTCAACTTGATAAAGACCATGGCAGCATCTGGCTGCTTTTAAACAGAGGGGGCAGAAGTGGATGAATATCTGATTAGTTGAGTAATATCCCTCTAGATCTGGACCTCAGCAACTCTCTAGGATTGCGATTTTTGCACATTCACTGCAGAGTAGGACCCTGCTGGGAATGAGGGAATCCAGTGGTTGCTGGAAACATTGATCTCAAACCCCCTGCAAATCATAAAGCAGAGGAAAAAAGTGTCTAATGTTTGTTCTTCCCATAATTCAAAGTATATAAAAATCTAGTAAGCTATTCAGGAAAGGAATATCTAAATGCTGTCTGTCTTGCACAGGACAAGAACACTTGCTTGGAAGCAATCAGAAGATGCTTGATAACATATTTGCAGCTATGTCACTAGTGACCTATCAGTCTCCTTACATATGAAGATAGATGTCAAGGCTGAGCCATTGTGTATTCTTGAGACACAAAGGAGAATACTTTGAAAAGTAGTCCCAGAGTGCTCCAGTCATCACCGTGAGATGAAGCACAATAAGACATCTGAAAAGCTGTGGCAGTTGTTTTATGTCTGATATGTGTTTTTGTGAATAGTAGCTTCAGTAATTTATGTTCCAGTCAAAAAGCTTTTTGCAGCCTTAATACACACAGTGGTTAACCCTTCTACTCCTCAGCTCAGGAATCTGTACAAGTCACTGAAGACAAAGCACTATCCTTGGCTCCATCTCCAGCGTCCTTTTCACATCTACACACTAACATCCCTTATTTTCCATGCATGTAGACTAGCTGTATCCCTGAAGCACAGAAGATACTTCAGGATACTTCTTTCAGAATATCAACACCTGACTTCCTCTACCCTCCTGCAGCCTACCCCTCCCTCAACATCCTTCATTTTGTTCCTTTGGGGCTCCCTCCTCTCCTTCCTGAGGAATCCATCTTTTACCTTTGCTGCCTGTACAAACACTGCCATCCAACCCTTCCTGCAAGAGTTTTGCAAGGGATCAATTCTCTAAAGATCAATTCAACACAATTTCCAGTCTTTCTTGGGAAATACAGGTTTTGCAGAATGACCTCTACAAATCATTCCCAGGCACAAATAAACCTAAGTTGTACCCAGCAGCATCTAATACTTTAGCTGGTGAGATCTCAACAGAAATATTTGCAGTACTTTTGCACGTGCATGCACATGCATAAAATGCAGGAGATTATTAAGAGAACGATATCATACAAAAAAAAAAGAACAGAGTGGATAATTCCTTATCACAATACCACAAGTAGGACAAGAATATTTAGTCTTATATTCTGGAAAACAAGAAAAACATCCTTGCCTTGTAAAGGATACTATCTCTTCTGCCTACACGCCTCTCTCCCCCCTGAGCCTGCATTGGCCTGTGCCCGACTCTGCAGGCTTGAGACAGTCAACGAAACCCTCACAGACAGCTAATGCAGGGACACAAGATGCACTGAGATCCTCTAAGATGTTCACATGTCAGTGGAAAAAAGTGATATAGCAATAAGTTTGTGTGATGTCTGCAGCTGCCTCTGTTGCATCGTGCTGCCACTGCATGTCACTGTTAAGACAGAATGGCAATGAGTGACAGGGATTTTCGGGAAGGCTATAAAACTCTGGTGGAAGTGGACCCCACAATCCTCAAGAGCTGCCCCGGTTGTACCTTAGGTCGGCCTCACTCTCCTAACGCAAGTACTGGATTGAAGACCTGAGGCCTCATTAGCATTTGGGCTAAGCTGAAAGCAGCAACAGAATAAAAACACATGCCTGGAAGAGAGAAAAGGTGGCAAAATAGATATGAGAAAAAGGGTGCCAGAGGGAAGGGCAAAGAGCAATGGTTAAAGATCACTGGCAAGCAGAGTCGAAGCTAAATCATTACTTCTGCCAGCGTCTATCAGCAATGAGGTCCTTATGAATTTCATAGCAACATAACAATATCTATTTCTCTACTAACAAAAAAAATACCTCAGTCTGCTCAAAATTAACAGCAGCTACATAGGGACCAGTTCTTGCTATACCTTCCTGGTCTGTTGGCAGCCCATCAGAAGGACAACTCTCTCAACAGCACTGTAATAGCACAACCGAAAAAAGGCATTAGCAGAATCGTCCCTCTCTGCTCCTGCCCCTACAGCCACAGGAGACCCTTTGCTCCAGGGCAGGTCCTAGACCATCTTGTGGTTGGCCTTCTGTGTTGTCCTCATTTCCAATTTATGAGATCTGGGAGACTCATTTGAGATTAAACAAGGGACTAAAGATTAGGTGTTCTGTAATTTAGTACTTCCTTTGCCTGCTTTATGTTTAGGAGCTTTTGGCAGAGAGAACGAACAGCAGCAGCCAAGATGGGCTCTTTCTGTGAATCCACATGACCTAACCCAAAACAAGAGCATGTCACTTGACTCTAGTTAGCAAGCCGAACTTTTATCCAGGGTCCCCTTCCAAACACTACACTTGCATTCATTTTGCCATCAAGCCATGTGGTTGTTTAACTAGACTCATGGAAAACACATTAAAAAATAAACCATAGAGCAGATCCAGATGTTTTGAAATGCTAAACTTAGTGCCTCACACTCTTGCCTCCTCATCCAGCTTTAAAGAATTCCTAAAAAACTCAAAAGCATTCCTGAGCTGATTTGTAATGAGCCATTACTTCATACTAAAAAGTATACTCTAACACAGACTTTAATAATCAATCTTTTAGCCATAAACACAATTACCAAAACACTTTGAAGGTTTGGATCAACTTCATGAAAGGATAAAAATTCTTTGGTCTCTTTCTTATTTTAAATAAGACTCTTGTTTCCAATAAAAGTTAGTTTTCACATTGAAAATATACACACAGAGGCAAGATGATATCATTGAGTACCAATCTCAAGATGATGCAGTAGGCAAGGAAGGCTTGCAGGAAAGGAGGCAAAGGCACTTTGCACCTGATTTTCAAGGTGTTATGCACAAGGCAGGAGAAACGAGGCCTAACAGCACTGCCTTGCTCAAACCATGCAGTAAGCACAAGCACACTTGTCCCTCACCAACTTAATTAGCACTCCTCATCATCCATCTTACTTACAGGCACTGTTTGGAGCTAGAGGGCCATAGGGTACCACTAGCACTGCTCTTACTTGAAATCCCTGAAGACCTTTACCTCCCATGTAAATCTGCATTTCTTGAAACGCTTCTCTTTTTGAGAAGCTCACAGTTTCAAAAAGTTAGTGCAGACAGCCCTTACTCACTTGAAATCAAACAAAATTCCATGACCCAAAAAAGAAGAGCCAAGAAGCTGCTGATAGAGCCATCTGCCCTGCCAGGCAGCCAGGGAGCCTACATGCACCACACACGTGCATGGTTTCCTCATGACTTCTGCAGAAATATTCACATGCTTCAGTTCCGTGAAAGAGAAGATGCAAAGAGTTTAACTACTAGCGGGACCAAGCCCTGCCGTAATACCATGAAAATGGGAAGGAAGAAAGCAAACCTTTGCTAGTCCTACTTGGTTCTGGAGTCAGCTGCCATTTGCACATTACTCCTTCCTCCCACTCCTATGTTTTATTTCCAATGTAAAGATTTTTAACCTGATCTTGTTCCCTTGGGCTGGCCAGGAACCTCATCAATTCTCTCCCCATACCACAAGTCAGACTCATCGTTAAATAACTGCCAGGCCAAAATCAGTTACATCACTTTTCCCCCTTCTTTTCCAGGTATTGTCTAATAGTTCCCAGGCTTTCCCTCTATGATATAGCTTCCTATAGCTTTCAGGCAGTCTGAGAAACAATGGAGATCATGATTTATTTTTTATAATCCTAGACGCAGTAATTGAAGCCTTACATCCCTGAAAAGCAGTTGAGGGTTATTCACTGGATAAATGTGTCAAGTGCATTAATATATCCAGCCTTACGTTCAGCCATGAGAAGCTTTACTGGGAAAGACATTAAGACTAAGTCACCAGGATGAGACAGTTGAGGCGATGGCCATCCTCTGTGTCCCTCAGGCCCAGTTTTCAGGCTTATTTATGCACAAATACCAAGAACGAACTAGTGAGTCAGCATACTCAAGTGCTTTTGAGAATTCCCTCAAGGTACTCATCACCAGCTATAAGCACTTCACTACCTTTGAAGCCTTGACCCACAAGCTCTTCTTTACATATGGAGCACAGAAACCCCATAAGCCACCTAAACTTCCTGGACGAGAAGGTGTTTCTAATCAATGAAATGGCCTCACTTCACAATCATCCACTGAGATACATTAAGATCTAGACTGACAGTAGTTCTTACACTTCAAAAAGAAAGCAAAAAATTTTATTTTTCTAATAAAACTTGCATCAAATTTGTTATTAAAATATTCCTAATATCACAAGTTTGGCCATGTCTGTGTATCCTCTCTGCATCTATTCTCCCTCTCTTCCCCCAACCGATTCAGAGGTGCCACTTTATCCAGGCCGGTTTGTGGCCGGTGTAAATCTTATATGCATCAGTGAAGATTTCCCCAATAGGTTCTACTTAAAAAAAAATGTCCCAGCCCACCTGCCAAAGCATTTCTTCATGATCTGGGCCTTTCAGAATCAACTACATGTTGCAGATCAGCTTTAAAATCAGCTCCAAAACATTTGGAAATTATTACAGTCCACTAGCTCTGTAATTATAAAAAGCTGAAATTACTTTGAAGCTTCAGTTAGAGAAGACTAATGCTGCAATTACTCAACAGAGCCATTTGCAACCTGATTATCGATGAGGGTCATGCGTTCATATCTGCATATAAACCTGAACCACTGAAGGGCTGGACACTATGAACCACATACCTCCAGGTATCTCTTGTTAATATGCTGCCCCATAAAACAATCTTCTATAAACTGAGAAAATGATATATTACATGCTGGTTTAAGTGTTAGTTACAGTTTCCTTGTAAAGCAGCATATATAAGAGGGCACTGTGAAAAGCCAGTATGTTTTATAGAGGCAGCCAGCAAATTATGGCTCAGCTGTATGGAAATGATTAGCACCTGCCTATCAGTACAAAGCAGCGAAGTTTAGAAACCATGAGCTCAGCTTTTGGCAGAATGAAGAGCCTGAAAGGTCTTAAGTATTCCTGCGCAATAAATCCAGTGATTACTGAGATTATATTAACTTAAATTAACTTCCATCATTTTTTTCTAGCAGCATAAACAATCCTACTTAGATCTTGCTAAGTCAGGCACAAGTCTTAAAGGTATTGCTTCTTGTGGACGGGAAAGATGAGTCACATAGAAAGACCCGACCATGTGTCCCATACTCACACGAGTAGACCTTAAGTCCAATATACGTGCTGAGTAATCAAAAACTTTCAAATTTTAGAAGTATTTGTGATGAGAGTAATTTATTTGGTAAAAATCTATTTTTCATTAAAAATAGCAACTTTTCTCTCCAAATGTTTTTTAATATATACACACACACACAAGTAAATCCACTCTGCCAGTAGAGAACAGCCTTTCAGCAATTTACTGACAAGCAAATATTTTTGCCAGACTTTCTAGCAAAATGAAAATACAGTTCAAAATAATTCCTATGTAAAAACAGCAGTTTATTTGGGGGGGGGGTGTGTTTTGTTTTTGGGGGGGTTGTTTTTACTCTGTTGGACTCATTTTGATTACTATTATTTGTGTGGTGGAATGTAAAACACCTAACCATGAGAGTAAAGATTGCAGAATTAAGGTCCCTTGAGTTATTCAGTCCCTTTCAGCAGAACACTCTACAATCAAGGGGGGATTTTTCCCCGAGAGGAAGGTACTGTGCAAGGGCCACCGCGAGTCCTGTTCACGAGGGCTGGTGCACGGCCGCCTGGGTTGCGCCCAGCCTATGTGGCATGCAGGAAGACTATTTACTAGGAAATCTGCTAGGTCATAATGTTCATTTATCCTCCATTCATATATGGTATAATTTAGAAAAAAAAACAGTTGCTGCTGTGGTAAAAGTGCTGGCTAGAAGCAGACAGGACCCTGGGCTGTAAAACCAGGCAGAACCACCAGTCTTCTCCCACAAACACACACACGTAGTGAGGAAGACGAAGGCAACTTCCCCGTCCAGTCACTTCTTGCAGATTTGATTCCAGTTCTTCTAACAGATGTGCAGCCCTTTTTCATCAGTGAGGCTGCATGGGCAGGTCCTAAACTCTTGTGTATTGTTAATACTGACCATCTTGGAGAGGGGATAATGTCATTCTTCTGCCTATCGGTGCCAGGGAGATGATGAGCTTAGTAGGAAGCAGAAGAAAACAGCAGGATAAGACATCTCCATCTCCCACCGCCTGCAGGGAGCCAGAGGAAGACCTGGCATCAGCCTTGGAGCTGCTCACTGGGGCCGCTGATGCTCTTTGCGCAGCTGAGTCCTTCGCAGCAGCGGCTGTTTGACTCCAGCCCCAGCCTCACCGAGCTCACACAGCACACGCAGGGTTCAGCACCCAACCAGTCCCCCAAACCTAATGCACTTCTGCAGCATTAAACAACGCATCATGGCCCCAACGCCATCGCAAACATCCCTTAACTAACACCTTCCAACTCCTTCAGCTCAGAGGAGAGCTCGGGCAGGCAGGGCATTACTGCATGCCTTCAACCAGACTGATAACAGCAAACGCAAACACAGCCTGTCAGCACTAGGAGAACCACTCAGATGTGTCACTAAAACAGACTACCAGATTAATACAGGCTTGAAAAATAAACATTTTTTAGAAGATCTTGTGTGTGGAAAATACAGAAAAGGATGGGAACAAGAGAGGATATGAAAATAAACCAAAACCGGACAAACCTTGTTTGCTTGCCTTTAAAAAAAAAAAACAAACCACAAACAAAAAAACAAAACAAACACAAATTTGGATAGGGTCTTTTTGTTTTCTAGTAAGCTTTCAGAGATGTTCCTGATTTTACCCCACCTTTTTATACTGTCTGTGCATTTCAACATCAGTTACAACACAACTGCACACTAAAAGAAAGTTCATCTGGCCTCATTTTACACTTAGAAAAAAGGACTCTATGGGCTTGATCCATTTTAAGTCCATCCTCATCAAAAGGTTAGTACCTGCAACCAGATCTTACCCTTGCCTGACTTAGAGGAACTTTACTGTCAGGTTAAATCAGATCCCCACATCCATCTAATCACAGGTCCTGTTCCTGACCTTGTGTGGCAGGATGTGTCTCAGAGGAAGAGCCGAGGACTCTGTTGGGGCAGAGGGAGAGGCAGCTGCCCTTGCCGAGACTCTTCTGGCAGCAAGACTACAGATCCAAAATCATTCAAGCTGTTCCAAATCGGAATAGCCTAAACTGCAGAGCCAAAGCATGACATGGTAAGGAAGGGACATGGTCCAACACCCCTGCTCAGAGCAGCTCTGGTAAGGTCAGGCTGCTCAGGACCATGTCCAGGTAAGTACTGAGCATCCCCGAGGATGGAGATCCCACATCCTCTCCGGGCCCCGGTTCCAGTGTTTGACCACCCTCATGGGGAAAAAATTAACAAAATAGCAGCAGTTCTAATATCGTAAGGTCAGTAAAGGGATTTAACTGTTAATTTTTTATCAAATATGCAATCTGAAGAAGCAATGGTGTAATTGCATTACTGCCTGAACCCCCTGACCTCTGGTGAGCAGGGCTGCCAAGAACATGTGCACAAGAGGGGAAGAGAAACTATTTGGAGAACATCTTTTCTTGCTGCCCATTTGGTTGCTGAGGGGTAGGTTGTTCCTCTCCCTTCCCGTAGAAGCAAGCTGTTGTTTCACTCCTCCAATAAAGCTGTTGGTATGGTAAATCCAGCATTGAGATACGGAGAGTTCAACAGTGCAACAGTTCACTGAGCGAGCTGTGAAGCACGCCCGTCAGTGAAGACAGCTCCCGCAGAAGTGACTGCTCAACCCGTTTCTATTAAAAATATTCACAAGAGCTGCTCCCTCCCCATGCGGGTATTTAGAGGCTGCTTTCCTCCCCAGACAGAAGTGTTTTCCTCCCCATAGGTCAGAGCAGAGGAAAAAACTTGTAAGGTGGGAACTGCAGTTATTCCTGTTAACAGGCTTCTTACTGTAAGTTGAACCACACTGTTCCTCTCCGAGTATTTTAGCTGGTCCTAGCAGTGGGGGAAATTGGCTCCTTCCTTTTGTCCTCCCACTTTGACTAGAAAAATGAAGTAACAGGGGGAGGTACCTCCCCAGCAGCAGCACAGCCACATCAGCTTGAGCCAAGCCCCCAGGTTTAAGCCCAGTTTTTTAGAGAAATCAGATCTATGGGCTCAACAGACACTCGCGTGCCCCTATCTGCCTCTCTCCACGCCCATGTCTGAGCACCCAGACAGGACGCCCAAGCACATCAGACATCAACCCCCAGCTCCAACAGGCCCCCGACACTGCAAGTCATTACCCCCCCCCCCTCGCATCCACCACCTCCTGTGGTTTTCCTCGTCTCTCTGCAGAGCAGTGCCCCTCACCGGGGCCATGAAGCCGCACCTCTGCCACCACATTTTCTCATCTCTATATAAAGGCGTGATCTCTCCCTCCCAAAGGTAACCATGAGACTGCAGTAATGCTTGAAAATGAAAAAGCCTATAAAAGTTACAATAATTAAAATTCCATTTTAATTCCTCTGCGCAGGGGAGGGAGAAGTCTCCGGCACATATTTTCCCACTGCCACCACAGTTCATGCATTGTGTTATAAAATTTTTCAGTGCCATTTATTTTTATTTGGCCTGTGAAATACTTTGGGGAAGGCCTCCTCGTAAATGGCCCATAAAGTTTGACGGGAACTAAACCTCCCACTGTTTTTGTGACTAATATAAAAAAGAACCAAACTTAGTTGGCACCCTTAATGCATGTTTTATGGGAAAAGGAAGACTGTCCCTCTGTACAAGCAGCCGATTCCTGCGCAGACCAAGTTCGGTCCTGTAAGCCTCCTTTGTGGAGTTTTACAAGGTAAGGCTTTCCTTATAAAGTTCTGGCCTCACCACAAATCCACTTCCCTCTGGTCTCATCCATTAATAAGCACTTTCATTAACATTCCACCTTTTAGAGAACCAGCCAAGCTAATTTAACAGGAAATTGACTTCCTCTGTCACTCTCGCGTCTTTGACTGCGGCGACACAAGCCGGCGTTGGCCAGAGACATCCTGCCCATTAGCATTTCTCCTTCGCACACCTATTTGCAAAAGCCACACGGTTCCTTGCACTGTTTGGGGGAAGAGGAAATGGGAACGTCTCAGGACAGTCACTTCGAAGATGCAGTTGCTTTCAGAGAAACACCTAGAAGTGATTAACCCGTTGCATCTTCTGCTATCACCAGCCTCCGAGGAAGCATGACACGGCCCCAGAAAAGCACAGGAATAATGATGGACCTCAAAAGGGCTGGGAGCAAATAGCGATGGCAGTGGTCTGAGGGTTGCTGGTCCAGTCAAACACACAGAAGATGGACAGCAAGAGGAGATCAGCTTAAGAGAGATTAAGTAAGGGACAGGGTCACACAGACTGTGGCAGAGATCTGGCTCTCAGTCCACCGCCTGCAGTCAGGGCATCACCCTCCCGGAGGTGTTAATCTATCACTAGCAAAAGATCAATCCTATAGCAATAAAGAAAAACCCCAACCTCATGACACAGACTATACTCCAGAAAATAAATTTCATCAGCACGCCAATATTTTATCAGCACAGAAGGAGGCTGAGTTCATCAAATACATTATCTGCATTCTGTATATTGGCAAACTTAGAAAAATTAAGAACTTTTTTGGCTTTATTGTAAAAATCCATTTTATCCTCTTGTGGCTTCCAAGACAAGCTTTCAGGTGGAAGGCTGTACATAACAGCACCGTATTTAGAAATGAGAAACCAGAAAAGACAGTGACTCCATCTGTCCATAAAAAAAACATAGCATAAAAAATTCCATATGAATTTATTTCGCATTCTAGTGACGTACCTCTCTGCATTTCACAAGAAAATGTCCAGGGAAAGTGACAGTTTTATTTTTAGCCTTTCTTTAATCTCTGTAGAGTATGGCAGCAGATTGCAACCCATCATGAGTGTCCCAAACTAGGCTGAGATATGCTACTGAAAAAGAATGGGTTTGGATTGACTGTCATACTGCAAAGATATGGAGATGTTCTTAACAACCAGCCCCACTCCAGCTATAAGAAATTTGATCATATGCATTTCATTCTCAGTGTCACATATAAGTGGGAGATACATTTGTCACTGGATAATACATTCAGAATTAACAAGAAGAACTTGTCAGGTTTTGGCTGCAACCACTGAAGCTAAAGCCTAGAGCGAAATAAACTGTCAGATCAGAGCTTTGTTAAAAGGAT
Source organism: Pygoscelis adeliae (assembly GCF_000699105.1). Taxonomy (NCBI): domain Eukaryota; kingdom Metazoa; phylum Chordata; class Aves; order Sphenisciformes; family Spheniscidae; genus Pygoscelis; species Pygoscelis adeliae. Next base: position 1,153,511 of record NW_008823913.1, read on the forward strand.
TAAACCCATTCTTAAGGGTGGAGCTGTAGAAAAGCTTTTAAGCTTTATACTTACACCTGAAAGGTTTTAAACTGGGATTCTAACAAAGACTGACACAAAACAAATATTTTAAAAAACAAGAGCTAATCTGGCCTCGCGAGCAGGACCATCTCCAGAATCAGCTGCATTGTGAACCGGGTGCTGGGCAAGCGCTGCCGAGAAACCCTGGATCCATCAGGCGGTCACTAATTATTGGCCACATTTTTTGGCATCTGCTCAAGTTGCTGTAGAATCAGTAACTGGTTTATAAGTTAGTCTCATTACAGACCTACTACAGTAATTGATTTGCACAGTGGCCATGTGGTAACTCATAAAACTTTGCACAGGGGTCCCAATTCTGCAAATATTTCCTCCTGCATTTATGGGGAACAAAGCACCCTCTGGAAGTCAATGAGTTCAGCCGCGCTCCCAGCCTGCAAGCAAGCATTAGGAGGATCAGACCATTGCATTGCAGCCTTTATACCACAGAAAAAAATGTTTTCCTATGTTCAATTAATTACAAAATTGCACTGCATGATACCCTTGTGAATGAAGTAGGTGTTACTGTACCACTCATTTTGCAGTTAGGGAAGCAGAGCTATGACTCAGAGGTGCAGTGAGCTGCTCAAGGTCACACAGTAGCTCAGTCATAAATAGCACCCAGCTGCCCTGCTCTTGCCCAACTCTGAGCTTTCTCACACTGCTTCAACAGTATTTTGGGAGTTTGACTTCATTTGAACCCACTCAGTGTCTGGCCTGTCCCGCATCTGCTTCACCCACCCTTTTACCTAGCCTGCTCTGAACCATGGTTCCCTGTGGTTCATCGCTCTCCTGCCGCCTCTTGGTCCTCAGCTGGTCAAGCCAGGCACAGGCATCTCCTTACCGGCACTGGGGTAAGGAAACACACAGCAACGGGCGCTGGGCGAGATGCAACAAGCAGCATAGCAATGCAAACATGGCGATGCAGAGCAAATAACACAAACTCTGCAGCAGGGAGGCTGACAGACACCAAAGCAGCCCACGCTCATGGGAGACTGCTGCTTGCTGGGAAGAGGCTGTCAGGATCCCCTCACATGGGTCCAAAAAAGGTGCATCAAGACAGGCATTGGAAGCAAACGAGCTGAGGAGGTACCTGCAAGTCAAAACATCCTTCTACAGCTCTAAAAAAAACTCCTACCAAAGAGGTCACAAATCCAGTTGTCAGATGGAAGACCCCACTACCACACGTAACCTGGGGGCAAAAGCTTCATAGCACTTTGGTAACCTACAATCCTTTCACATCTATATCATCCATCAATAAAATACAAAGCTGGGTCATTCAAATACCTTGCAAAGCCCAGGCACCCAGGTAAAGATTTTCAGCTAGCTGAGGGTCAGCTTTTCCTCACCTATTCGGGCTCAAGGCAAGATTTCTGGGCTCTGCAGTTGTGGGAGTTGAGCTTTACAAGACTGGACCCAAGGAAGAAGAAAGCACCAGCTGCAGACCCTCTGGCTTTGCACAGACTACAGTCCAGGACAAAGAGCTGGAACAAGTCTGCGTCACACAAGTCAGATGTTTTTCTAAAAGTGCCACAAAATGAATCCTGATAAGATTAAAGTTTAGTGATTCTGAGAGACATCAGATAGTGCAGCATCAATGGTCTGGGATCACAAGAGCTGAAGTCTAATCTCATTATGATATTGTTATAGTCATCTAGGAATATGAGCAAGTCTCTTAAATTCTCTGTGTCTCTCTACCACATGATAGAATATGTCTCTGTTGACTTCATCTGTCCAAGCTATCAAGTCATCAGAGCACAGCCTGTTCCTCAGCAGTGCAACACCCACCACAGCTGTAAAGCCCGTCGTAGATAGCCTCTGACAACAATCTCGTATTTAATGCCAGTCTTTACGTAGTGCAGACATTACTAAATCATCTTAAAATACATTGGGTTTTGTTTTAAAGCAAGGCATCTTTGTTTCATATTTGAAGCCAATTTTGGTCCAGAGAGGCTCATTTGCCCCACCTGGGAGGAAAGGCACTGTGTCATTGTGCCTTTCCTAGTGACCAGACCAGGCTATGAAGCATCAAGCCTCCCAACAACTTTAATCGTTATGTATTGCAACTGTGGAGTATCGCTCCTCATGTAAAGCTGTGCTGTTACCCCTCCTGCTTTGTACACCAACCTACCTGAGGGCTGGGGGATGGGGTGCTTTTTTTAATATTTGAACTCAATTGTGATAAGTACTGCACACTCACTGAAATATCAATATACCCCTGGTGACCATCCCTGCCAGGTAATTAGGTTTGTTGCTTTCAAAAAATGAAAGCAACTAAAATAAAAAAGTGTAATTATGGTTTGGAGAGCACTGGTCTCAATTTTTCTATTCTCAAAAGTCCTCTAGGGAAACAAAGAATGAGAGCTACTTATTGATTTCATCCTCCTGACGCTCACACACAAGACTTGCTGGAAAACAGGACCCCTTGCTAGAAATCACCACTGTCCTCAGCTCCCCCAGGGAAACGGGGAGGGGGAAGCAGAAGTGAAGGCACTTGAGTTTAAAAGGGAAAAAAATAGAGACGGGAAAGAAAAAAAAAAAAGAGGGCAACAGTTTCGGCTTTCATTATAAGCACTGTTATATCAACAATGGCTGGGGAACAAAGGAAGCCATTTCCACTAGTTCCTGCTTCAATTAGTTATTTGAACTAGTGAAGATTGTGCCACTTTATCTCCCCCTTGTAACATAATCATTGTATTTTACATCTCATGAGAAAAAAGGCCTGCCAGAGGACATTATCTGGCTCTGGGTCATACATCACAGGAGATAACATCGTTATTCATGTCAAAAGGGATGATCAAGGTCTTCCTGTTTTATCAGCGATTAGCCAGGAAAGAAAAGCTGCTGCTGTTGCTGCTCTTGGCAGGTAGCCAGGCGCTGTATGAGTATTACCATAGCAGTGCAGCCGGCATCACTCACGGTGCAACTGTGCTGGGCTTTAGAGCCGCACAGAAACGGCTCTTTCAAAACCATTAAAATCCTGGCTGATAGGGAAGGCGCTGAGCTTTCATTAGCCAGCAGCAGCAGGAGACGGCCTCCTCCTCGAAGAGAGGGTCTGATCCTGCTCCCACCTGCAATACTTGTGCTCTGGCACACGCCGCCATCTACCTCACTGGAGTTAAGACAGAGGGAAGCCGGCAGCCAAGCCGGGCTTTTAGCAACTTAGAATGGTCTGGAAGGCACCTAAGACCCTTGGGCTTGAGCCAGACTGCTCTCTTCACCCCCAAATGCCCTCATCTTGGCTGTTGCTGTCTCCCTTTCCTTCCATCTGCTGTTTGTACCATTCTTTCTCATTCTCCCCCCAGATGGCACTGCATTAAAGCTGGGGCAGAGCTCAGCCTCCGGCTTCGCTGCTCACTGAATTACTCCACTTCCCAAGCACCTTCCCTTGAGCTCAGAGCTCTTCACTCCTGAATGCTTAGCATATTCCCAATTTAAACATCTCGAGCAGTTTACCTACTATCTGAGAGCAACAGTAAAACCTACCCACCTTATCTCAGCTACAAGCCCAAAGGGAGTTGGAATTCAGTGCCTTATGCCTCGAACACTAACAAAAAGAAAAATGCTGCTATTTGAAAAAATATACCATGTTGAACTACAGAGGTACATTCCACAGTGGCTTGCTCAAGTGACTTAGCTTTATGTGCCTAATGCAAAGTTCATTGAACCAAGAAAGTCTTCCCACTCACTCATTGAGCTCCAGCACTGTATCCTTTGGTAGTAACACAGCATCGTGGAAATTCAGCACCCCAAATCACCAGGCAAGACTCAACTGAACAGGCTTTTACTGTCTTCTCCCACCCACTTGACAATAGAGAAGTCCAATCACCATTAGTACTGTTGTAAATCAAAGCACATAGAAGATCCTGTGCGTGAGCTGGATAATTCATTTAAGACCAAATCTGTACAAGTTTTGAATGTTGCTAAAATGCAAAAATCAGCAGCGTGATTAACAAGCACAAAAGCACGTAAGAGATACACAACCTCCTACTTTGGGGGAAAAAACTTCCTTTGAGTGCACATTTTGGATAGATCCATTGTGTGGGTTTGATACCTCTCCCCAGATCATCTACCATTGGCCAGAGATGAGGAAAGACGGACAGGAATTGTTACATCAAAACACTCCAATAGCTATTCCAACTATTTCAACAACAGTTACTCCCGCCCAGAGCCTAACGTGCAATTATGTTGTTGCAGCAGCCAGCCTGAAACTGGAAGAGTGTTAATAGCAAAAATAAAGTGTGAACCAAAACTTATTAAACCTTGCGATACGTTAAAAATAATAACAAAAGAAAACTGAGACCAAATGTCATTTCCTTTCAAAGGGAGATAAAATTAAAAATGACTCAGCAACTATGAGTCAGGACAGGAAACTTATCACAGAGCCAGTGATTGTAGCTCCAGTGGAAATGAGCACGAGGGCTCCAAATTGCTGTCGCTGGCGTGTTCATCACCACCAACGCTGCCAAACATGATGCGTGACCTGTCTGCAGAGCCACACAGGACAAGCTCACCATGAAGAACTTGAGAAAGTCAGATGTTCCTCCAGACGAGTTATGAAAAGGAAACATAACTGCTCAAACAGACCACAAAAATAAGCCAGGCTAAGCCAGCACAGCTGGGGCTCTTGCAGGTCACACAGTTAAACAGAAAAACAGCAAGAGTTTGGGGGTAGAGCTTTTTCAGAAGGGGTTGCACTGAGAGGCTGGGCGATGACCTGTTCCTGTCTCAGATGCTGATCTCGGAGCAGTGCTTTCCTCCTGCCCACCCACAAGGCTAAGATAATATAAAGCAACTGTCCCCAAGCAGCAGGCAAAGGATACCCTGAGCCTTCCAGTCCTTTTGAGTCTGGACACGAGAGGACCGTAACTGCAGGACTTCTTGTCCGACCAGCTGACGGCTGAGTCATGCCAGCTCTCTTTCAGCAGAGCCATGGCTTGGGACTGCCACAAAGCTCATGAAACCAGGGCTGGGAGCAGCACCCTGGCACCCACTGGAGCTTGGGGTACCCAGTGCAGCCCAGATCCAGACCCTCCTCCAGTGCCCCCTCCTGCTCCCCACAGCACCGAGTGCAAGAGGTCCTTACTGCCTCTGCAGCCTGGGGGCACTCCATGCCCAGGACCAGGGCAAATCTCCCTGGAGTTTTGAGCAAAAAAGGAGTTTTGCTCAAGCCTCAGCTGATGTCCAAGCTGCTCATTAGGCAAATCATGGGAAGCTGAGCTGTACAGAGGGAAGCTACCTCCAATGTCAATCGTCAGGACTAAGTCAAGCTGACAGTTGGGCTTCCACCCACAGACATCCTGGGCAAGATACTCAGTCCTCGTGATCTCCATTTACTAGAAATCATGGGATCCACACTGGGAAAGGCTGGCAAGTAAACTCATGAGTGGTTAGCAAAGCCCGCACTGCTCTTCTGGAGAGAGCCAGGAGATCACTGTCTAGATAGAAAAATTCATAAAGTTTTACTACAGAGACCATATAAGCCCTGCAACCTTTAATAAAGCAATTGTAATAACAGAGGATTTTTTTGTTTTTTTTAAAATCAAACATGTCATGTACCAGGTATATAAAAAGAGTTGCACAAGCTGCCAAAAAGGAATCAAGATAATATGTAACTCTCCCAGTTACTAACATTCATTAGGGTTAATTTGCATGTGATCCCTCATCAGATCTAGAAATGCCAACCCTGAAGAACTGCCCAGTTTGTCCTTTGGGCATACTAGCCTTGCTCATATCCTATCAAACCTTATATCCAAAGACCTCAAAACACCAGCAGAAAGGCAAGGTACTGGCCACCACAGGAGGATTCTTATCAAGCACGTAGCAAACCCCTTACAGAGCACAGCGGCAGAAGCTACAAAGCAAAACCCATATCTGAGCTCTATTAATTAGTTGATCTATCATGAGTGTATTCTAGTCTTTCTTTTCTCTTCAAAGGTGGTCCAGATCATCCCTCTGCTAGAGTCCTCCCAGGAAGCAAAGCCTCTCTTGCAGGATTTCCCCGTCGCCCCTTGAGCAGTTTCCCACGGCCCTCAGCCCTGCACGTCCCACCAGGAGCACCACTGCCCGCAGAGCTCCAGCCCTGCAGATGGGGCCCACAGCCCCCCGTTAACTGGTTCAGCATGACTGCCGGGGCCTCTCCGGGAATGAAGCCAGAAGCACTGGGCTGGATCCAACCTGGCAGGGCCAACCTGAGCACAGACCAGCCCCCGATCTGAGCTGGAAAGGTCTGTCACAGATAACTACTTCTACAACTGCCCTAGAAAAGCTTTTTGGGGTTGTGTAATGGATATTCAAATACCAGGGAGATGAAATCCATCTGCAAGGGTTTCTTGTGGAAGAATTGTGCACTGTAGAAACTGTACATACTGCTCCTAGCCAAAAGTGTTATTTTGCATGGGCTGCACCACATGGATATTTTTATTACTACACTTCATAAAATATTTCTGAAGTTTCCTGGAAGATACTGTTTCACATGCCACCAACCAACACAAAGCTTGCTCCAAACAACTTCTGACACATATGCAGGGGAGGAGAAAAAAAAATAATAACCTAGAGCCTTTTCAAAAGCCACATCTTCCATGCATTGCAGAGATAAGAGCCATGACTTGCAATGGATGGGGCCATCACTGGAGTCCCACTCATGCAGAGCTTTCCCAGAAAACCACACACTCACTCCATCGGAGGTTTTCTTGCATCTCACAAACAGTGTAGGACAGTTTCCCACATAAGCTTCCAGATACACCCTGTCGACAACATGGTCCCCTCTGCTACCCGATAGCTCCCACCTATAGTCATTCTGCAATTGTCGTAGCCAAAGGGGAACCAGAAAGGACTCTCCAGGTGGAAAAAACATACCTCAGTGTGCTGGTCAAAGTCTTCATGGGTAATCAGCCCCCTCTACTCACACTCCTCCTCACCCTGTGATTTTTCACTTCTAGTCCTGCAACAATTGTACATCAACAGCACAGAAGAGATCCCCATTAAGTGAGCCCCACACGTTTGTTTCAGCCCAGCCTGCTTGCATGGACATTGCTCACCAACGTGGTTTCATATCCTGGATCTGCTCCACAACATCTCCAGCAATTTGTGTTTGTGTCCCAACTCCAGACCTGGAGCACCACCCCTCCACACCACACCAGCGCTGCGCGGGTCAGCAGCAATAGTGTTCGACCAGCCGCCTCAGCTGGTAGCGGAGGAAATGCACTTAAAAAAAAAAGCAGTATTTTAAATAAATGCAGAGCAATAGCTCTGCTCAGAAGTGCTGCTATTAGGCAGCAGCTTGAAGAAAAACAATGTCTGGTGAAAAAGCATTTTAAGTGGTGCCTGTTTATTCACTGATTTCTTAGGTGATTATCAGCTTGGCATGGGTTAGCAAGGCGTATCAGAGCTCTGAAAAATGACTTTTAAGTCTCATACTGTGACAAAATAATAGCTGGCTAATAATACAATGACTTTTAAACCACACTTAACAAGGGGATATTAATGAAGATATTCCCCAACTTCTAAATTACTGATATTGATTATGTCTGTGTAACAAGGATGGATAGGATTTCAATTCGAGAGTTAACCCAATTGCTGAAATAATTGATTGGAGATGAAAACACTTCCCCAATTCAGTTACCTTTTGGTTCTTTAGAAATGCTGACTTTGAAATACTTCAACAGATTACTGAGATCTTAAAAGATAACATCCCAAATTCCTCCTTCATGTTTCAGTGTAGCGGGTATTTCCTCAATGATTTCTTTGTAAATTTATTTGAAGTGTCTCACACATAAAAGTATGGATCCAATATCTGAGAAGTTGTTAATTTTGTGAACCTTAATTGAAATTTTTACCACTAGAAATCTGAGGGGCTTCAGACAGGATCTAACTATGGGAAAAAAAATTAATCTACAATTACTCTATTTTCTTAGGAGACAAAGGAAGACTAGAAGAGACCAGTGCGAAAAGAAATAATCCTCATAAGCATAGACATGCAAAACTTCTTTAGTCTGTTATTAAATTATTATTTCATTTTAATCCTTATAATGTCACAGAACAAGTTACTGGGAGGACAGGGTCATCGTCCCATTGTTGCAGGATAGTGCTGCCAGCACAGTTAACTCCCTCACGGATCTGAATGCAGATACTAGAAGAGACGAGACTTACCCTTGCAAGTGTACAAATGGGGGGGGAAGAAAAAAGTGCTTATCCATGTCTCTGAAACAGAAGCACAGATTTATCAATCCCTTCTTCTAAGAATGCATTTGCCAGAGAGCCATAATGCCTTGAGATTAATTATTCCTGATAAAAATTATGGAGTATTATTAAGCAGTATTGATTCCCTGCTCAGTTGCTGTCCTAGCCTTATTTGTTGCTCCTGCCTCAGATGCCCTTGCCTTTTCCTTTGCTCTACTTTCACCTGGAGTTCATCCACAAAATAAGAGAGCCTACAAATACTTAGTTTCTAACTTCCTATTTTATCCGAGTTCCCTATAATAAAGAACTTGAAAAGAGCATGCTCCAAAAATTAAGATCGCTTCCTTCTCTCCCTTTCCTGGTCTGCCAGGGGTGGTACAAACCTCTAAAACTTTAATGTTTGTGAAAGCAGGGCCAGGAGTGACGGGAGCCACAACGGCGGCTGCAGGCAGCCCCGAAGCCCACAGGGTCTCCTGCGGGCTGCACGGAGGAGCCGTGCAAAATGCTGCCCTGGCCCCACTTCCCACGGGACAGGGGCTGCACCACCCTGCCAGGGCAGCCCCCTCCTTGCCTCCTGGCTCGGAGAGAGCATCCCTCAGCCCACGAGAGGCCTGGGACAGAGGAGGAACAGGCAGCTTTCCCGCAGGAGGCATTACAGCCCCAAATGACCTCTTCAAACAGCTGCTGGACGGAGCAATTCAATGGCCACAACCTCACAGCCCCATTCAAAACTGGCCACAGCTTTCCACAATGACATTCCTGCAAACCACAGGTTTTAGGAAAACGACCAAGAGCAGAAGCTCCATGTTTAGCACTAATCAGTTTGGGTTATACAGATTTTTTAATTTTTTTTTTTAAAGTAGCCCCCCAAAAGCTCTGCCAATATTTAGGGGAGGAGAGGATGTATCTGGGGGTGGGAGGTGTTTAAGACAAAAGATTTGTGGGGCTTTTTTTCTCAAGACTTTGCATATGCAATCAGTAGCCAGGGAATAATTTATCGACAAAATTTGTGGCAGATCAGACAAGGTGTTTGTGAGATATGGGACTTTGAAAAATGAAGTGCAATTCAGCCTTTGAAATATTCCTCTAACAATTTATCGTAGAGCCATATCTCAAAACCTACTTGGCCTAGAAACTTCAAGTTTGTTTTATTCAAGAGTCCTTGGCTAGATTCAGTGCACAGGAATACTTCAGATAAGGTCAGAGTCTTATTTACTATAGGCTTCTTCCCCCCAGTCTTCATTTTTTTCCTTCTTTAAGCCATCAAACATTCCTTCACTCTGGAAAGAGACTGAAAGACAGGCTTTGCCAGGGTTAGTTGCTGCATGGGGACATGGACACAGCAACATTAAGCTCAATTAGCTTGACTTCCAGAAGATTAGTGCTTGCTCCCCAGCTAGCTGCTGGGATCTGCACACACTGGTACTTGATTCACTCTCACTGGAACAACACAGACACCAGTACAGACTGATGTTGTAAGCTACGTAAGCCAAAAATCCCTCATATTCAGAGATTGCATACACCAGCCCAAGCAGCAGCCTCGCCACACACCGACAGCGGAGGGGCTCTCCAGGACCACAACACAAGATTTGCCTGGAAATCTCATGCCATTATAAGGGCAAGAAGGAAACCCTTGGCTGCAGCATTTGTTATCAAGCTTTTCTACATGCATCATGGCTCAAGCACTCAGCTCCAGCTTCACCTTGGAAGTATCCCAGATCTACACAGCAATAAGTCTGCTGGAGCCAGCATTTAGATATCTTTGCTAACTCAGATACTCTGGTTACATTCAGGGTATGTCTAGGTAGGAAAATTTATCAGCATAAACAAAGAGCATCAGCTCATCTTTACAATCACACAGTGGGGCAGGTTTCACCCAGAGCAGGAAAGGAAGCCGGGAGCAGAGTTTCTAGAGTTTCATTTCATTGCAGCTATTTTTAGAAAAACAAAAATACAAAGCCTGCAACTGCTGAAAGCATAACTTCATCCCAGCTTTATGGAAGTTAATTTAATTCATTACAGTCTTTTGGAAAAAAAAAGAGAACTCAGAAGTTCTACAAATTTTCCTTATGGCATGACATCTCCACTTAGTTTCTAACATTTAGACAGACGCCTTCTCTCAGCTCACCTCTCTGATATCAGCACTGGTTTCTGGCAGATAAAAGGCACTCAAGCTCTCGGAGTCAGGGTAGCAAAAGGAAAGGGACAACAGCCAGCCCCATCTTGGTGCATCAGGGGACATCACCCAGCTTCCCCAGCCAATGCTTTGGCTGAGAGCCAAGGCTTCAGAACCTTCAGCCCCAGGGACAGAGACCAGGACCTCCTCCCTGACCCTCTTTATCACCCCCTGCTTTATCACTCCCATAAGTAGTCCTCTGTCTGCCTCACCTGCCCCTCATCTGTGTTTGCCCTGGACCAGCATTGGCTGTAAATTGCCATCCATGGCAGATGGATTCAATTTCTTTTGACCTTACAATTTCAATAATCAGGTAGGCTTTTCACCTGTCAGCTACCTTGACAAGCAGATTGATGTTGCAAATAGGAAAAAACCAGCAAGGAGGAGGGGAAGAGAGTGGAAGGGGTGAGGAATGACAAGCCTTTTCCCATCTTGCCCCAGGTGAGTGTTGCAAATTGGCAGCAGCAGTAAGGGACTCACCCAGGGTTACCATGCGATGATTTGAGTATTAACAAGCATCCTTGCATTGTTTTAATCCATAATGTATAATTAACCCCTTGGAGCCAACAAGTCTGGCAGTGTCATTGTTAGGGCTGATGTAAAAGGCGGCGTGGCATGTTGCACTGGGAATTCCTAGCAGCCCACCATCAAAGGTTTAATCATATGCAATTTATGCCTTGACAGTTTATTATATATTGGAGCTTGCTGGAACCTCTCCTGTTATCATGCACCAACATGCAACAAATCTGTGTAATCTCCAGTTGAGTGCATTGTCTCACAAGTGCCCTTTCCCCATAGAAAAAAAGCAGTAACCAGATATTTTTAAACAGTCTAGACTGTAAATTGAATAGGTGGAGGCGGAGGCTGAGAATGAAAGATATGAATGCAGCTCCTTTAATATAGGACAGCACATATACATGACTTACTTTAACTCTTGCGGCTGTTTTGGAGCACCCAGAGGGAAGCCTGAATGGAGAGGTTTAACTTTTCCGGGCTCTAAAATGCTTCTGTTAAATATGTATATACTACTTTTCCCAGATGCTGTTTCTTAATACCCAATCTATGCATTGTGCCAGCAGGTAAACAGATTAGGTAACAACAGAGAAATATTTATTAAGAAACATACTCCACAGCAGCAGGCTGTCCAAAGGAAACTGCTGGGACTCAGTTTTTATACTGATAGTGTCAGCTCCAAGAAATCTGAGCTCCGAGTCCCTTGGTGCTGACTGCTGCACATCCACCCTGAGCGCATCCCCCAGCGCTTCCTCCCAGACTTCAATGTTTGGTGCTTTTGGCAGGACTTTGCTTTTGCTGGTTGGTTCATTGATGACTTTTTTTTGCCTCCGCTGTGTGTTGAATGGGTACATATAAATTTCAGCTGGTCTGCAGACGGCAGAAGTAGCTTCTCTCCTGGCTCCAGCACTGGTTCTGCACAGGTCCACCCCCATGCACAAGACTGATGAGTTGAGCCTGGGGAAAGTCATGAGATTAGCCCAAACTTCTTCGTATTTGACGAAATAACAGATTCCAGCCATCTGGGGACATCACCCTCTGGCTCTTTTTTGCACTGGTGCTAGTGATGTACCATTAAAAGACAAGACAAAAAAACCCCAAAACCCCAGGAGCCAAGATTCTCACATAATCAGCTAAGTCAAGAAGTTGGGATTTAAATATTGCAGGAAATCTCACAAAACTCACACCCTGGTTAGCAGCGAACTGGGGGAAAATGAAATATCTTTAGTTCCAAATCCAAAAGTTAATCACCCAAAGTACTTTATTGGTTTACAACAGTCTGCTGAGACACCTGCACCCAGGACAGCCCTGCCTGGACCACCATCTGATCCACAGAAAGCAGGTAGAAGACAGGGAGGGAAAATGCAGTGTTATGTTACAGATGAGGAACAAGACAATTGACTTGCTTTAAATCACAGGCAATATATATTACAGAAATGGGGATTGAATTTAGACCTTGTAAACTGCCATCCAAGATTATTGGCATAAAGCTGGCACTCAGTGCCAGAGAAAAGCACAGAAAAGTCACCCAGAAGTCACAGTGTTAGAAACGACAGGATGGCTCCCAGATAACATATGTAAATAGATCTTCATTGCAAAATGTAGCAGGATGTTTTTCACATTATCACCCTTCAAAGGTAAGGTCTCAGTGCAGACAGGGATGCTTCCAAATCGAGAGGATTTACTGACACTTGTTCTGCAGCAAACACTAAGCAGGAGTATGTCTTTGCTGTAGCGATGCGACTGGAGGAATGGGACTGTGTTATCTTCATTCAGGCCTTGGCGTGACATAGTAGCTCCTCCAGCAACGACTGCAAGAGATAGCGGCATTGCATGGTGTAACATCTTCTAAGGGAAATATCTTCTCGGGGCATGACTCAGCTCTTCTGCTTTCCAATCTGCAGAGGAAAAAGGAAGAAATTTCAGATTAGACCTTTTAAGGTTAATATGTGGCAAAACCACCGATACACCATGGACTACTTCCTATCATGTGCCTGTCCTGGGCAGGTTAAGGGGAATGCTCCTCTCCGGGTGCCCTTTACTGTGGGTTGGACAAATGCCCATCAGGAAATGTCTGGGTATAAAATTACTCCTGTCTCGGAAGAGGGGGACAGGCTAAAGGACCTCTCCAGGCTTCCTCCAACCTCACTGTTCAACAAAGGGACCTTAACACGAAGATGACAGAACAAGGCCATCACAACCACTACAAAAGACCATGCTGAAAAAGGCAGCGACTGGCAAGAGACCACCCTGGGGGGCTGGGTACCAGCTCTGATGATGGTTCATTTGGAATGGGTGCTTTCTTCTTGACTTCTGTTCCTATTTAAAAATAGAAGAAAAATTCAGAGCTGGGCTAAACATGAGCATCCCAAAGGTGACGGTTTGCAAAGTACTTCTCCAGCCTCTGTCACATCCCATCTGCAGGGCTGAGAGCAACTACTCCAGTGTGGGGAGCACTGAAGGGATCGTCCCTCAGACAAATCCTGAGGAGAAAGGGCTGCTGTGCCCTGCAGCCCCGCTGGATTTTTGGCAGCCAGAGTAAAGGTGTCTTGAAATTATGGAAAACCATCAATAGTGTTGAATGCTTGTGGTAAAAAAAAATAGTTGCAAAGAATCCAGCCAAACAGGCATATCGCTCCATTCCCACTCAAAATCCATCTCACATATCCTTCCTATAAGGCTGTGCATCGTATCTTTAAATCTTGTATAACCACCTCCTTTCTTCCTGCAATATTGTGCTGCGGATGTCTGCGCCGTGTTACCAGGGCATTTTCCCTGGTGGGTGGGAATGAATTATGTATTCATTGCTCCACAATGCAAACTCTCACGGCAGAGGAAGCAGAGGTCACGGAGACATCATTTGCTGCTGCTAACCCTCGGCTATGCTTTCACACTGGAAGGTGGGGTTCGAGCAAATATCCTCGCTTCCCACCCCAACGCGCCCTCCCAGATGGATTTACATCAAAAAGCAAATGCAAGAGGCTAAACCGCTTGGTGTAATCAGGCAACAGCTGTAAAAGGAGAAGCTGCAGTGGGCTGCTGGCGAGAGCTGGAATGCCATTCATCTCAGCTGGGGCTGTAAGCAAAGCCAGCTGCTGCTTAGAGGTGGTCTGGAAGGTTTTGTGGGGACCAGCCCACCTCTCCAGCATTTTATCCACCACAAGTTGGATTCCAGCCTCAGCTCTCGTCTTCTGCTCCACAGCCAAGTGTAAAATCCTTCGTAGCCCTGCTAGGATGGTCAGAAAACGGGGGGAGCTGCCAAGAGGCGGTGAGGAGCTTGGCAGTGCAGCCATGCCCACGTCTCTTGCACCCTCATCTGCAGAACACCAATGACCCGCTCGCTGCAGGGGTGTCCTTCCCACCCCACCGAGACCATGGTGGCTCATCCCCAGGGCAGTGGAAAACACCAGGGTCTAGAAAACTCAGGTTCAGTACCAGAAGGACTGTCAGGCAAGGAGTTTTTCAATGACAGGTGAGTTTTCACCATAGCACTGTTGGTATGAATAAAGGCAATTTAAGAACATGGCAATTGGTTCAGGCAACAAGCAGTTATTTTTCAGCAGGGTGTTCACTTGCTTTCCCTGTGATGTTAGGAATGGTCTATTTTCTGGCCCAATGTCTCCCTCACACTTTGCACTTCAATTCTCTTTCTAAACCTGGCAATTTAGGCTATTCCAGCAAGAGAAGCAAAGAAGAAACCTCAGCTCATCCCTGTCCTAGACGTAGTTAATTGCCTCTGAGAAGAGACAACTCCACCAAGAGACAAAAAGGCAGAGTCTATAAGCTAAAAGCCCTTATTCTGATTTTTGCAGACTTCTCACACATCCTTCTTCCACTCCTTTGAACAGCTACTGTCACATCAAAGTTCATAACATCAAAGTTCGTAACAGAGCTATCCACCCAGGAGCTAATAATTCACGTATCTCACAACCAGGAAGTAACTTGGGCTTTAACCTCTCCACTCCGGGATCCGTGTTAACAAACCGCTCTGCCTGGATCATTCCCTGTGTATCCAAGCCGTCTCCCTTTACTGCGAGAAAGGCCGTGGAGAGTCAAAGAGGCGCAAAGAAGAAATAAGTCATTAAACTCGAAACATTCAAAAAAAACCCCATATTCAGTTTAGGATAAGCAGAACTGTTGTAATCTCAATTGCTTTGGTTTCTGTTGCCAACCCTGCAGACGCACACACCCAGAAATCAAACATTCCTCTGCACTTCAGAGGAGGGATTGTGACAGAGCAAAAGCGGGTTTTGTGACTGTGTTTCGCTATCTCCCCTTAAGCCTATTCTGTTGGCATCTATTAAGAAATCACTGCACATTATTAAGATATCTCTTAATTAGCATTAGCTGCATTACACTCCCATTTTTTCATAGGCAAAACAGATTTCCTTACAGCTGCATAATGTCAATAAGTGCTCTATGAGATGAACCTCAACCTCACATATGTTCAGCTTAGAAAGAAGCGTAGCTTAAATTTAAAGTGTCCGTCATGCAGAAGGAGACCTGATACAGAGACTGTACTTTTCCATCATGTTCTGGCTGCTCACTAAACGTGAGTGCAATGTACAGACCTTCAGCTGGGCAGAGCACCTCCTAGGAAAGGGTATGGAAGCTATTAAAGTTTAAAATGCAATCATGTGCATGGAAGAGAGGTCATTCCTTCACACCGCTTTGAGTTCAAGCAAAAGAAGAAAAAGGGAAAGTATCTCAGCTGATTAGAATAGGTCAATGGAAAAGGAATAGAAAACAGAGAGGTGGGGGAGAGATCCCAAAACAACTTAGACTGCAGTGAATGTCACTTGGTGTCCACACAATGCCCAGCACAAGGAGCCGGGCAACCCGGTCACGACACAGTGACCACTGCCACATCACTTACCCTCTCCCAGCCTCAGCTTACCCAGAGAAGCTGGGTGAAGGCAGGGCAGGGTTACACACCAGCTTTGCACAGGAGTAAGGTTTTCTTCATGACGGTTAGCATTTCAAGGCGAAAAATGCAAGATGAGAAGCAGCTCACATGTAAATAACCATCCACCGGTCAGGGGCCGACCTCTGTCCTTCCCCTGTGCCGAGGTGCCGGCACAGGGCAGGGATGCACAGGGACACAGAGCGGGAAATGCCTCTCCCACCTCCCACCCTTCCCACAGCCCGTCCCCGCTGCACACTCACCCCGAGCATGCCTGTCCCGTGCACGGCCCAGCGGGAGGAAAGGCTAAAACGTGAGAGGGGTAGAGGTTACACTTGCGGGATATATATATTTTTTAATTCTACAGTGCACTCAGCTGAATTATGTGTGTCCCTCACCAAAGGAGATAAAAGACAGGGGAGTGGAAGGACGAAATCGAACTCCCAGCTATTCCACGTGTGCAGCTCAGACGGAGCAGATCAGAAGAGGCAACCTGCTATATTAATACAAGCAAGACAAACAGTGAGAGAGGTGAGGGATAGCCTCACCCATCTCCCATCGCTCCTTTCCCCACCCTCCACATCCACAAAACTTTTCCACAAGGATAGGCAGGTTATTTTTTAACAGCAAAATGCCAAAGAAATGGGGGGAAATGGTGAACTGTGACTCTCCAGCAGCATAAAGGTCTACGTGTATTTTTCATAAAATAATTCATTCTTAACCTGGGTGTCTGTCAAGTTCCAATGTTGGTTGAGACTCATAGAACCAATAATTTGTAAATTATGAACAGCAGCAAACAAACAGCTTTTTCAGCATCTGCCATTGCTTGTGAAAGAAATATATGCAAAGCCCTGGGAACCTCGAGATGTCAACCGAAGAAACTTGCTAGTACGAGTTTCCCCATCAATCAGAGTGACCAACGCGTCTAACCACAGCTCAGAGTAGCAGAAAACAAATGCTTCCAACAAGCTGCTCTGTATTTGCTCTGGTGACTAACAGCTCGGGGGGAAAAAAAAATTGCAAGCAATTTATGAGTGGAAAAAAAAGGTAACACTTGAATATTATTCATTGCAAATTATTCATGCTCTTTTTCATGCAAGTAGTCTGTCCATTCATCAAAATTTTTGCTCTATCCAGGGCTGGGAAACAAGCTGTTACTCATTTTTATTTTCTTGAATTGCACTCAAGGTATAATATATAAGGAAAGTCATGTTCTGCTGGTACACAGGCAAGGGGCAGAATTACAGAGAAGCAAAGCTGCCGGCAGCTCTCCTGGGGAAAGAGACAGCACTGGGGGGGGTAAATTCACCGAGGAAGGGCTGTTGCCAACACAATGGGGGAAAGTGAGCCTTCAGATTCCACCCCTCCCTCAAACACTGTGACTTCTGAAATGTGGTCAGTGGAAAGCAGGGTGCAGCGGTGGAACTCTGCCATCACCCCCCGCCCTCCAGCACCCCACACCAGCACAGAGGGTCCCAGCACCCCGGGGAGCCTCCTTGTGCCCATGGCTCAAAGGTTAAGGGCACGATGCCTCGCCCCTGCAATCCCTGGGCACTCAGCCCTGTCTTTGGGGAGACAAGAGAGTGACATGGTGGAAAGAACTGAATTTTCCACTGGGTGGTGAAAAGCACCTTGGCCCCACTGTGTAAGAGGAGCGGTCGGTGGCGTGCGCGGAAGGCAGACACATGCACCTGCACACAGATTGAGTCATTGCGTGTGGCAGGTACCAGATGGGTCTTCGCATGCATAATTATCCAATCTGCATTTGTGATAATTGCCTGGGTGAATCCGGCACGCAGGCGGGTGTTATCCCGGGCTTGTTAGACTGCTGATATAAAAAAAAAAAAAGAAGTCAGACTTGCTTAAACATTCCTGTTTTGTTGTTTTTCCATTTCATTGATTAAAATGTGAGAGTGAATTTAGCTTTAATGAATGTCAAGGACTCTCTTGCTGGAAGTAAAACCAGTTCAGGTGGTGCTCTGCAAACTTTCCGCGCTGGGCTGTGCCAAGGCAGAGCGTCCCGACTTGCCGGGCTCCCTGCCCCAGCCAGCGTTGCCAGCGGGGCAGGGCCCACGGCGATGAGGATGCTGGCTCCCCAGCACTGCCGCACCCCGGCCAGGTTCATCCCCGTGTGCTCGGGCTGCTCACCGCAGGGGTGAAGTCAGGCAGCCCAACGGGAAAACAAGCCAACCCAGGCTTGCACGGAGGCGTCACGGAGAAATGCTGTGACCGTCGGTCTGCTCCCGGAGCGCCAAGCCAGCACAACCCCGGCCCAGCCAGAGGCAGGCAGCTCCCGCTCTGCTCTTGCAGAGTGAAATGTTTACCTATAGCCCTGCCTTTCTGCAGCAGCTGGAAAGTAGGCTGAAATACAGGAAACATGACATCATTTGCCTTCTCCCAGCGCAAGATGGATTAGCTCCTTTGTAAGGGGAAGCAGTGGTGAGAAACACACACCCCCAGCAGTGAATTCCACTATTACAGAAACACATTTATCGGGAGATAACAAAAGAAAGCTGCTTCTGCAGTGACTTTTTGGATAGAAAAAAGGAGACTTCTGTTTTATTCTTTTGAAGTAGATACTGTGTAGGAAATGGCTAGCTTTTTACAGCTGGCTGTGTTTTCAGCTATAGCTTTCCCCAAACCTGCTCCTGAAGCTATGGGCTATATGAGTCACTCCATCAAATAAAGAGCAATAATAAGTTACTGTGAGCACCAGGCTTTTAGATTTCTCAGTCTTCTCATCTGAAGAATAAAAATTACCCCCCTCCTGACTTCTTAACTTTGTTGGCCAAACTTTAAATCTGTGGCTGAAAACCAAGCAAAAGTACCAAGCATGCTACCGTAGTGCAACTGGTTTCATGTAGTTCAAAGTGAACGTTCCTGGGTTCATTTCCCAGCTCTACCACGGCCTTTTCTTTTCCTTTTTTTTATTAAACCTTCAGCAAGACATTTGGTGAGTTTCTTCTCTGTAAAACAAGCCTGTCCTGAAGGACACCAGAAGGTGCAGAAATTCATACGAGCAAATTGCTTTAAATCGTTCTTTGCTTGTACACAAAGCTGAATAAATGAATAATGAAATTAGTTGCTTCTTCCTGAAGAGATTAAAATTTAAGGCAAATGTAACCCCCCCATGGCCCGCACATCCAGCAATTTTTTTAGGATAGAGCGGGAAGCTGGTCAGAGTGGGGCCTTTGAAAGGTCAGGTTGGCCACACCAAGGTGTTTCTGGTAGCCTGGGTTAATTGGGTTGAGTTCACCATAGGAAGACATAACAGATTTTCTTCATTCAGGCTCTTGCTACGCTGGTTTCTGCATTTTCCTGTTTCTCATACCAAAATCTCCCATGTATCACCCAGCTCCATTCCTGCATCTCCGCTCCTCATTGGCTTGGATGGCTGGGGACAGGATGAAATGTCCCATCGGTGCCTCTGCAGAGAGGACGGGTAATTTTGGCTCTACTTTGGGTGGCGAGGGTGACCTTGTTTAGAACCCTAGAATCGTAGAACCATAGAATAGTTTGGGTTGGAAGGGACCTCTAAAGGTCATCTAGTCCAACCCCCCTGCCGTGGGCAGGGACATCTTCAACTAGACCAGGTTGCTCAGAGCCCCGTCCAACCTGACCTTGAATGTTTCCAGGGATGGGGCATGTTTGTCTGCAGTGGCTGATGTAGCTCCAAGCCTTGTGCTTCACACCCGTGAAGAGAAAGGAAACCACCTCTCCCGGTGCCTCTGCCCACACCACTAATTCCCACAGAGCTGGGGAGTCTGCCAGGAAGGAGTTTTTTCAAGAGAGCAGATCCTAGCGAGGTCTGATTTCTAGCTGGGAAATGCATTATGCATCTGGTACCTTGGGGAATCTGTGGAGAAGGCTGAGAGGCTGGCAGTGGGTAGCTATTAAATATATTGCAGCTATTATTATTATTACTGTTGAGAAGGCAGGCACTAGGATATCATTGAGGGAGGCTGAAGAGAAGAAATATAAGCAAAATACAAGCAGCACATAGAAAATTAAACCATCTTCAGAAAGTAACCCAGGGAAACGCAAAACCAAAGTAAATCTAGCTGGAACAGGCAATTTTTCTGCAAATGTTTCCACAGTCACCCCATCATGCGCTCCTCAGCCACAATCAGGGCCCCATTTTGCACTGGAGTGGAGTGTTTAAACCTAGCAGAAATCCAGCAAAAGTAAAGGTTTTGTGCTCAGTGTGAGATTTTGCAGCCAAAAGAGCTCGTTGACTCCAGGGTTCCCTGGGTCAGAGATATGCTTGCACAGATTTGGTTGGCGTTATCCCGGGAAGGATGTTGGCTTGTTCTCAGTGGCTGTGCTTGTGCAGCCATGCGTGTTTGGGAATACGCAGGACCATGACACCCTGAACCATGAACGTTGGTTCAAGGAGATCAAAGTTGCCGTATCCCTGGCAGGGGATCCTACAACTGCAGTTTGGCAGAGGGAGGAGGTGGTCCGGGGGCAGGAGCAAGCAAACTGCAGAGCAGGCATTCGTTCCCTGGTTTTGGAAGCAATACTTCCTTAAATGCAGTATTTCCTTAGAAAGGCTATTCTAATAACATCCGTTTTAGAGTCAAAGACTCCATCCAAAGCCCACTGAGGAGGAGTGAGAGATTCCCGGTGTGCCTGAGACTCAGCCCACAGTGCATGTTGCTTTCCTGATTTATTGGAGACAAGCTCCCACTCCCAGGGGATCCCCAGCAAAGAACAAACCAAATTAAGGCTGCTACCTTTGGAAATCAGATTTCAAGACAATTAACTACTGCAAAAAGATTATTTTTGCATCACAGTCCCTAAAACTGCAAAATTTTGCCTGTTATTATTCTTCAGAGATGCTGCAGTAGTGCACATTTCTTTTAATACAAATAACCCTTTCGACCCATGAATATCCTTCTAGCTTTCAGACACCCCTCAGTTTTTCCTGTTAGTGTCCCAGATCTGCTACTGCTCTAAGAAAAACACACACCAGAAGAGCGCCCTTATTATCCCTACTTGTAAAGATTGTCATAGGAAAGTAGATACCACATGACCTAAACACTGCACTTGATGGAAGTAAATCACTACATTCTCACTTAAAATAAGACGGCATTCAGGGGCTCATATCAAAATCTGGATCTCTCTGTGCATGGGGCGATGCAGACTTCCAGCACATAACCCCTGTACAAAAACCAGAAGGAAATGGAATAAAGGTGTGTTGAAAGCACACCTTCATTCCGTTTTGTTGAAAGAAGAACTTCAGACACGTTCCCTCTAAGGAAATCTGTGGGACTATTGTCACCATTTTCAAAAGAAGCAAGATCAGGCCTTTCACTGAACACAGCAAAACAGAAAGAAATACACTTTCCCTTCCCGGGAATACTGCATGCTGGTCGGCCAGCCTAGCTGCTCTGCAAAAGGCAGGCAAAACAGCTGCCAGCTGCGGCACGTTGGGACCACACCACAAAGGCCAATTACACTGAGAAAATTCAGTGTACGTGACTTTACAGCAGCCAGGCCCAGCTCAGGTGGTCAAACCTTTCTGGATACTTGGCAAAGCCTTTCCACAGGCCGGGGGGGTTCTGCACCCTTCCCCTCTTGCCACGGCAGAGCTGAGCACAGATGTTTGCCACCCACGTTCCTCCTGCACTCCTAGGGACAAGAAGGTATATGGAGGCAAAGCTCTTCCCAGTGCTTCTTTTCTTTTTCAAAACTCTATTTCCCAGGGAATTCCAAAACAAAGTTGCTTTTATTCCAAGTTAGTCTGGAAGTTTCCAAATGGAAATGACATTTATGCTGAAACACACGCCAGGCTCCAGTGCAGACCAGCCCTCGGCAGCTGGAAGTCTGGTGCTTCCTTTGCTGGAGCAAAGTGCAGGGCATCTTTTATTTCAAAGAGCACATCACACTGGCAATATTATATCTGCCACCTGCTATTATTTTTATGAGCTTTTGATGAATAAACCATTGCCTACTTTATCAGGTGTTTGCTTCCACAGGACAGTAATGTGTGCTTCTGCTGATGCTACTCAGGGAGGTTAATGCACCGCATCCTACTGCAGAGAAAGGCAAAGTCCTGAAGCGCTCCAGACGCAGCTTCCAGCATGCAAGAGATGCAGTAGCTCTCCATCTCCACACTGCAAATACGCCTGTCCAGTGAAGTGTGCAGTGAGCAGGCAGCTGTAGGCTCTCCTCCAAAGGTGGCACTGCTGAGTAGGTGTCCACAGCAGAAGAGTCCCACTGGGAGCCCTCACACAGCTCTCCTCCGCCCTCCCCATCACAATATTCACGTGCATTTGGTCATCGAGGTGTTATCAAAGCTGGTGGTGAAGGGGCCTGCGAGCTCCACCACGGAACAGCTCCATCCCCTGCTAATGGCCCAGGCTGGCAGCAGGGCCCGTCCCAGGGAGAGCACGGCTCAAACCAGCCCTGCGCCGATGCCTGCACTGATGGCCAGCTCCATCCCGGCCACCCTGAAGTTCCCCAGTGCTCCCACCAGCAGCTTTCCCAGCACATCCCTTCATCAGCACTCCACGTGCTCAGCAACACAAATTAAACTGTCTTCCATCAGGCTTGTCTGGCCCCAGGCTTCGTTTGTGGGCAAGTCAAGGCTTGCGAAAGACGCGACCTAATTGGCTGCAGGGTATTTGGTGCTGCCATCTGGCTTGTTAAACCAGGCGGGGATTTCGTCTTCCCTCCAACTTCCTTTGAAAAACCGAGCCCCGAGGTTTCTCTTTAAAAAAAATTCCCTAGCTCGCACAAAGGGAAATTCGGGAGAGGATCTGAGGCAGTCAGATTTGCCTGCATGGGGTTTTAGAGATCTACCTAGTCTATACAGCATCCTTCTCCCTATGGCACGGGGTGGAGTGACGTTCCACTTGGTCAAATACTATTCCCCTCTTATCTTTTAATTTCCAGCCCTGCAAACAAGTACATCTGCCAGGCTGCATGTAAACAGAATAATGGGTTCTCTGGCCAGCAGGAAGGTATGACTCATTAATTGCTTTACACCACAGTACAGAAAGCCATCAGTGTCTGCTATGGCCAGTCTCCTTGTAGAAAAGACATATTTGGATTGTATTTTTCAAAAGAAGCTTCTGTGTGCTCTGCCACTGTTTGCTATGCAAATTTTGGTGTTAATTGCACCAAAATGAGAAACATATTACTTAAATCAGTGCACTCTTCAGATGGGCATCAGTGCGTGTGTGTGATATTCTGCCAGATGTTATTTTATTACTGCAGTTTAATACCTAACCATCTGCTTCCTTCTTATTTTGCCATGGTTTGTATTCTCCCTGGGACCTCTTTTCTGTTACACTGGCTTTTATCATCTGCATTATGTATTAGTATGGCCAAGGCTAAAGTCTGGCAGTATCCTGAGCACAGTATTTGCACAGAGAAGCAAATGAGCAGCAGATCATTAAAGTAAGACCATGGAACTGATACTCCAATTAGACCGAAGAATGAAGTTGATGATAACAAAAAAAAGATAAAATCAGAGTTGAATGGGGATTAGCTATAGCGATCCCAACTGAGATAGAGCATGCTACACTCTTGCAAGGCACCTTGCAAGTTGCACCACCCTGTAGCTTAAAAAAACATAATGTTTTAAAGCCTGTGAGGGATGGACTGGACAGAATATATTTTATTCATTTACTTGAAATTAGGTTTTTTGCTCCTTTCTCTTTCCAGACTGCTCAGTGCTGCAAATGCCCAGACACAGATAAAAAGAAGGGACAGGAACAGGGATTTTAGCTTGACTTCCCCGTTGCTCAGCACCGTGTTACCAATTTGAGCCTGGGCAACTTGGGGGCTCTGAGGTGCATCACAGCAGCAGCACTGCCGCTAACATAAGGACAAGTGAGAACACAAGGCACTGGAAAATGGAAGAGAATCTGTGAAGGTGAACACTTCCACATTTCAGGAGGACAGCACTGCTAACAACAACTAGGAGAATGCAAAACCCCTTTGAACATGAACGTTCCCAGGTGTTTGCCCACGCACAATGAACAACAATTAGAATTAAAGGTTATTTGCCTTGGATGTACTCACTCATACCTGAACTGCTTCGCTTCAACCTCATGAACTAAATTCTTCACTGATTGAAAATAATGTATACAACGTCACATAGCCACTCTGCAGAGGTCTTTATCAAATCTCATTTTTGTCAAATAGGGCCATATTTCACTGCTTATGACGTTGGTTCTGAATATCTTCTTGGTATACTTTAGAAGGAGCTTCAGTGATTCTCCCCCGTACGGCCAGGGAAGGGAAGATGTTGAGCCAAGTAGTCACAGGGACATAAAAGTGAAAGCAGCAGTCAGAAAGAAAGAGAATGTCTTTCCTATTTCTCTTTCATTTTTTAAGACAACTAGAGAATGTTTTTAATTTTTTCAGCTCAATTTCACGGGGACATTTTCAAGGGTTTAATGGCTACCAAAAGCCAGGAGTCCTAATTAGCAGTACAGGGGCTGGCCACTTTTCCCAGGCTCAGTCTAGGTCTCGGAGG
>NW_008823913.1:1177848-1187899 GCF_000699105.1 Pygoscelis adeliae
TGACAGAGTGAGATTGTTCAGATAATTCATTTTACCAACACTTAAAGCAATATTTTCAATAATTCTGCCTAGTTTGTTGCCATTTTATTGGCTAGTAAGAGATGAGGGATAAAAACGACCTGACCTTTTGTTAGTAAACTTCCACTAGGCCACACATCTTATTACCTAGCACTTCATATCCTCAAAGCATCACACGAATACTAAGTAATGGATCCACATGGTAATTGTCCGGCACAATAAAGAGCAAAGAGCACAGCGTTTACTGTAAGTATCGGGAGCACAAGGTTTAGGCTTGTCCACAGTATAAATCTCACTGGTTTGGGGGATTGTGTTACACCAGGATCATGTCCCTGCCATGCTATCCCAGTTTGCCCAGTGGTGTTATAACTGTGCTGCGAACACAGCCCTGCAAAGGCCGTAAAAGAAAACCAGTTGTGTAATTTCTGGCTCCCTTTCGGTTAAGAATGAAATTAACTTTCAATTGATTAGGAATTAGAAGCATGACAGGGAATATAACCCAAATGCACTGCTGAACGGGCAACGGACCTGAGCAGCAGAAGCTCCTGCCTCCAACCTTTAAAGCTATTAACCCTGGCATGAATTTTTATTTAGTGTTAATTAGGGTACTGGCAGCAAAAATCAATTAATTAATCACATCTCAGATCCACTGGAAAGCATAATGGAAATCAAAGAGAGCTAGATTATCCTGTACCCATGGAGGAAAGGCTGCTGCAACAGCTCTGGATGGTGGCACCCCCTTTTTCTTTAAGTGTAAGGAAATAAGTGTTTCGACAAAAAAAAAAAAAATCTGAACAAGATCATTTCTCCTAGCTGGAAACGCCAAACCCTTCCTTGACTTGGCCCATCCGTCAGGACGATATCTATCCCTGGCTTCTGCTTTCATTTTTGCCTCTGGAGCTCTCTAATCCTGGGGGTTTCTTGCACCAGTCCTGCAAAGTTCACCCTCCTCCTGCCTGCTTACAAAGCACCATCCACAAACTACCCCGCAAATTCGGGTTACAAGACCTCCAGAGAAGGTCCCCAAGGGAGATGTTTCTGCAGGACTCAAAAGGAGGTGCCAGCACACGTCGCCATCTCCCTGGCCATATCCCTCCGGAGAACACACA
Organism: Pygoscelis adeliae; assembly: GCF_000699105.1. Classification (NCBI taxonomy): domain Eukaryota; kingdom Metazoa; phylum Chordata; class Aves; order Sphenisciformes; family Spheniscidae; genus Pygoscelis; species Pygoscelis adeliae. Next base: position 1,178,976 of record NW_008823913.1, read on the forward strand.
CATTTTACTATTTCATCTATTTCAACAAAATTATGTATTGGGTTTGGGTTTGCTTTGGTTTTTAATGCCCAAGGTACAATTAGCTAACTAACATTACTGACAGTGATTAGTGGGTGCTAATTACAATAGAATTTCTGTCAAATTACATGGTGCATAAATATCGCCTGACAAACTAGTTCAATTTTTAGAAAAGAGGGAGCGAGCTGAGGGGCGGGTAGCGCCTGCGCTGCTGGCAGGTGTCTTGCAGGCAGAGGCAGGGCAAAACGCAGCCGTCGATTAACACATCGCCCATCTTGTGCCGCATTTCAGGCAAGCAGCTTCCGCAGAGGGATTTTTATTTGGGCAGGACAATAACATTTGGCCTTTCTGGTTTCAAGATACAAAAACTAAGACGTGAGCAAGCGCATGTGTTTGTGGCGGATGTCAAGAGCCTCCCAGCTCGAAAACCTCCCGCTGCTACAGCTTTTGTGCCGTGGAAAACACTGAATTTCATTCCCCAGGATGTTTGAGAACAGCTGGTTAACAAGGTCTTGCGTGTCCTAATTCAAAGTACTTTGATGGAGTTAATCAAGAGATACTGCCACCCTAATTGCGTTCCCAGCCTGCCCAGGAGCGTGCCGGTGCCAGACCCGCTCGCTCGGGGCGTACGAGGCGAAGGGGAGCATTGCTGCAAGCCTCCACCAGTGGCCCTACTCCTCAGCCCATTTATCAGTGCCACCGCGCAGAATAAATATTTATAAATGGTGTGTCAACTCTAATGTGATAAATTATCTCCAGTCGTCACATTGATGGTTCAAGTTGTGTTAAGCCGGTTCTAAACATTTGGTTAAGAAAATGTCTGAGGGGGGAGTCGGAGGGGGAGAGAGAAGAAAAAAACCCACACGTGTGCCAAAAAGAGAAGGACAAAACATTTACCGGTTTGACTTTGCAGCGTCTTGCCCCGGGTTTGTGAAGCGCAAGTAACCTGCCGAAGTACATTAAAACTCTCTTGACTAACCCCAGTTTATTGTAAATATTACAGCAAATCCATTGTAAACAGCAGCAAGAGGCTTTTGGGAACCCATTAATCAAAATAAACTGCTCTGGAAAATGCCTCTGCTCAGCTTGTTTAACTGGCGCTGCAGCTCCATACTGCATAGCTGATTTCAAAATATACAATTTATTGCCTTGGATGTCTTTGCTCAGAGCTAGATCTAAATTCCTCTGGGTACTTTAACATACAGTTAATCAAAGCACAATGCCACCCCTATCATATTTACAATCTGGCAGGCAATTAGTCAATAATAAAAAAAAAATGCATTGGAAAGACAAATGATATTACCGTGTATGTATCAATGGGCTTATAGGCTCAAAAGATTTATCAGTACCACTGGAGAGAATAAATATTTATAAATGGATGTGTCACTCATAAAGTGATAAACTATCTCCAGTCATCACATGAAGAATGCATATTTTCAAGTTGACGTACTTTATTATCTACCTAATCATTTTTCAAAAGGTGTTTTTCAACTTTATTAGCCATACTTAACAACTGGAGGAACTTATTATCATCATCACTGAATTGAGGTTGTACAGCAAAGCCCCACTCAGGATTTCCACTGCAGGTTGCACAAAGAGAATAAAAGATTTTTTCTCCTTTGTTATCCTTTGGCCACAAATGAATACTTAAATCCTGCAAAGCCTATTTCTGTGAGTAGAACCACTTAAAAAAAAGTTAAAAACATAACCTTCACCTGAATAAAAATTTCAACAGTCGGAATGTTGAAATTTCAAATGCCACTGATATACAGATGAAACCCATCGGGACTCAAAACACGTCGATTAGTTCTACGACAGTTCCATACTGGGAGGGAGCAGGATTCGAAACATTGGAACAAACAAACAAACAAACAAAAAAAATCTTTCCCTGTGATTTTTTTGTCACCATCTCCAAAAATAGGAGCCCTGCTCGTACCTAGTCCTGCTCCTTTAAATGAGTGACTTAGAGTCAGAACTAAGTATGTGTTTTAAAACCTACCTATTTTTTGTATAAATATTTAAATAGGAGTGCTTTTCTAAAAAAGTGGCTTCTGTTAGCAAAAGTGTGAATGAAGTTATATTTGTGTCAAATGTTTACACTGTAACTGTATTTGTGGAGAAGATTTAAATCGATATAACTGCATCCACACTTAGAAACGTTCACAGCAATAGCAGAGAAAAGTAATTCTTTCCTGCTTACAAACAGATCATTAGCTAATGATTAACTCAGCCATATTTATTTACAGAACTTTGATTTTCATTTTTTGTTATTATATTTTATTTTATCAACTGAAAAGCTAAAGCGATACATTCTAAGTATCTATACAACTGTTTCAAGACCATTAGTGACCCAATAACTAAGCTTTAGCTTAGAAGAAAAAAAAAAAAACCCAGGAACTAGGTCCTTGAATTAGTCCAGCGAGGCACCACACCGCCATGAGGACAGAAGTTTCCATGTTTGCACGTGCGCTCGGATGCTGCACCTCTGGGTTTCCCTGCCTCAGGGGATGGAGCTGTGCTTGGCTTGCACATTGAAGCTTGTGAGTAAGCAACGGAAACTGGATATTCTCCACATTTGCAAATCTACCATGCCAGTTAGACCTGATAAAATTTTAAATGCTCCCTTGAATGAAGTTTTTTAAATGCTGCTGTTGTTATCCCGCTCATTTTACATTTGAGTTTGGCAGCGGATGCCATTAGTGAACATTCAGTGTCAACAGTGTCATGATGTTGCTCTTAGAGATGTGTCAAGTACCGTAGCGTGATCTTGTTGCATTTAAAATTAACCACAGTAGTAAGACTGTGCCAATTTCTTGCATTAGATCCAGAATGAAGCCAGCAAATGTGTCAGGTGCACAGAGCGTGTTTCAAGAATAAACAAGCAACAAAGGAAACTCCTTTCTTCTGCTGCTTGTTTCTTTGTGCCGCATCTTGTCACACAAATTAATTGTTAGGTAAAAAGCCTTTCTTCTACTCCGCTGTACTGAACAGCCTGCCTCAGTGAGGAGAAAGCAGAGATGGTAGCTAGCTAAATGGCCCTAGACCCCTGGGAATCCTGTAAGACAGCCACTTACAACCTGGTTTTAACTTGTTTCTCATTCATTATCCTTCAAAGAATTTAACTTTGGAGGCAGAATAGGAATTTAGATAAACCACACAGATTTGTTCACCTAGGAAAAGAAAAAAAAAAAGTGTATTTTAGAAGTGTGTTGCCCAGGCCGTTAACGGAACTCAGTTTAAATGTGCTTTTTTTCCTGATGTAGTACACAGAGTTTTTATCTGCAAATCATTTCTCAGTCTAAATCTTCAGTTTCTTGGAAACCACATGACTGATGGTCCTCAATGCTTGAGCTCAAGATAATCTATTGCACTTTAGCTGCAGAGTTGCCCACTCAGCATTATACATGGCTCCAGCTCGCACCGCTTGTTTTACGAGGTATAATACCATCTTTACATCCTTCGTAGCTGAAGCTCTGACAATTTTTTTCCTCTATGATTCAGACTGGGGGAAAGAAATGCATTTGTTGAATTGAGAAACGCTCATGTTCAACTATTTTCATCTTGCTTATTCACATGAAAAGATTTAGGATAGAAACCCTGAAGTGTGTGTGCAGAACCAGGGTTGTGGCAGAGACCAGACGCATCAAAAACCAAGAGCAGTTTGCCCAGGGTCCCCCCGGGGCCAGCGGCAGGACCGGTATGAGACCCAGAGCCACACCAGCCTTCACCCATGGCACCACCCAGGTTTTGATGGAGCGCTGGTTACCTGCAGTTTCCATTGCAGCAGTTAAAAGGTCCCAAGCAAACATAACATTCGTCACAGACTTTTTTTTCAGTTTGCCTGTGTGTTTCTATCAAAACACCTTTATCAAAATCTGGGTCATGTGAATGTTCCTACAGCCCACTTGCTTCTCAGCAAGCAAACGATCTGCAAGCACCATGCTTTCCAGCTGCGTGGCAGGTAGGAAGGTCCTCCACAGGGCCTTGTACGTGCATTGTGCCGGCGGGGACATGCTGCTGCCTCGCTTCTCGTCCAGCTTCGGTTCTCCACTGCTGCTGGTGCACCCATGTGTGCCCGCCCCAAGCAACTGTCCTGGGAACTGCTCTTCAGCAACGGCCATGCCAAACACCAGACCTGGCTCTTCTCCTCCCATACCATTCCATACACACTCTTCCTTGCATCACTGCTGGCTGAGACAACCCAGATGTGTGTCTGGGGGCACAGCTGACCCTGTGGATAACTGCTCAACCCCACCCTCACCATCATCTGCCAAGCCTTCCTAAGCCCTCACACCCACAGTGACAAATGTCCCTGTGATCCTCAAAGACCAAGTACTTTGATATCCTCTTACGAGCAGCAGCCCGAGCTCACAGCGGTGCTCCTCAAGCCAGCCAAGGTTTTTAACAGGATGAACATTCCTAAAACACCATCACACCAGACAAAACTCCTCGGGTCGGCGGGCTGGTGAAGCAACCCAGCAAAATAAGGGTCTCCACCAACAGCATCACTGCCTGCAGCGTGGTCTTTCCCAAAATGCTTCAGTTTGTAACAAGGATGGTTTGGCAAGTCCAGCCACCTTAAAAACTTTTGGAAAAAACCCTCTGCTCTCGTTTCATAACAGAGTGCCGGAGACTAACGTCTTACGCAACCGGGGTGTCATTACATCATCGACTGGAAAAACTACCGGAGCGGGGTCAGCCCAGCCCTAGGGCCCTGCCCAAAGCCCTGCCCAGTTCCTGCAGTACCTGTCTGGGTGCGATGAAGGAGCTCACCCCGAGTTAAACCCCACTGCCTTCACCTGCGGCACACAGCTCTGACGGGCTCCCCACGTAGGACAGGCACCGCCGCGCGTGCCAGGGCCTGCTGGAGCGGGGCGGGGGGTGCCCGGGGCCAGGTCGGCCGTGCTCCACCTGTGCGAACAAGCCTTGTTTTATACAGCTGGGATGAGGCGCGGTCACTGGCTAACCCAACGGAGGTGTTTCCTAGGGATGAGAATTTTTTCAAGGGCTTGCAATAAAACAAACTGCTGGAGGCAAAATAACAAAACGGGGAGTCTGAGCTCTTCCAGTGGGTCATCTGAAATTAATTATTTGAAAATAGCAATCTTTCATCCAACTGCATCTCACCAAAATATTTCCAAGACAGATATCAAGCAACCTGCAACAATTCACCCAGGAATTCCAGGAAAATCTGAGCACAGGGAATAGTGCCTGAGCTCATCCGTGGGAGAGGAGACAACTTACACTGTGAAAGGTTATCCAGGTTTTTAGTAACAGACAGGGAAATGATCTTTCAGGTTAAATATTTCTCGGCTGAAGATGGCTGTTGAATAAGCCAACGTCAAGACTCAGATGGACATTTGAAGGAGCTAATTCCTTACAGCAGTGTACTATGTAACCGTCATTTTACTTCTAGTAGTTGAGCAAAATTGCAAACAGCTAGTGGATTGTTGGAACATTTTAAAACATTTCTTTCAAGGTATGTTATTACTTTCTTAGAAATAAATACACATGCCACACATTCCCCCTTTTGCAGACACAGTGAACATGTATCCCAAGGACCATTTTTTAGTTGGCGAGTTTCTTATTCGTCAAAGCAAAATTTCCGTTCCGATTTCTCTATAGCAGTGGGACTCAATTCTATTTCTTTTTTTTTTTTCCCCTGCAGCCTGGTAGTCCCTCTTTGCCAGGTGAACAAGTGCCTCCGTATATCATAAAGGAAGAGAGGGTGATCACAGCACAGTTGTGTTATCATTGTGCTCACACTCCCTCCTGGGGCACAGCCCCTTGGTGGAGCATCCCGGCTCAGCAGGGAACTGACAGGCGTTTTCTAAAAGGTGAGTGGAAAAACCTGATTACTGTACGCATGAGGGATTTGTTTCAAACGCTGCTGTGAGGCCGCCCCAGAGGTCCTAAAAGCTAAGGATAGATTTTGAAAACCACGATCTTGCATGTGGAGGGATGAACTGATGACTGCACCGTTCAATTCCCTATAGCAAAGGTCAGGAATAGAAAGGCAAAAATAAAAATCTCAGCTCACAAATTGCTTCCCCTTGTGAATGTCTTGCCATCAGTTAACTCTTACTGAAACCAAATCTTCTGTCTGCCCTCAAATCCTTCCTGTCCCTCCCTTCACTTATCTTTTCTGAGAACATAAACATCTTCTCCATCACACAAGGTCATCTCCATCCTCCAAACAGGCCTGGACCCATGCTCTGCTCAGCCTCCCCTGGAGCTGCACTGGTGCCAAGTAGCATCTTTTACCTCTCAGTCTGCAACACCTTAACTGCGGCAAACCAACAGTGAGCACCAGATGGAGACAACCAAAGACAAGGTGAAGCGACTCTCCAAGGCGAAGGGCATGGAGTCAACTGCACACAGCTGCTGGAAACACTGCGACCAGTGGGAGATACGGTGCTGCACGCCATGCATTTTAACACATGGTTTAACTGAATTCATTTTGAGAACGTTATGAACGCCATACAATATTTGCAGCTGTGGTCGTAACGGAGCTTCATCAAAAACCTGCAGTGGCTAGGAACAAGCAATAGCAATGACACGTAACTTTTTCAAAGAATATAGTACAGTACATGGCTACAGGCAAGTACATGCAAAGTTAAGAATAAAGTCAGGGGCTTCGATTTTCTTAATTTAAAGGCAGTTTTGATCTATCAGAAGCAGGGACTCTTTTGACTATGGATAAAATAAAATACATATAATAATTAGCAAATACAAGCACTGAAAGTGCTATTAAAGGTTAGTGCTATTAATGTACCTATGGGTGTGTGTTACATCAATGACAGTTCCCAGATTGAACACTTCCAGGATTTGATGTCACCGCAGGGCCATACCACACTCAGTCCCTCTTGTCTTGTCTTCTCTCTTCTCCATCCTTTCCTCTGTTCTCAGAAAACGACTATATGCAGCATCAGAGATGTTAGAAACAAGGAGCGAGTCCTCACTGCCCAAGTGCTTCAGCGCAGGGGCGGCTGATTACCTTGGGATAACGGGGTCAATCCTTTATAAGGTGAACTTCATGAAAATCATCATTCTGTCTGGAGTGACACAAAGACATTGCGACAGACCTGGTGCAGACTTGGTACAACACGTGACATATTTCCATAGATTTCGGTTAACTAAGGCCTTACTGAGTTCTGCATGCGTGTGCCCAGGCAGGGACCTTCTGGGGACTTGGGGGTCTGTCCCCCCCAGGGATGAACACGTGGCAACTCCGGCTGAGTGCTAGAAGGGGCAGGTAGGTGAATGTTACAAGGTCCTTTACAGGGCAATGGCAACGCTTTCTCTTTTCAATCATACGGCAACTGTTTGTGTTAACTTGATAATGAATATCTTGTATTTCCCCTCTTTTCTATGACATAGGTCTCTAGAGACCTCCCCTACATTATGCACACGGGCACACATGCATACACTCATCTGCTTAAAAAAAAACTCCTGTTTGATCCCCACCAGTTAAAAAGCATTACAAGCAGTGCCCAGAAGTCCTTTCTCTCTCTTTGTCCTACGATAAAACTTTGTTCAGCAAGCCAAAGGACATAAACCCTGAAATTTCAACTCAGCTGATTATCCCTCTTCCTTTACAGCCTTTTTCTTTTCCCTGTTTCAGAAGTGCAGTTGCTTCCAGCAGCTCTCTGCTGCCTCGCGTTAGGTGAGGGTCTCTTTAGGAGGTAACCGCAGTCCCTTTAAACTGAGATCGGCCAGAACCTGAAAAAAATCAGAGGTTTGGCAGGACTTAGATCTGAAGCTTTAGTATGAGACTCTCTGAAGACCGAAAAAAGGAAATTTCACAGAATGGATGTTACAAAAAAGAAAAAAATCTGTAATCAGTCTAATTTGATGACCAATTTGTCTCAGCCATGCTCTCACCTTTGCTTTTGAAATGAATGTTCTTTGCAGACAAATGTCAGAGAGCCGGGCTGGAGTGTGAAATCCATCACAAGCACAGCCATCAGATGTGTTTGCTTTATGAACTTCGGATTTCCTGAACCTCTTGGTTAAAAAGCATGTGTCTCTATTACTCAAGATCAAAAGCAGCAAATTCAGCGGCTAATGATCAAGCCATAGTTATTTCTTGAGAAGGTTCATCAGATGAGGTTATTCGTCGTGGATTACATGCTCAATTCAAGCAGTTTGAAGTTTTCCAACAATTATTTGGCTTGCAGACTCAATACCTGGATGCAAAATAATCTAATATGGTTATCATTTTCAGGTGTAAATATTCAGTAGTGAACCCAAACTTGTCTTCTGTTAAAGTCTCACAGCCAAGCCTATAAGATGCATTAATCTCTAGAAACACAGACTTCCAATGCAAACTATGAAATTATCTGTTTGAGACAAATCCTCAATCCCTAAGCCACACACGTGCATCGGAAAAGGCTTGATTTATATGGTTGTAAACCTCTTGTAGGAAGGATAGACTCTTTGACTTATAAAGAAAGCTGGAAAGAGGAAGCCTGCTTCATTTGCAAATTCAGTGTGCAAGATCACGAGTGATGTTCTTAAATTCTGACTTCCCTGCGAAAAGATTTTTATCATCATCACACCAAGCAACATTACGTATGCACCCTTATTTATAGAACTTGCTCGTATTTCCATCATACCAAAGTTTAAAATTAGTATTTTAGCTCATGCCACCTCTTGCGCACACAGGATGCGTGGGAGATGCCCGCTCTCCTGGGGGCTCACAGCCCCCAACAAAAAACAGGAGGTGAGCAGCGCCCCGCAAAGAAACACTGACAAAGCTCGAGGTGACCACAGATGCCCCAAATCCCAGTTCAGTACCATGTTTGCAAACTTCACCTATCTAGTTATTTGTCACAAGCACCCATTTTTACAGAAAGCAGGTTGGATCGGTATAGGATAGGAATCTATGATTTTTTTTTTTTTTT
>NW_008823913.1:1187993-1204479 GCF_000699105.1 Pygoscelis adeliae
TTATGTCTGGGTGCGAGGCTCATGCAATGCATTTGTTTCACGTCCCCACATTTCGGGGCTGGATGCAGTTCTCCTAGCAGAGGACACGCTCTGGGGAGGAACCCGCTCAGCGGCGCAAACACCACTGAACCAGACCTAGGCTGGGCACTGCGACCGGTGCCACGATGGTGCCCCCAGCCAGCTCCCCCTGGACAAGCCCCTGCGCCTTCCCACTTATCTCTTACCTCCTTTCCATCCTTGATAACCATTCCCGCTCCAAAAGGCAAGAAAAGCACGAGGGATGCTGCTCCTTCTACAGCTTATCTGAGAGCACAGCACAAAGGCAGGCCACGAATTTCCAAAGCAACCTCAGTGTAAATTGATGACCAGGCAATAAACCTGTCTTTAGATAAGTAGAACAGTTTGCATATGCTTTTGTGCGTGCACCTGCCTGTTCAGCTAGTCATCACTCATTTCACAGCTCATTTCGCTGACTGTGGTCTACAGGTTTTATCTTTTTAATTGGGCAAACAATACACACCTTGTCTTTGCACATAAAGTCCAGTGCTAACGTGCATGACTCCTGCAAGTTGGTGGTTTGTTTTTTTTCAGTCAGCTCTGAGTAAGGCTGTACACATTTAAGGTGGACCTGTGCTCTTTTTTGCCGGTTCCCTATCTGCAATGCAAATAGACAAATTTCTGCAAAGATTTTGATTCTGCCTGAGGTGAATCTTCAAGAGCCCACATCAGTGTCCATTAAAGCCCAGGGGGAGGGTCCTCTTGATTTCAAATGGCTTTGGGATGGGCCCAACAGCACTGAAAAAAAAAAAAGACAAGAAGTGTGAGTCCCCCCTCACTCCCAAGCAAGGAGTCTAAAACAGATGAAGAGCAGCAGAAATTTAGCAGTTGCCCTACTTCATGTGGTTTCTCTGGGAAATGATTGGGGTTTTTTTAAATACACAAGCAGTGCATTACACAGAGACAGGGTTTAGCATCTTCCGCAGAGGCCAGCAGAGTTAATGTAGTTTATACCAGCCACAGTCTTAGCTTGAGGGAGAAGCTAATGCAAAGAGCAGATGAAACTGGCCCAGCAAAGCACGGTCCTCCAGCGGTTGTGTTCTCCCTTCTTCTACACTTCGCATTGCTCACTGCTCTTAGGGTTTTAAATCCCATCCCACAGGGTCGGGCAGCAGGGCCCTGGCGCGGGGACGCACACCGGCCCCGCTCGCTCAGCCCGTGGCTGCAGGGGGATGCCAACGGCTGCACCACTGCCTGCCAACTGGCTCTGCAAAACCCAACTCTGATCTGGGGGGTCCTGCTTGAGCTACCGAGACTCTGGCATCAGCACAAACCCAACCAGACCTCAACCGAGGCCACGGCGGAGAGGATGAGCACCTGTCCCTGCTGCAGCTCAGGCCAACGCGGCAGGAGAGAACCGCTTGAAAAAGCATACCCACGCACACACACACTTTGCAGCATGATTAGTTTTTGGCGAAGACACACTGAATGTAGGGGGGGAAAAGTGCTGTCTTTGTTCTAGGATGCAAATGAGCATCTTTTTTAGAAGCTGAGAAAGAGCCCCAACTAACAAAAATTGCACATTGACTGAAATAAGCCAGGCTGCCTTTCAGATGTAGACTTCAGACAGAAAATGAAACATATCAAAGTGTCTGATTTGACGTGGCTTGCAGCTGCAAGGCAAAGCGACTGTCCCATTTTTTTCCCCCGAGGCAAACACTCAAGATTTTCTTGATCTTATCTTTGTCTTTCTATAAGTCTTTGAAAACCATCTGTAGAGATTCATAAAGGGTATTTGTGTTTTAAGTAAACTGCAGAAGTGATCTATACCGAACAGATGGAAACAAATCAAAAAGCTTAACGGGATGCAGAAAAACAGCAACACTTAGAAAAATACTAGATATGAATGAGTAGGCAGGTTGTCTCCCATTTGTATTACATTTGGTGTGGCATCTCTTTCCCCTAGCTCTCTCTGCAGCCCGCATGGTCCGCGCTCACTCGCTGCTCTTCTCCTGTCCTCGTCCACGGGCTGCAAAATACTTCCCGGCTGCGTTTGCTCTTCTGGACGAGCATCCGTTCAAGGGGAATTGTTCAGCTCCTTGGCAGAACCCAAACACCCACCCGGAGCCCTTAACACAGCTCCCTCGGAAATAGATTGCATTTGACAGCGAAGGGCTCTGATTTTTCACAGCTTGCCAAAACATTTCTGAACAGATAAGGTGGGGGAGAAAAGTGCTACAAATCAATCTCCAGCGTGCTCCGGGATTGTGCGCTTGTTTGTTGTTCAGGGTGGTGGTTTTTTCTGACAGACGGTTTCAAAGAAGCACAAGGCTGCTTCCTCAGTACCAGCTTTTCATAGAAGACACAATAAGGTGCAAAATGATGTGTGTTACTGGAGCGAGTGGGCGTTAATGGGACTTCCTGAGCATACTAACAAAACCAACAGAGAAAAGAGAAAAAAACTTTACAAATTTTCCCCGGTGTTTCAGCTGCGGCCCTGCTTGTTTTCCCCTCTCCCCATTAGTCAGAGCCCTGTGTGCCCATTTTGAGGAGGCTGCCGTGGCACCGCTGGAGAGCATCTGCCCTAGTTTAGCCCAGTCATTGTAACCCTGAGCAAAAACCGTGCTTGGCCACATCTTCACCGCAAAGACTGTATATCGGTGTAGCTCTTGCTCTGCAAAATTCCCAGCAGTGGGTCTGCAGAGGCCAGTCCCTGCTAACACGAAGTCTGGGCCGTATAATCCCCTCCATAAATTTATCAGCCTCCATCACAAAACCGCACAGGCTCCACACATACACTCAGACACACTGTTGCTGCACAGCTGTTTCATAACCTCGCCCCTCCGGTGGTTGCAATACCTGTTTTATTTCCAGCTTACGTTTATTGATGGCCAGTTTGTACCTTTCTTTCCCCTCCTCCGTTTCTTTTCCTTTCTTTTCTCACCAGTCCCTAACAGGCTCAAGGCAAAGGTTAAGGTAAATCCCAGATGGGAGACCTGGGGACGGAGAGGACTGTTGGAGTGACATCAAAGCACTCCTCCTGCTTTGTTTCTGTAGGATGTTACATGGCAGAAATGCAAGATAAATGTGTGTTTCTATTGAGGTACTTAATTTATTATGAAGTCAATACACAGGTTCTGCCTTATGCATCTCGGGAGGAGGGTGATCTTATCCCACAGTCCCGCCTCGTCCCCAGGACGGACACTAAGGACAGTCCTGTCCCTTTAGACTCCGGGACCACACTTCGGTTGGGGTCCCCAGACACACAGAAAGGGCACAAGAAAGGACGTCTTCAAATGAAGAAATGACAGGGTATGCTCCGACCCCACATTGTCCTTCCCCCACCGAGATGAAACTCCAGCACTTATAAACTATGGGCTGAGCTCAGTGCAGACCCAGATGCGTTCCCGCTGCTGTCAAAGGGAATTCACCTTTGACCTTGCAAGAGCTGAGCAGGACAATGCCAAAAGCATCTGAAAACTCAGTTCCCCTCTCAATGCCAAGAGGCAGAGCCAGAGCAAATCCTTGACATCCCTCCTCTCCCTTGGCGTGGGGCTGGGGCCACAGGGCTCCAGCACGAGCAGATGTGGGGACGGAGTGGTGCATGGGCAGCTGTGGTGGGAAAGGCCCTTCAGCTGACCATGTCTACCCACCAGCCTTCAGGGAAATCACCGTGGTGTGCTACACAGTTTCTCACCAGCTCTCTTAGCCATCACCCAAGGAAATGAAACATTCCTACATATTTCTCTGCTCTTCCCAGAGGCGCTCGCTGCCCTCCGCCCAGCCGCACTGCCCTCTCCAGAAGGGAACAGGCAAAGACTGACTTCCACCCTTGTCCATCAGGCCACGCTCATGAGACCATGCGTGGATGACATCTGGGGCATTGTCAGGATGAATATATCCTTTTTCCCCCCCGACCTGGAGCTTAGCCATCTCCAACCTCTGCCTCCTGAGCAAAGCATGAGCATCCCATGCTGCAGCCTCGATGGACCTTTGGTATTTGGATCCGTGTAAGTGCAGATTCCCCGTTCTATCCACCTACCAGCCTAGAGAGAGTTGCACGCAAAAATAGAGGCAATACTGTGACTGATATTTTTAGAAAGGGAATGCATATGTAAATTATTCCCCTGAAAATGTCTCTGTGCGTCAGACTCTCCCCTGATTCAGAGAACATCCCTTCTATCTTTTCCTCAAGTACATGCTGCGTACAGCGAAGCTTAACATCTCAGGGAATCTGGTGGCGGAGAAGGTTGCCGCAAAAGTGATTCATCTATCACATCTTTCACAGCTTCAGTAAACTGGAACAGTGCGAATTTCTCTGCCCCCAGTCTTGGCTGCTCGAGAGCTCCCCGACTTCTTTCCCATTCACAGCTTCATGCGCGCGCAGCGAAAAGCGAGGAGCATTGCTGGTTTCCTCACCTCCATGTCCCCAGCCTCCTGAAAACTGAGGATGCCGTCAGAATCGAGACGGGCCCATCTGGTGGGAACGCTTCCCCGGTCGGCGGCTCAGAGGCTGCAGAACGATGTGGTTCTTCGCTGGCATGGTGGCAGGGTGGTGAGGAGCACTAGCAGCCCTCCGCACGCACAAGCCAGAGCAGCTCACGGGCAATTCCTGCATCGAGACCATCCCACCAGGAAGAGCTGAGCTTGCACCAGGGCTGCTCAGCCCCAGGCAGACCAGACATCCCACCCGCGCTCAGCACTGGGGAAACGGAGCCTCCCAAGAGGAGGCGGCACTCACAGCCACCCAAACACGCAGCCGTGTTCTTCCACCCCCTCACATTCACACCCTCCATCCATGTAACCTGCCCAAAACTCCCCTGGTCCTGGAGGCCACTCAGCAGCTAAGGCAGGGCAGGAACGCACACACCAGCAGGCATCTCGCCAGTGCCCTGTGCTTTGGGAAGTAAACAGTACAGTCCCCGACATTATGTTCGATCACTGTCCAGAAGCTATTAGGAAGCTAATTAAAATGAATAGATCACTTAAGTATTCAGAGTTCATATCCTATTAATTCAACAGCACGAGATACAGAGAGAAAGACAAAGGCTGAAGAAAAGGCCAAGGACGGTACAGCAATGTTCCTTGGTGTGGATTTTTCCCCCCCTTTCTCGTAATACAAAAGATAAGTCTGTCTCCTGGCTTATCTAGATACATTTGTAAAGATTAAAAACACGCTTCTTTGCCTTTGCATTCTGCTGTAAATGATTAGCCCATGGTATCGTTAAGCAGGGCACTCTGCCAGCCTTAAGGTTCTGATTTAAGCCACAAAGACAGGGAAATTCAGAGCGAAACCTGCTGGTGCCTGCACGGGACCAGCCAGGCAGGCAGGACCCTGCCGTTTCCTTGCCCTCGCAGGCAGATGAGGAGATGGTGTTGCGCATGACCAGCGATACAGCCTCAGCTCTACAGGAAAGGTTGGCCCCAATTCCTGCACCAGGAGGGGGGAAAAAAGAACATTTTCCTGCTTACTGGCACTATTTGGGAATAGGGACAGCAGTAGCCAGGCAAGGGGGTAGCTCCCAGGTGGGCCAGCTCAGTGACCTTACCTCCAAGAGCCCACTCGTGCAAAGCTGGCTATGAGATGGGAGCAGCAGTCTCCAAAGCCTTGGGCAGGACTCAAGGAGGTGCCCCCATGGAGAAACCCCTGTCCCCAAGCACATCCCGAAAACCCAGCTCGGCAGGAATGAGCAGGCTGCAAGAGAGGAGTCAGGTAGCTCAAAGGACGGGAAATGGGATCACAACACCTTAAAAAACACACTGAAAAGTAGTTGTTGGGTATCCTCGGGGACAGTCCTGCAGCCTGTAAGACTTGGATATTTCTCTGATGCAAAGATCTGTTTGCAGTGGTTCAACACGAGGCCAAAAAGAGGAAAAAAAATTCAAGAGCAGCTATGGTCCAGATCCCCACCTCTCGCTGAAGAGTTTATGCTGCTGTATCACTCAAGTCCCATGCGCCATATCTCTTTTTAAACCTGTCTCTCCCTGAAAATATTCCTGGGCCAGAGAAACTCAGTTATAGGTAATCTGCCGAAGAACATGTGTGCTTGTACCCCGAAAGCCTGTGGTCATAGTCCTACGTTTTGGAGCTCTTCAGCTTAAGAAAACCTAACCCAAGGAAATGCATTTCTTTGTCACATTCCAGACCAACACAAATTAATGTATCGGCATTAAAAGACCGTGAAAAATGGGGTTAATTACAGAAACGATGACCTTTATATACAGCAGCTCAGCCATGGGCCGCTATCATACATCATAATGTTAGGAAGAGCCACTTGCTGACACACAACAGCAAATAATAAATAATAAATAATAAATCCATCAACCTAAATTGAATCTTGTGTAATGTACGCCTGACAAACCATAGATTAATTTGCCTAATCCATCATTTGTTAATCCTTCATCCCCAAGAAATGCATGGAAGTGCTATGGCTGCAACATCTGAGTCTATTCATACAGGCACGGTGACTCAGGTACAGTCATCCAGAAGTCCATCAACTGAGTTTCCCACCTTTAACAAATACTGCCAAAGCATGCAGATTCCACATTTCAAAGGTGGATAACTGGAACATCAAAAGTTCTGGATTTATGAAGCCAGAAAAATAACAATCAGGCCTTTATATCATCAGTAACTAAGACAACTATACTAAGCTTAGTACATTGTTTGTACTATATAAATAATAAATGCTAATATTCAATGTTAAAGGAAACTGGAGCTGTAATCCATACTAGTAGGTTTATACAATGAAGCTCATTGTATAAAAGCTTGCACATTAGGGTGAGGCCCTTGATAAAAGGAGGAAATTAAGAGGATTTTTAGGTTTTAAATATATTTTACCCTGAGGCTCTTTAGGGTTTTACAGCTGTAGGAGAGGTAACACCGCAGACCTGGGGAGCTGTAGGTGGAGAAGATACAGCGGAGGTGCATGTGCCCACCTTACTAGAAGTACTGGAAATTGGCAACATATTTAGGTAGCCACTAAGTGCAAAATGGTCCCAGAAAAGAATAACCGCTGGAGATGAAGAGCAATGAAAATCTCCAAAACTTTATGTGGTAACAGAAGCTGCTGCATCAAACTCAGTCATGTCCGATTCTGCCCCGAGACCTGGGAGATGAAGGTGCAAACCAGCAACTGGTACCAAGGTCTTCAGCGGGAGAGCATCGGGGGAGTGGGCAGGAAGGAAAGCGCTCCCCAGGCACCCTTGTGACTCAGATCCACCCAACTTCCCAGGCTAGGGGGAAAATTTTGCACAGGATTTTTCAATATTAGAGAAACCCAGCAACTTTTCCCCAGTTCATACTGAGTGACAGGTTCCACAGTGGCGGTACCTAAAATACACGGTTATTAAAACCATTATTAGACACAAGTACGTCTACTCCTACACGAGAGCTGGAAATCTGTGTCTAGTTTTAAAGAGAAAGCCAAGAAGCAAACAATGGAAGTAATATTTTCCCTCCCCAAACAGATTACTGTAGTGTTAAGATGTTTCCCAGTGCTATTGTCAAATCTAATTAATCTGTTCTTTGCAACACCGCTTGTATTTGCTTTAATTGTCAAGTGACACCTTGAAGTGACAGTGCCAAACCTGCCCAAGAGCTGCACTGGGACCCGCACAGCTCTTCTCCATTCAAAATTAACCCCCCCCTCATGTTCACACTCAGCCGGTGCATCGCTGCTACTCGATCCTCACTGAGCAGATAGGTGCGAGTGTGCAGGGCTGCAGGGACTGGTGCGTCCTTTCCAGACACAGGGACATGGGGTTTTGCACCGTGAGGACGCCTGTTCTGGCATCAGCCCAACAAAAAAAACTTGAAAAACATTCCAGAGACAGCAGGAGCAGTGAGGACAGCAGGAGGGTCATGTTTTGCTGCTGTTCTTGGCAGCCAGGAACAGCAACTTGCATTGATCCTGCCCCCTCGCAGAAGCCTCCATCCCCAAGTACTGGATACAGTTTGAAGGAAAAAGCTCTCAAATAAGCAAGGCAGGAGGGCTGGCTGGAGGACGGACACCACAGGCAACGTAAATCCAACCAAGATGGAACCTTTGCTACATCTCAGCGAGAGGGCAATGCACGCCTAACAAAGTCTCTAGGGTAGAATTACAAAGTATTAACATGTTTGTGCATAATACATGCAGTAATGGCTGAAAGCTGGAAACCATGGGTTAATGGAAGAAACCACCACAGTCACCTGTGTCAAATGCATATTTAATGCTCTCAGAGGACAGCTGTGCCAACTGCTCAGCAGCCAGGAACTCTTTCTTAAGAGCTGCTGTCATAAGCTTGTGATCTAGTTCATAAATAATCATCGAATGACGAGATATATGGATTAGCTGAACTAAAGCTTTCCTATCTCTCTTCTTCCTCCAGCTCCTCCTGGATGTCTGGGAGAGGAGGGCAGTGGGGATGGGGATGCATCCGAGCTGCAAGAGTTGGGCTGAGGTCACTGTGTGCAAGTTTAAGGGTACATCTCACTTTGTGAAGGGCAGTGCGGACAGCTGAACCTGGCACATGGGTGCCCAGGGGACTGGGCTGATGGGGGAGCCCAAGACCCTCCTTGGCGCCCAATGGCCATGCCCACATCTGGCACCCACCCCAGGCTGGGCTGCTCCCACCCTACACAGCTTCCTTCAGGTCCTGGCTTGTGCCAGGCTGGGAAAACAGGTCCTGAGGTGGTGATGGTTAAGTTATTATCTAGATACTAATCTCAAAAATCCCAGACCATTTTCTCCAGTTGTCCCTTTACTCAGAAGAGGCAGACAGAATATGAACTGACACACTCAAGTGTTATATGATTATTGCTATATAAATAAATGTCATCACATTTAAATCACAATTTTATCTAACTTTGAGGTCAGCCCTGCTTTGAGCAGGAGGTCGGACTGTGTGAGCTCCAGAGGTCCCTTGCAACCTGAACTATTCTGTGATCCGGTGATTTTTCCTTGACAGAAATTTTGCACCTCTTTTAAACAGAAATAACTTACTGCAAGCCACAAGAAAAAAAAAAGTTTAATAACAGGTACCTCCTGCTTTGAAGCTGCTTTGGATTCAAAGCTTTAGGGGAAGTAAATACATTTAAAAGGGATTGCAGCCTTTAAAGGAGGGCACAGGATGCAATCCTGTAGCACTCTGCACAAGGCAGGCACCCGGTTCCAGTGCTGGCACAACTGCTTTCATACACATTGCTATTTGATTTTATAATGGCACCCAGTTACCTTTCATAGCATGGAAGACACAGACTTAAAAAATGTGCTCTGATACATTTTTTTCTTGTTGCTAAAGCCCAAATTTGCTTGTAACGATTTGCAGGTTGCCCTCCTCTTCCTGGGAGCACCAGTCAGCTCCCAGCAGTGTATTTATATTATATTTATAAAAACTTGGGGCCAGATCATTATTGTGGTGCAGAGAGCCCCTTGCTAAGAGACCCCAAGAACGGTCCTTCTCTTGCCAAAATCAGGGGTGTCCCCGCACCCTGCCCAGCACCAGGTCCCCACAGCCCCGTCTGCACCATGGCACGAAGCAACCCCAGCTGCTGCGAGGATCAAGCTGTTCTTGTGTCAGGCTTTGATGTTCCCAGGTGGAAGGAGCTTTAACGGTGCAGTGGAGTGTTGTTTTTACACAAGATTTATCAGTACAGTTAACATACCGCCACAGATCTGCTATTTGAGCATGCCCTGAATGTTAATAAGTGCACACAAGGCAGGCTGCTGCTGCAGGTACACGCTAACATTCACCTTCAAAGAGCTTTATAAACATTAGCTCGGCGGGTCTCACCTCTGTCTCCCGAAGGAGAGCTCAGCTCCGTTTCGCAGGGAAGGGAGGGAGGCGTGGAGGTCACAGACGAGCTTTGCGATGGGCTTGGGAGAGCAAGGATTCAAAAGAGATTTAAGTACCTTATTTTCATACAGACATTTATATAGGGCTTATACACTGTACTGCCTGGAGGAACCTCGTACTTCAGCATACGAGACTTTTGGTGGGTTAGGATACATTTTATCCTGAGCTGTGTAATTTCTCAATATCCAACAGGATGAGCTGCTCTGTAAAACAGAGTTCTCAAACAGAACCTTTGTCGAATTTTAACAGAGACACATCAATGAATCCGCACTGATATCCTAGGGAGATCAAACAGGAGGCTAGAAAAAAATACAGGAGAAAGCATCTGGGATCCTTTGGGGGAAAACTATCGAAGTATCAAAGGAAAATATAAAGCTTGATTGGGTATCAAGAGGTCATCCAGTCCAGTGTTTCTCAACCTTTAAAAATCACTTAACTCCTTCATTTAGACGTCATAGACTACCTTGTGCACTGTTGGCACAACTGTCTCACTTGCAAACCTAACCAATATTTGGATCAATGCTGAAACATGTTTTTCTTCTTCTCCCATTTTCTTTTTTCAGTTCCTTCACGATTTATTTTTTCCTGGTTGTCTTACGAGCCGCCCTGTGGACACCCCTGGACCAGTTTCCCTGGCTCCTTAGCAAAGCCTCACCTTGCAAAATCACGGGTCCCATCAAAGCCATCCGCACCAGCCCAAGACAAAGCGCCGTTCCCTTCAGCGACCTTGTCGCCTCCCTCCCTCCATCTGACAGCTCACCCAGCCGCCCGAGCTCAGGGCTCCTGCAGTTTTCCTGCCTCACCTTTGTGGTCGCTGCATACAGACATCCTCTGATGTTGCCTCATTATATGCTTTTAAAAATAGAGCATCCCTTAATATACCTCATCAAAATATTCCCAGTTTCTTCCGAGCAAAGCTGGGATAAGTAAGTCTAACAAAAGGAAGTGGGTCTTACTACATTTGCAAAGAAAGATTGGTCTGAGATACCAGAGTCATCCTCAAACCCCTGTGGCCAGCATGTTTTACAGATCCAGCCGTGCTGTCGAACAGAAAAGCCCAGCAATTCAAATAAATACTATGCCTCTAATCCTTGTAGCTTGCTATCCTGCCCAAATTTGGCTGTCTCCTGAGCTACCCTTTGCTGTAGGGAAGGCTTATTACCAGGCACGGAGACAAGATAATTTGTGCAGCCTCTGTACAAGATCCTCCTGACCTCACCCAGAGCCAACCCCACCTGTCCTAAATCTCGGTCCGGGACTATGGGCACAAAGCCATCCACCCATCAGGATGCACGTCTTTTGGGATGACACCAAGCGGATATTTTTTCATATTCAGGCAGATGGAAGCAAGCATTTCCCACACCTTTCCCACACCTCCTCCCCAGAGCAAACCCAGCCCATCCAACTTTTCTTAACCACAGGAATAGTGAATCTGTGTGGCTTGTGTATGTTACAATGCACCGAGGTCTGGTTTTTGTTTAAATAGCTGTGAAAAGCACTGTGTGTGTTTTACCCAGAGATATATTACACTTGATTAGGCGGTGCGCTGGAGCGCGAATGGTACAACAGGAGACGGACGTGCTTAACTAGCGGTTTCAGCCTGCGCTCCAGCATCGGGAGGTCAAGGGAAAGATTAACTATATCTGACTGCCGTGTCAAAACACTCAATTGGAGCATTTATAAACCCACAGAACTAGTTGCCTGAGTCGGCAGAGCAGATTTATTTCCCTCCACGTAGCTCCCGCAAAGCAAACCAGGGCATTTGCCAGGGCCAGGTTTCCTTTTGGCTCCTTCCAAAGGGCAGAGAGATCTGAAAGGTTCAGATAGAGGTGTGCAGGTTTCAAAGTCTGGCTCTTATCCTCAGACAAAAAGTAAATCTGGGGGGAAGATGGCGATTTTCAATTGCCTCTGCTTACGGGTGACCCACAGCCAGGTAGACTTCAGCTCTGGAAGTAGCCTGTGTAAATGTTATTTTAATAGAGAAACAAAAATTCCTATTTCCCTGCTTTTCAACAGGTGTAACATAGGCATAGTAACTTCTGTTTCACACTCAAAACCCTTGTGAAAAAAAAGTCCTACTTTTCACATGTTAGGGACATTTGATTTTTATTGTTCTACAGAATTTTAGAAACGTCATTCTGTATAAAACAACTTGAAGGCAACCCCTGAAGAGAGGTCCCCAAAGGAGCCCTCCCATTATAAAAATCAGCATCCTTTCATGATACAATGTCTTAAATTCACAGTTAGATTTGGAACTGTACATACAGCTCTTGGGGTGCAAGTCTAGTCCTTTTCATCTCAGTATACATCCTGGACATGAGGAAAAATTTCTTTACTGAAAGAGTGGTTAAACATTGGAACAGGCTGCCCAGGGAAGTGGTTGAGTCACCGTCCCTGGAGGTATTTAAAAGATGGGTAGATGAGGCGCTGAGGGACATGGTTTAGTGGGCATGGGGGTGTTGGGTTGATGGTTGGACTCAATGATCTTGGAGGTCTCTTCCAACCTTAATGATTCTATGATTCTGTGATTCTCCTGAAACAGATTGAGCAATGCACGGTGTGAGCATACAGCTGCAGCGTGCAGCCACTGCTAATCAGAGTTTAGACAATTGGGACCACCTTTTTTAAAAAAAACAAAACAAAACTTGCTTCAGCTTTACGACATACATATGACTAAGGAAAAAGGCTTTGCTTCGCTTCTGCTTCCAAGTTCAAGAATACTTTCTCAGCATCCAGACTCAATTCTATCCAACTTATTGTCACCTCACATTGCCCCCTTTTTCCATGTCAAACTCAGTGGCCACTGTGTGATGTGCATTGACAGCTTATTCCTCCCTATTTCATCTAGGGTTTCAGCATCAAGGTCAAGACTGGAGATGCCACTAGCATTTGAGGAAAAAGGTGCCAAATATCCAGGATCAGCTTCCCAAGAGCACACATGTTCTGCGCCAAACACATTGCAGGTACTTTAAGGAGCCACTGCTCCCCACGCTCTGCAAAAGCGGCAACTTTTATGTATTTCAAGCCTGTAAAGAGCAACTTTGGGTCTAGGGGTAGGACCAGCGCATCCAAGAGGTACCAAACCTAGGAGAACTCATCCTGCAAACCCTCCTATGTGTTTCTTAGCCTACTCCAGGCCACGTGGACTCCTCAACTCAAACCAGCCGTTGTTCGAGGGTTCCTGATATACATCCTGCTACGTAACGCAGATGTGCCCATGTTGCCCTGGCAGAACATGGCAGACAGGACTTCTCCACTCAAGTCACAGGAATGTTTCTGGGTTGAGACTGTCTGGATAAACCAGATGTTTCAGCACCCTGAGCTATGCTACAGGGGTGCAATTTTGTTTTTAAACTGCATTTAGCAGCGTTCTGACTTGCAGGTTTCACTTTTTAATAGTAAACATATTTTGTAGGTGCCAGAGAATATTTCAAAGCATTTCAGTGGAGTCCTTTTACCTTCACAGCCTGGGGGCACATACGCTGAAACAACAGCTGAAATCCAATTACTGAGGAATATTCTCAAGTGCATTTCCATAGGTAATTTGTTAGTCTGTTGGAACATGCAAAGTGATTTTTCTCCACTTCTTGATGCTGTACCTCGGGCTCCTTGGTTGAAGATTTCTATCCAAACTGCATAGTAACTACCACTGAAAAGGAATCCACATGACTGCCACCTTCTCTGGGGGAGCAACCTGCCAGCATCTTCCAAGACCCTGCCCTTACCTATGATTTGACGAAAAATTCATCAGCCAGCCACACTGCGATGCCTGCTGCCATCCAAGCTTCTCATTGCCCAATCAGTTTGATGCATAAAGACATAAAAAGCCTAAAAGTATTTTTCCTTCAGCATTCTATTTATTGATTTAGCAGAGAGCTGACATAGATGTACAGTTCTAGAGACAAGCCATAAAGCAATCCCTTCATCTGCTGTCACTCAAAATCGCACAAGCCGGCTGCTGCCATAAGGGGAGGAGTGGCCACCCTGCTCATTTTGGGACTGTCAAACCACCCAGCCATGAGCTTTGTCCTCATTAGGGAGGTACCCCCAGACTGGCACCACATCCGTGCTGTATGTGCCATCACGGTACATCTAACGCTGTGCCCAGATATCCCCCACGTGCTGGATACACACAGAGCCAGCGTGACGTCCTTCCCTCCCCCTTGCAGCTGAAGAAGAGGAACCATGGCATGAACCAACCCAGGTGCCACCACCACGATGCCCCCGCTTGGGTTGGCCTCACGCCCCATTGGTGGATACTTGCACCTTCAACCCAAGGTTACCTCCCAACCAAGTCAGCAATATATGACAGGTTCAAAGCATGGGCTGGCCTCCAAGGGAGGCAGCTTGAGAGCGCATCATCCACTCCATTCACAGGTCAGAATCATTACCACTGGTGAGATATCATTGGAAATGGGTCTATTTTCAGAAAGAGGAGACAAAAATTAAATAGACAAAGTTTGGGTCAGAGCAACAAGGAACATAATCAGAAAAGAGCATAGATGAACTGCCTGTGAGTTCTACAGATAATTCAGGGCAAATTAAAGCATCTGAAATCCTACTGAGAGCCACTGATTTAGAATTATGAAGTTAACTTACAGCAATCATTTCCTATATGAAAGCAATTACGGGTGGGTTAAAAGCTTCTGTTATTATGGATTGTGTATGGCTGCCACAGAGGGTTCAATCTCCCAGGGTGAAATTTTAGCCTTTGAGAAAAGCTACTACATCCTGTACGCCAGATCTTGTTCACCCATCAGAAAGTCATTGAACATTATCCATTTTATTAACCAACGCAAATGCAGACAGCCAGGGAGAGGTAGATGGGGAACGTCCTGCTCACCAATAAAACACATGCACACAAATCACCATGGTTCACTTCCCAAAATAATCACCACAGGCTCAAACGCACAGCTGTGATGAATGGCAAATTTCCAAGTCTTAATGCATCAGAAAGCAGAACCGCTGTTTGAAGTGGTCATCTCTTGAAAGGAAGGGAAGAGTCAAGGGAAAGCGTGTGAGAAACCTGCAAGCGTGGGGCCATCCCCAGGAATAGCCTGGCGGTGCCTGCAGGAAAGCCACCAGCCATGGTGACAGTGGCCTCCTCCATCTGCTGTCTTGCTGCTACCGGGGCAGAGCCTCAAAAGCACATCCAGCTGCAGCTCGCAGCGGGGTTACCCCTGTGAAACAAGGTGATAGGGGAGAACAGCCTGGCTCCTGGCTCATCCCCACCGGCGGGAGGAAAGGGGTCGCTTGGGGTCTGGTGGCACAGCCCCTGCCAGGAGAGACAATCCACATCTTCTCCATTGCCCCTAGAGCTAGGAGACAGCAACGCTGCCTGCCCTGCCTGCACCTAAGCCAGCCCCCGTCCTGCAGCAGGTTTGCATAGCAACAGCTTGCAAATGGAGCTGACGAAACCACTTACCAAAACAATCTATTATACTGAGCCTCTTCCTTCTCTTTATTCTTAATTGGGCTTTATTTCTTGTTTGGTGTTTTCTGTGCAGTTAAACGAGTTGACAGACCTTTTGTTTCTGGAATGAAAATGAGATTTTGACTGCGATGTGCATGGCAATGAGCTGAGTGCGCGAGGGTACCTCCATCAGGCATGAGATTGGGAAGAGGGCAAAAAGGGAAACCTGCCCGAGACCTGATGGAATCCAAATGTTCACACACAGGTGATCTGTCAGTGGGTGCAATAGTGTAGATTTTTGGATTTATCCTGCTGCAAAGGCTATGAGAGCAGGAGGGGTGTGAAGTGACAGCCAGCCTGGCCCCCATGCCAGCCCCTCTGGAGGCAGGGAGCAGCCTTGGGGCACCGCAGGCATCATTAGGCTAACGGGGCAGGGAGGCACTTGCTCCACAGGGGCCAGAAGGGACTCAATACAAGGCTCTGATGGCCAGCATGGATCCATAATTGATGTTAGCTGTTATAATAAATGAAATTTAGTAGCTGAGCTCAGAGGGTTATAATAACGGCACTGAACTCAGCAGCATTGGAAAGGCAATGAGAAAGCGAGGCTTGCTGCATAATGCATGAGGGGGGAAACCCACGGTATTGACAGTAGGAGCTAAATGCTGGTTACAGAGAGGTTGAAGGCAAAGATCCTCATTGGATTCAGTGGAGCCTGAGTCCTAATGAGGAGACAGGGCAGCTCATTCTTGTTACAGCAGTCCTCCACTCCATCTTTCCTAATGGGACCCCAGATCCAGCTCCTCTTGCTCACCCTGAGGGCGAATGCAGAGATCTTTTGGCAGGAGGGCTACAGGCCTGCACACAAGGATCCCTCAAAGGTATTTCTGTGCCCTCCCCCTAATTTCATTAGTGCAAGAAAAATCTCTAAACATGCTACGCACAGCCAGCAGTACTCCTGGCTAAATGAGGCTGGTGGTCCTCGTGACTTCCCCAGGGCTGTGCAGAAAATCTATGGCAAAGCACAGCTCCGGACACTGCCCAAACAACGTAACATCCTTCCTGCAGCCTTTGGACAACTTTAGGTGCTGGTTCCCTGCATGGGTTCCTGGCTGAAAGGTAAAGGTGGTAAGCAAGTGAAACACAAAGCCTTACATTCCTAGAAATCCCCTGTTAAGCTAGATTTGGATTAAGGATTTCTCTATTCCCTCCTCAGAAGCTCCATTCAAAGAGATATCT
>NW_008823913.1:1204561-1208928 GCF_000699105.1 Pygoscelis adeliae
AAAGCTGGCCATAAAAATTGATAAATGATCACTAGGAAGCAACAGGACAAACTCAATCCTTTTCCCTTTCTGCTCATCTTTTCTATGAAAGTTTTCCATGACATAGTCAACACAAGAAATTGCACCTATTTATCACTGTTGATCCAGCTTACTTCAGTAACAAACCACATTAAGTTAAAATCAATATCAGCCACTCTTAAACTGATTTAGGAGTGTCCACACAAAGGGGCTTGCACCAATTTAGACATATCTTGTTTGTAACCAATTTAGTTAAAACATGTGATCTAGGGGCTGAGCTGCGCTCTGAACAGCCCAGACACATTAATTCCCAGAGTTCAAAGGCATTAATTCCCAAGTCTCATCAATGGCTCTCAAGGGACAGGACACAAAAGGTTAAGTGTCACTGACCAACGTCCATCTTTCTTGGCAAAGCATACAGGTCTCCATGGCTCCAAAAGCCAAAGAGCTGGGGATAAACACAAAAACCTTGGGGTTAATTTATTTCTGCAGCTCAAACTTTGCATCAAAAAAAAAAGACCAAACTGAAGATGCTGGAGACAAACAGATCAGAAAGCTACGTTTTATTTCTCCCCCTGGAATATTTACTGCATGAGATACATGCATTGCAGGTCCACTATAAATCCACCAGCACTGTGCTTTGCAGTTCATTTTGCAGCAACATCCAAGTGACCAAGGTTAGGAAACGTAACACAAGAAAGAGTTTGAGAGTGCTGTATATCACAGTAGCTCGGCTGTGTCTGACACCTTTTGCTGGTTTAATATCTAAGGGTCTGTACATGTGCAGAAGAGGCTTGAGGTGAGCACCGAAGAGGAGAGCACAAATTTCATCACACACCATGACATCATAGCATCACAGGCAACTCTTTGAGCCAGGCTATAAATCTCCTTTAACAAGGAGGGAAAAAGGATTCTTGCTTCAAAGGAGATGAGGTTTTAATGTTTAATCAAGTGCAAGCTCAGGGGTCTCCATCAGACACAAGCCCTGGCTGCCAGAGAAAGGCCACAAGAAAACATTTGGTGTTACCCTTCCTGGCCAAGGGGAGGGAGCCCAGGCCCTGTGAGGTCCTTCTGCTCTTGTGCCTCAGCCCCCAAAAAGTTGACACACCATAGGGAAATCAGTAAAGATTAGCTTAGGCTTGAGCTTCAGAGGGAAACTTTATCAAAAGTTTGCTCAGGACTTGAGGACTTTTGGAGCAAACAATGTTGGGCTGGAGCAATGCTGGTTCATCTATGGCAAAGGAGAGAAGAGGAAAGCAGGTTCCCCCTCCCATGGGATATGAGAAAAGTAAGATTTGCCATGATATGAGAAAAGTAAGAGGCCTGTTTGGAAAGGTCCAATGGTGACCAAGAAGTTAGTGATTTTAAGACACCATGAGGAAACAAAAAAAAAAAAGGAAAAAAGGACTCCCTTGAAGTTTTAGCAAAAAACCCACAATTTGCCTCTTCCAAGAGGCAGCAGGTAAAGCTCAGAGCTCACGTGCTGCTCTTCCCTTGCCAGCTAATAGTGCAAGGCCCCTCTGTCTCCAAAGAGAGGGGAGGGATGAGCTGAGCGTGTGAGGTCCCAGCACGTAAGGATTTCAAGAAATCCTTCAGGAAATAAAGGCCAAGTCCCAACTTTATCTTTTTGCGATTAAGATGAACAAGAGACCCAGTTAAAAAAAACAAAGCCCAAAAATATTGCCTTCGGGGTTCTTTTATACCTTGGAGAAAAATGTGAAATAGTACAGGGCAGGTATTGTTTGTTTTGTTTAAAACCAGACCTTTAAGTTTTAGTTGTCCCTGGGTTCATGGCGGTAACAGACATGGGATGGTCTCCAGAGCACCTGCACAATGCTGTCGGACCAGCAGAGGTAACCTCCTACCAAGTCCTTCGGCCACCGGAGCCACACACCTCTAGTCTCTAATACCTGTTAATTTATTTCTCCTCCTGCCTTTCTCCTCACTCCTTCCCTGGAGCCACAGGCATCGTTTCCCATCCTTATTCATCAGCTTGGGAGATCAGGATCAGCCAACCCACTAAAAACCCTCCAAAAGGCAGGAAACGCCACACTTCGTTGCTGCTCATCCACCTACAAAATATGCATGTTCAGGCATATCTCACCTAAGCTGCTTTTAATCCTGCCATTCAGAAGTGGTTTGGGGTTTAAGTTTCAGGCTGTCATTCTGCTTTGTGATATTCTGGATACCTGGAAATGATTTTGAAAGCATTTTCCCTGCTGTTACCAGGTAATAATTTGTTTCACAGAAAGATTCAAGAGTCCTACTTACATTGCTGAATTAAACACAGGAATGTTGTGGAAACAGAATTAAACCTTTTTCCTTTTTTTTTTAAGTTTATTTATTTATTTTACTTTAAAGCCTCAGGCACTCAGACCTAGCCTCCATTGTTCTATAAAAATAGAAGGAATGGGTCTTCTTGCACAGTAAATAAATAAGGTAAAGAAAACATCACCTTCCACTCTTTGCTGCTGGGTACAGAGCACCCCTAAAGAGGGGCGAATCCTGCTGAGATATCCTGCCCAGGGTCTCCACGGGCAACAAGTGCTCGGGTCCCAGGAGCCAAGCAGGCTTTGGTACTTGCATCCCAAGCCCCAGGGCAAAGGAGTCCCCTCCTGCACACCCTCGTATCTCCACATTAACTGCTTCAACCACCACTACTAAGTGCCGAGGCCCATCCTCACGCTGGAAGCAAACACATTTGGGCAGAGTAGCCATCGCCTTTCCCCAGTGCTACACTGAAGCCCTTATTTAGCCGGCAAAACACGATCCCGCTCACTCCAGAGACTACAATGGAGCTGGAAGAGCTGGCATCTGTCATCAGGTTTAATACTCCAGTTGAAAGACCGAGCCAAGGCTTTGTGAGCCGTGACACGCGATGACAAATTTTGGATCAAGGACACTGACCACGTGGCTATGATTACCATCAGGGGTTTATTGGCAGAGAAGGCCAGCACACAGCTCGCACGGCCATTTAAGGCCTTCTCTGATGCAGAGAAGGAAAGAAAATCCCATCTGGTAGGTGCTCTGATGCAGGGAAACACAGATTAAGAGGCTTCCTCTAGTGAGCAACTACTTTCCAAATCACCAAATCTAAACAAAAACCCCCACACCCTTATCAACACAAAGTCCGCATTTGTAGAAGCTTCCACCACTCTGAAGAGCACCCTCACTGCCAAATGCTAACACCAACTGCTCTGATGGTGGCAAGAGGGTGACATTTAGTCCGATCTCTTCCTTTTGAGCACATAAGTACATTTTTGCAGTGCCAAGCATACTTGCAACAGGAAGACTTAAAACCCAATTGCAAAATATGCTGCGTGCAGTGATAAGAAGTTCACCTATTTTCACTGTCTAATCTAACACATGCAGCAAGTCTCCTGCCACCCCGCCGGACCTGCTCTGGGCTAATCTGGAAGAGCCCGGTACACTCTGCACAGGTCACTCTGTTTCTGCTTTCCTCAGAAGAGCAGCTGAAATGGGAAAAACCTGCAGCGCTCCAAAACAACACCTCCAAGTCGAGCATCTGACACGCCCCCCCCCGCCTTTGTGGTATTTACAGCCAGCCCTTAATTCAGTTGATTCTCAGAAAATGCCACAATCCAAGTCATTTTTGCATTATCCCAGCAAAAGTAACGACCAAAAAAAAAAAAAAGAGATTGGGGTTTGTGGTTTCAAAAGAAGTGCTTAAAGGCCTATCGACCACGTCCTCACAATCCTTTCTGCTCCCCGTTTCTGATAGGAGTTAGTACATTTAAACCTTCCTGCAGTCCCCTTACAGCAAAGTCTCACCCAAGGGCTCAGGCTATGAAGGCCTGATATTATCAACGCTCTCCCAAGGCCTCTCTTACACACAGCCCATGAAACTGCACTTGCCCCTGGTCAGCCAGCCAGGAAGAATTTTAAGTCAAAGACTAAGAGAAGGCACACCGTCAGGTTAAGGCAGAAGGAGGGAGGAATACCCCCTTCTGCTGTGATCTTGCTGTGATTCAGGCTGACGGTGCAGAAGAGGCCACAAGAGAGGCGGAGGCTGTGCTTGTGGTCACAAGTCCCCCTGCCCACCGTCCCCAACCTGCACTGCACTCAATGCCTCACCTTGCTGAGCATCCTTGAAGACCATAACTGTCTACGTCTGCCTTTAAATTCACACTACACAAGGAGCCAGCAGCCTCGTTCCCTCTCCCCACGTGTGCATACCATCCAACAGGGCACCCAGGAGGAGCCTCCGTTAGCGTGAGCTGCCAGCATCCGTGGGATCGAACCCAAGAGGGCTGCGATGGCAGACACCCCCACGCCAGCCCTCCTGCCCCTCTCCTGCGCTGTGGTCATTTGCCAGCCCGGAGGATGGG
>NW_008823913.1:1208957-1213997 GCF_000699105.1 Pygoscelis adeliae
GTCAGCACCCCACCACGGGCAGCGCAGGCCGAGCCTTGGGACGGAAACCTCCCCAGGCCTCGCGCTGTGTCCGTCCGTCCGTCCGTGAGTCAGCAGCCGAGGGAGGCAGCGATCAGCTGGAGGGCGCCTGCTGCTATTTGCAGCGCTGCCATTGATTCAGCATGAGATTAAGAAAGTGGCTTTACCACATCCTGGCAATACAGGGATTTAAAAAAAAAAATTAAAAAAGCAAGAAAAAAGCCATTAACCAAGGTTTGTTTAATCAGGATTTGCAAAGCACAGAGAGACTCAGGCACGTCAAGTGCAGACTAACATCATCTCGCGCTAATCACCCCGTGTCAAGATGGACAGAGCTGCCTATAGATACAAAGAGGCGCTTAGCCGTACAAAAGCCCCCCGGCAGGCTAAGCACCTCATTTACACCTCCCCGAGCTGTTGCTCCTGGAGGTTCCCCTGTGCCCCTGGAGCTGAGCGTGGGGGCTGCATTTACAACATGCGACGCCTCCAGATGAAAGGCCCGGGGGTCTGAACGCACGCAGGCTGGGGGCTTCAGCTGAGCCATAGCCGACAGGATCAGGCCTCCGTGGTCCAGGGGCATCTTTGGTTTCTCAAGCTGCTTCGGCTGCTGAAACGAAGCACCTTGCATTTGCACACCACGGGAAGTGGAGTTTCTCCGGCCGCCCTACCTCAAGACTAAATCCTATCTTCTCTTTTCCTTACCTTCAAAGCAATAAATGCAAGAGAGGATTTATTGCTTTTTAACAAGTGCCACAGAACATCCATTTCATTAATTTACATGGGGATGGGGGGGAGAAGATGCCAGTTCAATAAATTCTCCCAGACTATTGCTTTGAAACAAACAACTCTGCGGATTCAGGCTGTGGATGTCACAGCAGAGGCTTTTATCCAAATGAGCTATGCGTTCTCAACGGAATGACTAAAATGCTTCAAGAAAATAAAAAAAAAGAAAAAAGAGGGTGGAGACAAAGAAGCCGCTCGGTACAAAAGGCAGCGTATCACTGACACATTGTTTGAACTCCCAGTGGTGTATTAAAAAAATAAAAATAAAACCCCTCTGAACCACAGCTGCATCCTTAGCTTGCGCTGCTCTGTTATTTTAGCTCAGAGAGTAAAATGACATTTGCTAATGCCTTTTTCTTCTCTCTCCCCCCCCACCCAGAGAGGAAAAAGTGTTTGTTTTTCTTAGGCCCAGTGTTTACCATGCGGATGGTGCAGCTCCACTCCCTTGGGACTGGAGAGAGAGGGGAGTGTTTGAAGAGGGGTGGCTTCAGGGCAGGATCCTTCCCATCTGATTTACTGGCGAGGCTGGAGCAAAGAAAAGGGATAGTCTTTCCCCAACCCCGAGCACAGCAGGGCTGCAGATGTGAACAGTGAATGCAAAATCCCGCCTGAGCCCACAGCATTTCTATGACAATAGAAAATAAATAGCTCCATATTTGTTTATTTAGTTAACTTAACTTCTGAGGGATTCATTTTGTGCTACTGAAGAAGAGGAAACGAGGATGAGATGAGGGCGACCGGGCGGCCCCACAGACCCCGCTGCTGCCAACACTGATCCTTGCTGCAAAGCTCGATGCTCTCCTGACTGCGGCACCCCAGGGAAGCCTGCAGGGATGTGGTGCTGGCCCTTTGCAGAGCAACCTTGAGAGGACCAAACACGTCCCGGGTGTGATATCTCACAGGTGAAGTGCCCCAAGCCGAGGGGCAGGCAGTGCTCCTTGGCCACCCACATGCTCACAGGGGACCCGGGGTCCAGGGGTTGCTCCCAGCTCTGCCCCGTTTCGTGACTGAGGACCACCACACCGGTTATCACGCCTGCACAGCTATACGAGGTTGCATTGCTCGACAACTTGTCAGTGCGCAGGGTGGTTGGGGGTACCTAACATCAGTTACTCGGTGTCCAGGGGCACCCCAACACTCATGCTGCTCCCTGCACATCACCACTGTAGCAAGGATATCAGGGAAGGGTGGGCTGGGGATGGGATGCAGCCAGGATGGGGATGCAGGGTGGGACGGGGGATGCGATGGGTGCCCCTCCACATCATGATGGGAACCCCTCTTCCCCACACAAACAGCTGCACAACGTCAGAAACTGTGGCACAAAGACACCAAAGGAGCAGAGGCAGAAGGATGGAGCAGTGAAACGTCAATCACGGTTACCCAGTCAGTCTGTAGCAGAGCCAGGACAAGAGGTTTTATCTACTGGCACCTACTGTAATGCTGGTTTCCATTAGATTATGGCACAGTGACTCGCACTTTAATTACACAAGCTTCGAGCTTCCCGGTTTCCATTTTGCCTTTCCATTTCGTATCACTTCTCTTACAGAAAGCAAACCAGAGGCAGACAAATACCAACATGTGCGAACACATCCTTACCCTTGCCATCCTGAAGAACATATCAAACAAATCTGACATCAGTAGCTCAAGCACATATTGTTCTCTCTCCATGCTATTTTCAATGCATTTTATCAGGAGCACACCTTTCATTTGCACACCTATCTCTGAGATCCAAATCAAAGACTTCATCTTTCCTTCTGCTAAAAGCAAACCAAGAAAACAAAGCAAAAACCACAGGAAAGGCAGCTGCCCCTGAGCTGGAGGCGAGCAGACTCACCTGTGATCCAGGCCCATCTGGGGCTCATTTCAGGATTACCACTCAAGTGGCAGAAAAATCAATATCAGATTTCTTGAAGCTATCTAAACATCAGCAGCAGCAGGGCACAGTCCATACCCGAGGGATTTTGCTTTCCCATTCAGGCCCCATGCCTCTTCCCACAGGTCTGCATGGCTTGTGGGCACAGGCAGCCACTGTCCTCAGCAACCTCTAAAGGCAAATATTGAAGGTAGAGCTTGCAGGCATTTGTTTAAACAGTTGGCAAATACACAACTCGTATCAGAAAGTGTTCAGTTTGATCTGTTTTGCCATCAGATAAGAGGGTTTTGCTAACAAGTGGACAACATTCCCCCCCCCCAATAATTACTTTTTAAGTTTTCCAGTTATAAAAAGAGAGGAAATATTCTTTTTATTTTTGAAGATATATTTTCTGATTATTTCCAGACTTGTTTTTAAAAGTCTTCCCACAAATACCAACATTTCTGCTGCCTCCAATTTCTACTGTGCTCATCTCACAAATCTCAATTAACCTTGGCCATCCTGGGAGGTAAAAACATATTAATAATCCTGTCTCAGATATGGATAGACAAAGCAGCGAGAGAACGAGGCCAACATTTCACACCGAGTGCCGAGGCACAGTTCCTCGTCAGCACAGCCTCATTTGGGGAGCGGGGAGCAGGGCTCCACACCATCCCGGCAGCACGTCAGGAGCACACGGGAGCTGGTGGCAAGGCCAGTTCAACTGGAATATGGAGGCTAATTACACTGTAGTATCCTCACTGAAATATTTCTGCTCAAGATGCAACACCTAAACCACCAGATCAGTTTTTCCAGAAGTAGTACAAGTTCTGAACACAAAATTGCTACACTTCAACCTTAAATTCAATCCTATTGATTTCTTTCTCCCCCCCCAACTTTTCCTATGCTCTGATATGGATCCCATCATCGCTCCCTCATAACTTTTACTGGGCTGATCTACACGGGGTCTGTAAGATAACAAACTGCTGCTGTTCTAATTTCACAAGCAAGGACTGGAGCACAGACAAATTAATTTGGTTAGCTGCTATCACGCACACCTATGGCACAGCAAGGAGAGGGACACCCCAAGTCAGAGGCTCAACTTAACATCCGTCCAGCTGTTCTACAATTCCTCTGAGATATCAGCTGGGATTTGACCTTGTAGCTACTTCAGCAAAGACAGGGAGCTATAACACAGCCTTCAGAGGCAGCATTACATGGCTGCTTCCTATATCATGCAAAGATAATACTAACATATTTTTAAATTGTGCGTTATTAAAGAAAGCAATGCAAGATTAAGGCTACTCATACTTTCCCCAACAGAAATTTTCGGTCTTTTTACAGCAGCTTTGTCACAGAGTTTAAGGGTCACAGAATTACAGTTACTCTGCTTTATTCCCCCCTCTGACTCTCTCAAAAGGCTATTTCCTAGGTTATAAAGCCACATAAAATGTAATGCTTGTTACCTTACTCCTGTCTTCCTAGGAGCGTTAGCCCATGAAACACAACAGCAGATGATCTCCAAAGCCTTGTCCACAAGCAAGAGAGCCTGACTGCGATGAGCTTACAGGCAACATCCTCCACTTCTCAGGAACACACCCCTGGATAAGACATCACCACGCAGCAGCACAGAAAGTCCACCCATCTACCTCCCACAGACCAGGCTGACAACTTCTTCTGCCACCTTAAATAGGAGATTACCGGCTTCTCTTCCACCCACCACAGCCTCCCATCCTTCCTCTCCTCCTTTGTTACAAATGAGAGACATCCCAGCCAATTAGCTAATAATTAAACCTGACTTCCAGGGTTCAGAGGCTTTTAGGGCACAAGTTCCCAAGCTAAGACTAAACCTCCTTCCAGCTAGTTTCCCATATGTTTCAGCATAGCATATATTTTTGTCTCCGAGTGGCTCCGCCGCCCTTCTCACAGCTCCAGGGCGATGCGGGACGCAGGGGCTGCGATTTCCCCAGCCCGGTGCCCACCTCAGTTGCTACCCTCCCTTTATCTCTCCCTGCTGCAATAGATAAACACCAACGCAAGGAACCAGAGTTCTTGGTCCCCTGCCAAAGTCCCTTCCTCTCTGCAAATTGCCGGAAGAAGGTTTGTGACACCAGCCTTTGCACTGCCTTTTTTTTCCTTTTCTTTTTTTTCCTTTCTTTTTTTTCCTTTCTTTTTTTTCCTTTCATTTTTCCTTTCTTTTTTTTTCCTTTCTTTTTTTTTCTTTCTTTTTTTTCCTTTCTTTTTTTTCCTTTCTTTTTTTTCCTTTCTTTTTTTTTTCCTTTCTTTTTTTTTTCTTTCTTTTTTTTTTTCTTTCTTTTTTTTTTTTTTTTTTTTTTTTTTTCCTTTTTTTTTTTTTTTTTTTTTTTTTTTTTTTTTTTTTTTTTTTT
>NW_008823913.1:1214332-1220552 GCF_000699105.1 Pygoscelis adeliae
TTTTTTTTTTTTTCTTTTTTTTTTTTTTTCCTTTCTTTTTTTTTTTCCTTTCTTTTTTTTTTTCCTTTCTTTTTTTTCTTTTTCTTTTTTTTGCAATCCTGTCCTGACTCCTGGAGTCCTCCCCTCGTCCCCAGCTCAACCTTTTTGCAGCTCCTTGATCCGTACTCCATCTCATCTGCTGCCTTTGTAGGCGCTCCCCTCTCACAGGGTGTGCGGTTTCCCTCACCTGCTTGTTTGACACGCTGTAAGCCTTCTGTTTGCTAAGCTTAGAGATTATTCTGCCAGCCAGGAAACCATGTGAGACTGGTGGCGAGACCCAAACTGAAAACAAAACCCGAGACAAAAGCATTCAAAGAGACTGCAAAACTGCTCAGATTAACAGCAGGCGACAAAGAGGCTTTTACAGGCAGGCGGGTAGCACACACTCTGCCTTCCCTTAGCTGTCACTGCAAAATTAATTTGCTGATCTCAGGTACCTAGGGAAAAAAGAAGAGCTTTATCCAAAGAGAAAATCCTACCAAAACTGGCCCTCGGCCGGGGCAGGACGGGGTGGGCTGGCAAAGCCAGAGCTGCTCTCCCTGGCAGCAGCTGCAGTGAGAAGCTGAGCCCCTGCTCCCCATCCTCCCCCTGCCCCAGGGATGCTCATTTTTATTTCTCCCTCTGGAGCAACACGTGGACTCATCATGACTTATATTAATTGCCTATGAAAGAAAATAAGTATTTCCCTTCTCTTTTTCCTCCAGCGCTCGGGTGGGACAGCGGCAAAGGCCACGGGGCTGATGTCCCCTTGGCAGCAGCAGGCGCCTGGGGAGGTGGTGGGAGCTCAGCCCAGCACATGCTGCATGGGGTGGGACGGGTAATTCACTGTGGACGTCGGTCAGCAAGATGTGACCGCCTTGAGTTAAAAGCAGAAACATTTTAATAAGAAATGTGCCTCTGAGTCACGATGCTCCAGGGACCGGTGGTGTACTGTCTTATCCACCAGCCTTGCTCAGGGACTTTCTTAAGGTCAGGATCTGAGCTTAAAATTGCCCAGCTGTGAACAGAATAAACACTTGGTCATGTTTGCTCACTCGAGCTAAAGGTGAGTCACTCGTAATAACTTCCAGAGGGAAAATTATATGAGTAATACTTTGAGAAAAAAGGTATGAAAAATACAGAGAGGGAGATTTGCGATGTGTTTAATAATCACGAGCCCTCGCAGAATCATGATCCTCTCTGAGAACCGTTCCTAACGCTCACCATCATTTGGTTGCACTGCTCTGGAGCGTGATAACCCTAAAATGGTCTGCAAATACATTTGTGTCGCTCAGCCCTATCTGTGTTTAGAGAGCGTCTTGGAGAACACATTAAACACTTCAGCTGCTAAAGCGAGTGTCAGCGCCGTCCCAAGAGCCTCTGCAGTAAATTATGTCGTTAACCACATCATGGGAATACTTGTATTAATCTCCCGGCTCTGTGCAAACCTGCTTTGCTACACCAGAGCCACAGGTGTCAAAGTGTGTTGGCACATTTTCAGCGGCTCACAGCAGCCAGTGCCAGCAGCAGGGAGAGCTGCGAGGCCGGACCCTGCTGCCGGCTCCCGCTGAGCTGCAAATGGAGGAGCAGGCGGGAGATCCTGGCCAGGGCTCCCCGCAGCCAGCGCTTGCCTCTCCGCCCACCGGCATCTCCCCGGCCCCACCAGGTTCCTGCGGCCACCACGCTTCCAGCCCGGCAAAGCAGCGCCAGTCCGGCACATCAGCCTGCGGCTGAGCCCCTGCCCTGTGTGATAACCTCAGACCAGGCAATCGGAGGGGGAGAAATGCCTGCTGCCGGGTTATTCCCCTGAGGCTTCACACGGGGGGAGTGCATGGAAACCCTCGGTCTTTTTTAAGGGAAAGACCCCCAAAAAGCTGGTTTTTTGCAGAGAAAGCAATGCCTCTGCTTGAGACACAATCTTGCCGAGAGCCTGGCTTAGGGCACAGGCAGCATCTCCCCACACAGCCCCAGGCACCACTCACCCGCTCCCCACAGCAGCGCTGCCTTCGCCTCCCTGGCATCCAGGTTCACCGGTCTGCCTTTGCTGCTGCTGCCTGTACGTGCATCCAGACAGTACCAAGACCTGACTCTGCCAGGAGGGTTTGCATCGCTGGTGGCAGCAGAGATGTGCACAGGTGAAGTGGTGACATGCCCACAGCTATGCCTGGCAGCTCAGGGTCGCGTCCGCACCGCACAGCTCCTCAGGTGCTAAGCTCAGCCCTGTGGGAGGCAACGCCTCAGCGCTAACAACTATTTTGACACACAGCACTATACTAAGCCCCGTGAGGCAACGCTATCGCTGCCAAGAAGAAAAAAAAAAAAAAGGTTTCCATGGCTATCGTATCCCATCAGCTCCTCTAACCTCTTCAAATGTAAACGTTCCTTAGAAGGTTTATTGTCATTACTAATGTATATAAAATGCAACCTTCTGTCCTATTCCTTGTTTCATACACCAGCCCACATTTTGTGCATTTTCTGCACAGATATGGAGGGATGTGCTGTACTTCCAGCAGGCACCCTGGGAAGCTTGACAAGGGCAGCAAGCTCTTGGTTTCCCTGGCCACCACCCCCAGGTTAATGTGTTTGCAAGACAAACTGTTGTCAGAAACGTTAGGGGCAGTCCCTAGGGATAACACTTTGGAAGTGAAGGCATTCACTCCTGGATGGATGAATAGAAAACAGGCTATAGATAACCTTGAGAGCAAACGGAGATCTGCAACATCTCTGAGAGCAAAACTGGGAGTTGGAGCCAGGAGAAGACTGAGGGCAGGTGGAGTCATTTGCCTTGGTGAGCGGTGAAGCCTGGCTGCTGAGGCTGGGAGTCCTGGCTGCTCCTCTCATACAGTTCTCGCAGTATGCCATGACCTGGTCTTGAACATTGGCCAAATCTCTGGAGAAGCTCAAGCATCAGCTCTGCACATCAAGCCTTGAGCTTGCTGGCATGTTAAAGCATCGGGGGGGGGGCTAAGAGAAGGCTGAGCTGCGGGCGCACGTGTAGCAGAGCATCTCTCCAGCCCCATGGACAGAGCTGCAGGTGCCCCAGCTGCGGTGCAGGCAGATCCCGGCGCACAGCCCGGTCCTGCTGCCGTGGGTATGGGCTGTGCATGGCAGAACTAGGCGCTCCGCTCCGAGCCATCAGCTTTTCCTTGCTGCCCACGTTACTTTGCACCAGGAGTCCTGGGCAGCAGGACTCCTGACATGGCTGTAATGTAATTTTGCATGTGTTAATTTCATTTCTTGGCTTTGCTTAATATCAGTTATTATTCTGCTGAGATCGTAACCAGGAACGGGTGAAGCTGGTTCAGAGAAAATAGCCCAGCCCATGCCTTTCATTTCCCCTCTCCTCCCAGCTGCCGTGACCTTTGCCCATTATTAGAAACAAAATTGAAATAAGCCTTTTCTTTCTGAGGCTCTGAAATACTCAGCTCTGAGTCAAATTCATGGAACAAGGGAACTGATTCAGACGGCCACAAGCTATTGTTTCAGTTCCACCTTAAAGCAGTTCCAGCTCGTCAGCTCTTTTCTTTCCTCCTTTTAAACACAGCTGGGAGCAGCCCAGTACGAGGCCAGTTGACACTGGGGATGGAGGCTCTGGGCTGCCCCTGGCTCCTTCCAAAGCCCCCACACCCCCAGGGAGCATCATGGCAAGCAGCGGCACGCATCTCCCACATCGTCCTGCCCAGGCAGGGGCTGCCTGTCATGCAGGGGACAGATCCTGTCCATCGCCACCTTGCTAGGAAACCAGCACCGTGCTATGGCAAATATTGGGTGGGTGGCTGCTGAGGCATGAGCTGGTCCTTTGGAGCAGAGGGAGATCACTTCATGGTTTTGCTGGCTCACAAAAAAGCCAGCAGCTGGTACTTTATCCCTTGGAGAAGTGAGTAAGTCCCACTCGAAGGACTGCTCCGTACAGTCTTGCTCCACTGTAGCACACCTACTATTAGCCACCACCATGACACTCTGCTTGGACATCAGTGCAACCTGCGCAGCTCCCGGATGAAGTCTAATTGCATCAGCGCAAGCATTTTTTCCAATCTCGCCATGTTTCTGAACCGCAGGTTTGTACTGGTACAGCGACCTCAGCGTAGCTACACCCATGCTCAATCCTCCAGAGTAGGTAAGCCAAGCCCCTAGGAAAAAGGCTATTATGGGTTCTCTGAGTCACCGTGTGCCTTCTCCAGTTGTACTTAAACCTGATACTGATCCATACTTTTGTTGAAAGCAGAAATTAAGCAGATGAACAAGTAGCTGGGAAGGCACTTTAAAGATTTTTTCATCAAAGGTGATTTCAAAATATTTTCCAACTCAGCATTCTTTACCGTAAATACACCACCCAGGTTTCCAGGGGCCTTTGGGGTAAGAAGATCAGTGTTGTAAGGAAGCATCTCCTCTGCCAAAGTCCGACATTTGAGGAGCTCCTACTTGCAAAATAACACAGGCACCTGTTGTTTGTTTTGGCAATTCTGAAATCACAGTCTTCCCACAGACTCCACACACACGTACCAGCTCTGGGAGAGCTCTCGCTCTCAGTACTGGAAGAGATAGCGTTATTTAAATAAAAAAATCCTCAAGGTTTCTGAGTGGTTTAGCAAAGATATTGCATGGAAAAATTACTGTGCAACTGTCAAATAGTTAAGATTCAGGCCCAAAGGCCAAGAAAGTTGTCTGTTCTTGTCTTCATTGGAAGGAAAGCGTGCTAACCACGACCGCAGCTGAGCACAGCTGCTGGTAACAGAAGCACTTCTTGACAAGGAAAGGTGGGATTTGCTTTTGGAGCACCCTTTGCCAGCCAGTCCCATGGAATTCTCCCAACTAACCTGGGACCTATCCATCCCTTAGGTGTTTGTCAAGTTCTGACTTGAATGA
Organism: Pygoscelis adeliae; assembly: GCF_000699105.1. Taxonomy (NCBI): domain Eukaryota; kingdom Metazoa; phylum Chordata; class Aves; order Sphenisciformes; family Spheniscidae; genus Pygoscelis; species Pygoscelis adeliae. The sequence goes on from NW_008823913.1 coordinate 1,219,217, forward strand.
GACGCAATTCATCTCCAGGCCATGATGGGCTCAAGTCTGAATGACAATCCAGATTTGGACATCCAAGGGTGAACTCAGAAAGCTGAGCAGTCCTGCCCGGCTCTGGCGATCCTGTCGGAGTGCCGGCAGGTACAGGGGCTCGGGGAGGCAGAGAAGCCTGCAAAGCCGAGCAGAAAACCCTAAGGCAGACAAAGCTCACCCTGACTCTGGAGCACAGGCATACGACTTCTCTTCTTAGCATCTCCGGTGGGTCACAATCTGAAGCCCGTAGGAGATGCACCCACACAACCTGCTGGCGAAACAGGTAAAATCCGGACGATACAAAGCAAGCTTTAAAACCACCAGGAGCTAGTGCTGGCACGCAGGCAGGCAGGCTCAAAGGTGCGTTGGTGCAGGACCCCGGATTAGGGGCAGGCACAGGGACTCTCAGCACTGCACTAGGCACGACGGGACAATGTCTGCAATGAGGCTTTCTATCCTCTTCCAGAAAAAAAGCAAACCCACCGATGTTAACTGCAGAGTCGTGTGCGAAATAACAACCTGTTACCTTAACGCCCAGCTTCTTGCCTGAAACACATTTGTGTTGTACAGTGTTTATGCAGGAAATTTTTTCAGACACCCAAGACAGTTGTGATTACTCGCCTTAATGTTCAGCATTTATCCATATCTATCTCACAGTAGTTAACAGACGCAAGCCAGCCAGGCTTAGCAAATCTTTGCCCTTTTCTACATTATTGATCTGACATTTCCTCTGGAGTATTTCAACTGAGAATTAAATTAACGCCGTATCTATGGACATTACCTAGTTAAAACAGACCAGCTGCATAGACTGGCACACCCTTTGTTTAGTCAATCACAATCTTCCTTTTATTAATTCATGAAACCTTGTTGTTATTTCTTAAAAGTGGAAGATGCCATTAGTAATGCTAATGAAAACTACCAGACTCATTATGCCCAGCGCTCCCCAGACAACCCCGAAAGAGTGCTCTCCGTCCTACGGAGGCCTCGCTCTGCGATTCCCAGGCAATAATAACGTGTTGTTTGCTTTTCGTCAGACGTGTTCTCGGGAGAAGATATGCCTAGCCATTAACTGTGTCGTGACCAGACGTACCAGCCTACTGCTGAATTTGGGGCATCTCCAGGGGTCCCCTGGAACAGCCCCTCGTTAGCGCTGGCACCAAGGAGACAGCGTGGGTGTGAAAGGCATTGTCTCAGCGCTTTCCCTCACTTCCCACTTTCTCTTTTCAAGCTTAAACTATCCAGTTATTTCCATGGTTAAATATTCATTTTCCCGTTTGCTTTTATGTCACAGAAATGCCATCGAAGGATCAGCAGG
>NW_008823913.1:1220589-1259323 GCF_000699105.1 Pygoscelis adeliae
TTAGAAAATACTGTTTGGCCTGAGGAAGGGGTGTCCTCAGCATAGACTCAACCGCCTTCCCGGATTTACAGGGCTTTCTTTGGTATTTAATAAAGATTGCTGTTCCGACAATAAAGAGAAACATCTGCTGCCTTGTAAGTGTCTGGCCTGCTTTAACAGCCTTTATTTTTCCTTCTTAAGAGAACAGTTTGGATTGATTAAGACTCAAGCAAGTATTTTATACTTTGATACATCCCCAGCTTGTTGAAATCTTACCTGAAATCTTAAAAAAAAAAAACACCCTACCAAAACCAAAATACTACATTAAATGAAAGTCTGCACAACACGTGAAGGCCCAGAGACTTCAAAGAAGCACTTTCAAGACTGAAGACTGGATCTAAAGACCCTTATATTGCTCCGGCCACAAAGGAGGCCTTCAGATGGGGTCTGCACAACGTGCTGCGCTCAGCCTGGCGTTGCACTCATACAAAGCTCAGCTGCTGCTGAGGGGAGTCCCAGTTTGTACCCACACAAGCCTCATGAAGACTAAACTGGGGTAAGATCTCCATGCTTTGACTCTGGCTGATCTTCTACCCAGCTGAAGAGCAAAGCATCCAAGAGCCGCGTGCTGCCGGATGACTTAGAGATGTCGTGGGAGAAACTGAGGATGCTCTAACCCCTGCAGAAATGGGTCTTCAGAGCGAAACGAGATGAGTTTTCAGTTTGAGAAATGATAGTAAATATAGAATAAAGAAAACAAATCTAAGCTAATGCTTTTTTATCACATATTAATCTCTGAAAAGGAATCAGTGCAGACTTGTTGGCTCCAAGCATAAAATACCTGTAGGTAAATAAAAATCCTTATGCCACATGTATTGCCCTGGGTTATTCCTCCATGGAATACCTAAGAAAGGGTTTTGCTGTAAGATTTCACTTGCTTCTTTTAAACTCTTTCACTTTTCATTTGCAAAAAGGAAAGCTGCAATTGAAGATCATAAATGTTAATGCTGGTAAATGCACTGTGCTGGGCAAAGTCATGTAGTATTCAGGCAGATGATGGTTCTCTGTAAGTGTTTCAGTGGTGCAGATGAATCCCAGCGGAGGAGATCAGGCTTAGGGCAGGTTTGATGCCGGTACACAGTCCAGGTTGCTGCTCTGCGCCCCACCGGGACTAGTCATGGGGCAAGGGATTAAGCACACGCAGCAAGTGTGTGCAGCCTCTGAGCTGTAGTGAGAGACAGTCCTCATGCTAAAAACTCACCGCCTGAATAGCCCTGCTCAGCAAAAAAATCTCCATTTCAGAGATAGGGAAATTATGTGCTACACTTCCTCGCACAGCTTAGCTGATGCAGTTTAGGAATAATCCGCCTCGCTTCTGCTATCAAATAAAAAAAACAAACCCTTGCTTCTACTCACCCAAAGCTTCCAGCTGTGTCAAAGCAGGTGGTACATTTCGCAAATAGGCACTGGGGATTAGGCTGGGACCACTAAACTCCTTTCACTTGTAAGATAAGAGATAGTTAAAGCTCAGGTCTCCAGAGGTACGAGGCAGACGCATTCCCCCCATGCTGCCCAGCTACAGCCCCTCCAGCCCTCCATGTTGTGAAACCCCCAGGCAGACCCGCTGCCTGGCACATCGCTCCCACCCACCACGGGCACCACCCTCACCCAAGCCCTCTACATTTTGCTTCCCCTGATGACTGTCCCTGTGTTAGCACAGACATTTATTCATTCTCATCCTATAGTTTAATTGCTGAAATCATGCTATAGGACTGGAAAAGGACACAAAACATACAAACCAAACCTCTGGAAACGTCACAACACCCAACCACAATCCACTTCTCTTCACAAAGAAGAAATCACTCCAGGTCAGCTTCTGCACAGCCAGTTTATTCAGCCAAGAGAGTTGTTGGAGCAAGTAATTGAGGAATAATATGATAAAACTCAATATTAGCAATAACTGCCTTTACTGATGGGCCTTTGAATGAGACGTGCTCGGTGTGCTGCACGTGCCCCACTTGCTGTCATTTCTTGCTCTGAACAGATTTGCGGAAGATTTGAGCACTAATCTGTGCAATGTAACATTATCTACAGCATTTGTATTTGTATGCTGATCTTCTGTGGTTAGATGTAGGCTTTGGCTCCCAGGGGGACTCCCTAACACAATTTGATTGTGTCTGTTCCAAATAACTGCATGCTAGTTTTTACATTAGAGAAAAGGTGTTGTTTTTCTTTTTAAAAATAATAATAAAAAAACCCCACTGATTTTTGGTGCCTGACACTGATGCTCACCCTGGATTTCAGAACTGCAAAGCAGCAAAGGCATCCACTGACTTTGCCAAAGGGCCTCATCCAGGTGCCCAAAACAAAGCACACAAAATCTCTGGTCACTGCTGTGAAAGCCGCCCGAGGGTGTCCATCCCGCAGGCGCAGCCAGGCTCCAGGCTGGGGGAAGCTGGCACGGCGCCATGTGAACTGCGAGCCACGCTCTGGACCTGGCAGGCAGCACCTGCTCACGTGAGCAGACTTCGTGATCAGGCCATAATTCACACAGGGTTACGGAGACAGTCGAATTATGCTGAGCACAGAGCAGATCCTCAGCTGATGTAAATCAGTGAGGGTCCACAGAGCCCATTCATACACCAGCCCAAGATGAGATGTCTCTGAATCACCTTGCACTGAAAATGCAAGAAGCCAAGTGCAGACCTTAAACTGTTACCAATTAATGTTGTTTTTTTAATATGCTCACAATGAAACGGTCTGTGTCAGGAGCGTTATCCTGAAAGGGAAGAGCACCTGCTACTCCTATGGTCACAGTCTCCCTTTTTCTTTATCTTGGGCTTCTGACTCCTTAATCTGTTGTGGAATGTCATTTAATTAAGCATTTTCAGGGTTCACTCTAGGCCGTGGGATTATGCTGTAAGCAGACAACGCTGGCCTGAAGTTGCGATAATTAAGGCCACAAAGGACAGCTTGGCACATTGCCTAATCAGGGAGCCAACATAAATATGCCAGAGCTGGTACTAAATATTTCCATGGTAGAAGCATTCAGACTTACTAGATTGGGTTTCCCTTAATCATACAGGGAATAGAGAAATCAAAAAAAGTGTTAAAAAAAACTTAAAAAGGAAATAAAAGAAAGATGTTAGAAACTTTCTTGACACTACAGCACCTGCCCAGGTTTATAACCTTTTAATAAGGGATTACTGAACACTAGAAGTAGGAAGAGCCGGCCAAGCGTGCGGCACTGCTCTCTTCTGCGCCCCTGCGCCAAACCCGACCTCAACCCTTGGACCTGTGACCTCTGCAAGGTCAAACCCTCTCGCTAACGGGAATTAGTGCAGTTGTGCTGGCCCGAGGGAGCTGCCATGATGCCCGTCGGCAGAGCTGCCAGCGTGCCACCAGGGCCAGCTGTGCCCGTCCCCGCGTGCTCCGCGGCAGCTCGCCTTGACGTCCGCTCAGCTGAAGCGGAGCGTGGGCCAGGGCTGCAGCTGGTGAGCACTGGCGCCTTTCCACCAGCTCCACAAAGCAGTCGCTTCCTTCCAGCGCAGGGCGTCACGGCGAGTGGGGCAGCAGGCAGCTGGGTCCTTATAGCACACATTGGGCAACCTGGAGGAAGTAAAAGAAGAAACTGCCTCCCCAGGGTCCAGCTATGTTCACTTGCCACGTACCTCTGTGCAGTCATTTACTGCCCATCGACGTCTCTAGGAGGCCCAAGTGCACTCGTGGTTCACACGAAGCAAAACAACCTCCTCCTCCCACACTGCAGATGCAGAGGTGTTTCTTGTATTCCTGCCTTTACTTCTTACCTTCAGCTCCAGCTGAGTTGCCCAGTCTGTTCCCTGGGCATCACCTCTTCTCCTAACCGCTCTCCATTCTCTCCTTCCCACTCCAGTCCCGCGCTCCACACCATTAGATTGTGCAGATTCAGCCAAATGCCTGTGGAAAAGACAGAAAACCTCAGCACATGAGACCACTGCCCACCTGGGAAGTTTCCACCCCAGTGGCCACCCACCACCCAGGGGTGATAGCCATTTACTCCCAGCCTAGAGTTCATACATGGGCACCACCTTTAGGCATTTTCCCCTGCTCCCTACTCCTCCCATGGGATGGGAATTTACACAATGTGATGTTTCTCTTACCGATAATCCTGTCTGCTTTCCCAGTTTGCTTGGGCTTCCTACATGTTGACAGAAATTTGCTGTATCCTTCAACATGCTTAAACAGATGGGTACTACCAGCTCAGCTACCTGCTTGAAAGTCTGTATTGTGGTTATATTATGAACGCTTACAGAAATTTCTTTGAAAATTAACATCAGTGGGACACTGCAGTTTTCGTTTCAAGGGTTTCTATTGTTTCCAGTATTGCCAGACATGAGAAGATCATATAATACAACAACAGAGTTCAGGGCATTACCGAGGAAAAGAGGGAACGATGCATTCAATTAAACCAACGTGAACATGAAAGGAAGACAAAAAGGCTGGTTGAAAAAAAGAAGAGATACAAATAGGAAAGAGCTGTATATGCTAGGCATAATTTCAGGTAATAGTCTGCCCTGGTTGCTAAACTGCAAGTTTTACGGGACAGGGAGAAACTTGTGTGTCCCCTGATTGTACAGCACCTAGCACAAATAGGGCTTTGGTCTCTGCGACCAGATGCATCAGCAGATCGCACAGCTGCAATTCAAATGAAGACTTGCAGGAGCCAGGTCATTCTCCTCCTTTTATGTGCTCCTGAGCAAAACGCAAAACAGACCTGAAATAAGCAATATTCTTCCTTTTTGTTTTCTGCCGAGCAGGCCACGGAGCCGATAGCTTCAGGGCGGCAAAAGCAGCGTTACTCCCCCCAGCGCCTCCTCATTAGAAACATCTCCTGAAACACGCTCGGTGTCATATCCATTTAGTGTCAGGTGACAGGCATTTTCTTCTGTAACATTCACTTTAACGGTGGTATTATTACTTTTACTTGAGTGCTTTGATTTAAGCCACAGGAGATGTCACAAAAATTAGTGTTTACAAAACTTAACACGAGGGGGCTGTCAGTACTTGCTTGAAGACAAGGATTTAGACGGTTGAGACCCCATTGCGGAGGTAGCAGACTAATTACAGGAGCCAGGGTACAGAAGGATTCCAGACCTAAGTGCCACCTCGAGCAGAAGCGAAATTAATGATGCTCAGAGTGCGTCTCAGAGGCGCAGTGGACTGAACCCCCCCTTTTGGTTTTTTCCTTTGTTTTTTTTACACACGGTGCAAAAAGGAATTAAAAGAACAGAGTGAAAGAGTCCAGCTCAGCTTGGTAACTGCTCCATCTGTAACAGCAACGTGCATCCTGACACTGCCTGTTAGATACATGAACACACTTAAACCGTAAGCATCTCTCAGCTAACCTTACTCATAAAATGGCACTAGAGTTATATGTTGCAAGGGAACAGATTCCAAGAGGGCTTGAATAAATAAATTGCCTGGCAATTCAAGGAGAAGATACAAATTCTTCTATGATCCAAGAATTCACTGATATTACCTGTTAGTTGGGAGATTTTGTTTTCCAGCAGTTAGCTATCCGAGTGGAAGAAATCTATTTTGCATCTGGGAAAGTGTGAAAAATAGATGTAATTGCTATGACTAATAGACAGCCAGGAGAAATACAAATTTTATAAGCATATGATATTCAAAATCCTTCAAAGTAGACGTACAGAAGACATCAGTGTGCAGAGGAATGCAGAGTATCCCTTAGAAATGCGGCTCTCCTAAAAGGCCCTTCAGCAAAGCAACGTATTCCCGTGTTCACCATTAATGAACAAAAATGTGCCACTAAAACCACGCTAGCATTAATTCCCCAGCAATGAGATGTTTTATACAAGTGCAGACTTCTTTGTGAAATGAACACACCATCGCAGAGCCACTAGTGCAGCGGAAGGTCCCGTCAGAAATCTCCTCTCCAGCCTTTCATCATGATTCATTGCGCCATTCAGTGCAAATCACAAGCTACAAAATTGCATTATCAGTACAGTTCTTTTTAATCAATTCAAGGTACTGATGTTCAAATATCTCCTACACTAAAAAGCAGACTTTTTTTTTTTTTTTAAAGAAATCATTATAACGTTCTCATAATTGCTTATCTCTCAGAGGAAGATAACGCAGACACAGCTGCTATTTCAAAGGACATTTTGTACATGTAGCTCAGTCACATCTGAAATACAGCAGAGATTCTCTCTAATTCAGGAACGTATTTATTGCTGACTGTGTGGTGTGACAGCGCCGTGGCCTTAGTTACACTCACAGCAGAGGTATTTATACACTGTGATTTGCCTAAGGACTTCTTCCTCTGCTGGGCTCCGTTCAGCAAAACATTGCAATAGATGCTCGAGATCACGTTCAAGTGATTTATTGAAGAGGGCTGAGCATCTCTATGCTGGCTTTGGGGAGCTGTTTTCCTCTAGATGTTCCTCCCCTTATTTCTCCCAGCCAGCCACGCAGAGCACCTCGTACCTGCCCCTCCAGCCACCTCTGCTCAGCGTGGGTGGGTTCAAACCTCGGCATCGCCCCCACGCTCGCCCTTCGAGCAGCAGGCCCGCCTAATAGAAAACCTCAGGAAAGTATCTGTGTGGTAGATAAGGTCACATAATGCTGCTGGGGTCAACAGCAATCTCTATCTGGATTTTAAAGAGGAAATATGACTTTGCCTTGAAATTGAATATCTCCCTTGTCCGCAGGTAAGTCAGCGCTTCCTTCTGCCTATAAAAGGGGATGTTGCCTCCCCACCCAACAAAGCCGTACCAGCAAGGCTACTTCTCTGGGGGTGCTCAAATACAAGTGGCCAGGACCAGGACAGCACCCACAAATAAATACACTAAATCTTCTTATCAGTGGGATATTGACTCCCACAGGGTCCCCTAAGAGCATCTCTCCCATATTTACATCCCCTTTTTTTCTGGGTGCCTGGCCCTGTCCTGCCTCTCAGCCCAGCAGGGAGGGGATGCTCTTCCAGGGGGCTGCACCCCTGCACACAGCAGCATCCCCACAGAGGGTCCCCAGAGTATCTTCCGTCTCCCATCTCCCCAGGGAGCAGGCTAACTCCATATCAGTGCCCTTTGATGCAGCATCTGCTCTAGCGAGTACAGTCGGAGGCTCTGTGAGATTGCAAAGCACATTTCAATCGGCAATTAGAGACCCCGGGAGCCTTCCAGAAGCCAAGATTACCCACCACTTTGCAAGTAATTCATTGCCCTTAGTCTGATGTGACCTGAGATACAGATCTCCAGCTCCGTAGTACATGGGCATTGCCCGTGTGACCAAACCCTTCCTCCTGTCCTTTCCTGCAAGCAGGAACAGAGCTAAACACAGCCCAAGCACTAGGTTTGGGAATTCCCAAGACATGATGGACCATCAAGATCATCCATCTTCCGTGTCGTACAGGCCACAGGGCTTCCAAACATTAACACCAGTGGAAAAGAGAGACATGTCTTCGGAAAACATACCTCCTGACATTACTATTGCTAGTACTGGAGTACCACCAGTGCTTGTGTTGTTCCAATGGTAATTATCTTCACTTTTAAAAATGTGCACCCTTTTTCCCCTGACAGAAAGCTATGCCAACAAATTAGTCAAGCTAATCAGTGCTCTGACACACTACCTAACATCTAAGAGCAGGAGAAAGAGATGAGATAAAATACATGGGTAACACAGGTTCTAGAAAGCTACAGATAAAAATACCCTGAAAACTAGGTTAAATTACCAGGAAGATAAAGCACATTAGAAAACAGGAGGGTATGAATCAATAATTTACATTTCAGAACAGTTACTCAGACATTTACAAGAGCTTTCAAACACCTGTCTCCCTCATCCCTCTCCAAAACGTGACCCTGACGATGATCCCCAGCAATTTCCTCAGCACTGAAGTAATTCTTACAACCGCTTGAAATTTTGCTATATGGGAACATGGCAAGTGAATGGAAAGAGAAAATATTGGGGGGAGGAGGGGATCTGGGATCTCACCTGATTGCAATTGTTGCCACCAACACAGCATAGTGATTTCCCACCACTTATAATTTAAATAAACTCCTAATGTAGTTCTACTGCTAAACATTGTACTTAATAACACAAAGGCTCCCTGATGCCGTTAACACAGCTGGACTGCCAGCTCTGAAATGTCAGCTTTCTTCCCTACATTGCAAAAGCTCTACTGTTAATTTTGACATCTGGGTTTTAGTGAGATGTATTTCTTGCAGAGCAAATGCGCACTGACAAATCTGGGGCCCTCTGTGTATTTTGGTAAATTGCAATCCATTATGAGTATATATCTTCCTATAATGAAATGTTAGCTTTCCAGTTGTAATGCAAGCTGTCCAAGTATCTGGTGGGAACATTTAATAACAATAATATTTTGCTGAGGATAACACAGCTACCTCATTTAGGTATTCCTAATACACTCTCCTGGATGAGTTTTTCCCCCCGATATATTAACAGTTTAATAGTAGACAGGTGAAAACTAGGTGATATTGAGATAAAAAACTGACCTGGCAGCTTAGAGCCTCTTTGCAGAGGAAGCAGAATATTGACGTGCCTGCAGCGGTTCCCACTGGGATCTTGCTGACAGCAAACATCATGGATCAAGACAGTCCTAAGAGGATGCACAGCGCAATTACTGCACACTGCTCACCTCCGAGTGTGGTTTGAGGGCCTGGCCACATCTCCTGAGGATCTGGGGGCTGTGATGGGTGCATTGAGCATGTCCTTCCCATGGGGAAGTAAGCAAGCCTGATGGAAAGCATTCACTGCACCTGCTTTCCAGCACTGCAAAGAAAAAGAGCCCTCACTCTTTTAGATGATAAACTTTTTTTTTTTCTCTGTCTAGCCCAAAAGATTCTGAACACACAATTAGCAGATCCTGATGCGAAGGAACACGTCTGTCCCAGAGGAGATTTACTGAGCATGTGGGGTATGCTTGAGACAGGGATGCCACAGAACCACTGCACGCCCAGTGCAGCACTGGCGAGCCTGAGTGCTCGCTGTGGCTCGGGACTGTGCCTTCACACGCTGCTGCCAAGCAATTCTGCACCAGCAGCTGAAGCACTGCTTGCAGTCAAGGCAGGCAAAATACTCTGGGCTGCATCTAGGCTTGACCTAAACAGAGATCTACTTGCATCAGTTGGCTCAGTTTGACTTGGCCCTGGATATGTATCCCAGTAAATCATCCTCTGTCAACAGGACAATCTTCCAAAGGACTTAATGGCAGTCTGGTGGCACACTCACTCCCTCCTGTTTCAGTGGGGCTGGCTGCATTTTGCTGACCTAGATGAATATCTGGTGACAGGAACGATCAGCAATGCTTTGTCTTACAAGACCGCATTGCTAAAGCGCAAGTCTCCAACAAACAGCAAGTCGGCACAGAGCTGCCCTCCCCAGCTGGAAACGCTGCTCCAGTCCTTGCCCGAAGGTAGCCCACAAAGGCAGTGCTTCCAGGCATCAAGTGCCGAAAGTCCAGAGCGAGCATCTGACCTCTGCCTGCAGCCAGCACGCCTGCAGGAGTTAGTCAAGAGCATGAGGTTGCAGTGGTACAGTTCAGACCCGGATGAGAGATGATAAAAAACAGAATCAAGGTCTGTTTAGTGCACAGACCCCGATACTTAAAATACCACGTTCAGGCAACGCTGGTCTCAGATGCGCACACACACCAGCCTGGGGCCAGGGAGAGGAGAGTGGACCTGGAGAGCACCCCGGAAAGTCCAGCTGACTCAGCTGTTCAACAAAGATAGTCGGAAGCTTTCTGAGCACACGGAAGTTTGCAAAGCAAAAAGCAAGCACCAGCACGGCAGATCTGGCTCTCAGCAGCAGGCTGGAAACCTGGCTGCCCCCTCTATTTAGCACCATGTTCTTGTGCTGTATTGCAAAGTTATGTAACTTAGCCCAAACCTTCAGGAATATCTGACTCTACCTGATATCAAGGATTCTGTCAGAAAAAAATAAAAAGGAGACAGCAGTTGAGTAAATCATGGCAAGTTATGACCAAAAACATCCACAGTGAGGCCTAGACACCAGATAAACAGACCAAAGAGATATTTAGACACAAGCATAATTTGTAATCCCATTCATTTCACAAGAATTACTCTCTATTTGAAATTATATAAAATAAAAATAAATTACAGCATCTAGAAAGAGAATCTCAAAAAGTCATTATAACTTTTGATGCTGTTTATAATCAAGAAAAATGCACATACGTAGCAGGGAGAAGGCAACTCAGCAACGCGGGTGCTACAGTTACCTGGGATTTATGAGCAGGCTTGGTGTGGGGCAGAGCAGAGTTTCCCCCAAAGCTCTGCATGCAGACTGCATACAGCAGCTATGCAGAGTTTTACATGACAGGCTCAATGCAAATAAAATCACAGGTTCTCATTTCTTCCAAATTGCTCACCATGTTTTGCTCTAGCACATAAAATTCGGAGAGCTATCCAACACGTATCAAGACTCTGGATATTTAAAGCTAGAAGGAATTAGGAGCTGGGCTTTTTCGTCTCAAATCGGTACCTCATCCAGCTACTGGAACAGTCCTGATCCTAGTTAAAAAGCAGTTTGCACCACCTGTTATTACTGTCAAATTTATTATTATACTATTTGGTTCTATTGTATTTTAAAGGGCTACTTCATAGGAGAGATGCAAAGCTCACAGTGCAACGACTTAGCTGACATTAGGGATCTGTATCAGGCCCCTAGCAAGTGGAAGAGAATTAATATTAATTCTCAACTTTCCTATTTGAGCATGATGTGCCCCCAGGCTTGCTGCTTGTCTTAGCAGAAGCACTATCTCCTGTTTAGGCATGACAATATTTGTCAAGTGTAATGCTCATTACCCTGCTGTGTGGTCAGGCTAGCAGTGTATAAACACTCTGAAAGATCAGGTAGGGACTAAAGGTCTGCTCTTTGTGGTCAATTATAGCCATCAACATTAATGATGCCACCATGGAGAGCTATGCAGGGAGAAGAGAGAGAAGTGCTTTTCCAAGGTTAGTCTTGACAATGTACCTTGGCTACAAGGAGCTGGCAATGAAAAATCTAGTGTGCACCTCCAGCCCTCGTCTAACCCTCTCAGTGATTTATTTCAAGAATAGTCTAGTGGCTTCTATTTTTTTTTTAACACCTGAATAAAAGACAAGCTTTCTAACCTGAAGTGCATTCTCTTGTATTCTTCAGAATTCACATTGTTGATGATACTTAAACCTGATGTTTAATCAAAGAGAGAAAAAGCAGCACAGGGGCTGATGAAAGTTTCCCATTTCTGCCTTTGTTTTTGACTCTCTACATTTTCTCCCAAACCTTAGGATTTCCCAGCAAAGCTGAGATTTTGACTCAACTTGCTTGGACAGCGTTCTTACCCCACTTACGTGAACTGGGAAAAAAAGTAAGGTTTATTTTCCCCCTTGAAAAATTTCGTGGTGTTTGTGTGGCTTTTTTTTTTAATTATTATTAAAATGGAGCTATAGGTTTGCAGATCTCTCAAAAAGAGAAGGATAAAAATTCACTTTAATTCTTACAAAAGCAGAAAGACTTGGCAATATTTAAAAATATTCACCAAAGAAAAAAAAAAAATCACTATTGCAAAACTAACGATACAGATAATCATCCTCAACTGGCAACATCCCACTTACTACCAAAGGATGAGGACCACTTGTCAGCCCTCTGCTGCCAACCCATTGCAGGGTAGAGCTTCAGTGAAAGCATCAATGAAAGCAGAAATAGCATGAGCTTTTGAAATCCTTATATAGTTCCCCAAGCCTGCTGGAGCACTATAAATACAAACAAGCACGAGACAGCAATAGCATGTCCTGAAACCCCAGTGAAATTTGGCATATGCATAACTGTCTTGATGAAACCTGTCCATCGGCAACTAGGTAAGCGTGATATTCCCAATTAAAAAAATAAACCCAAAAATGCATGGTCCAGCCCTTCCCTAAGCAGGAAATTACTTAAGCACATGCTCAATTTTAAGCAGGACTTAAAAACATGTATTTAAGTTTAGGACAGGTTTAATGCTTTGCTGAAGGAGGAGTGCTTTGATCAGAAACATCATTTGTTTAACCTATGACCATTGATTTCAATTTAATTGACATCCATCATCTTCGCTAATGCAGTGTAATAGAGCGCTAATATTGGGGTCCTGGCCATATTCCATTCATTTAATTGCATTTGTCAGCCTAAACAGAACCCTACATGTAAGGTTATTTATGTACTTGTCTTCAGAGCAGACTGCACAGCAAACAGTAGCATTCAATATTTGATGCGTTCTCTAAAAAAGAAAACCACATTTTCTGTAAGTGAGGTGAAGCTCAGTCAGTAATTCAAACTCTCAGCATCCATGAAATCCTGCAATCCATTTATGCCTGCTTTGTAGAACTGACGTTTGCTTGGTGGTCTAAAGCCTTTTATTTTTCTCTTTTCCTTTCCAGCATGTGCTCTTGTACTTACCAGGGCACTTACAGTATTATTTAGGTTGCTGCCTGCGATATTTTCAAGCTACTCAAAGACAGTTTCTTAGACATTTTCATAATGTTTTGAAATGCTGATGAGGATTTAGCATTAAAATTAATGGCAGCCAGCCGTGGTCTTTCAGATGTGAAAGACTGTGCAGTATTTTCTGGGAAAAAAAGGGGGGGGGCGGCGGGAGAAGAATGGAGATATAAATAGCCAGTCTTGCTTTTCTCCAGGCAGGATCCTTTTAATCATGTAAAATAGATTTTAAAGATTAAAGACTCTAGGCTCTGTTCTGCCTCTGCTCATGTCTTGTATCACCAATTTTTTGTATATAATTTGAATGAAAAAGGACACACATGGTGTTTTCATTTGCATTACCCCAAACTGGAATTTCCCTTGAAGAACATAGCCCCTACCTCCACTGCAGTGAGGAGAAAACCACCACACCTGGATGGAACAACACAAAACCGGAGAAAAACCAATTCCAAATCATTACCCTACTTCTTGGACCTGGAACCTCATTTTTCTGAAATTCAATTTAGGGCTATGTCTTATAAGCTGAAAAGGAGACAGAAGAATTACTGGTCCAGCAGCTATATCTGTATATGTATGAGCTACAGTCCCAGATTTCATTCAGACATCATACTGCACATGGAAAAACCTGCACTAATTGAAACAGGAGCATCAGCACTGGGAAAACTGGCTGCACCGGAGGGCGAGAGATCTCTCTGTCCTGGTCAGAAAGTTCAGTGATACCAGGGGTGTTCTGCAAGAACTGCCAAAGGTGGAGGGCAGAGAGGAAAGGCCCGGCTCCACAGAGAAAAGGTGAGTCAAAATTCTCCTGCAGGAACAACGTGGCCTGACAAAAAGCCAGAGGAGATGCTGGGAGGACAGAGTAGGCCAAAGAACTAAAAATCTCGGGCAGAATAGACTGCCCATGCCCATCAACAGTCCACTGACAGAGCTGGAACCAAGAGGTTTTCTTCTGCCACTGGCATGATAAATCCTGTTTTGCCACATCACTCCCTTTCACCAAGGCACACAACGCAATAGGAGTTGCATCTCAGCGCAGCTCAGTCTTCATTCTTAAATGTACCTTCCTAATGCAAGTTGTAATCAATTCCTCTTACACATTGACTAAAGCATCCTTTCTCCACCTTACACTCCTCAGACTTGCAGCTATAGTCCCACCTGGTTTCCAGTCGTGACTCTCTCCTGGAGCAGGAAGTCCCTCATCTCCTCCAAGATTCTGAGGCCAACAAAAATCAGCGCTGGAATGTATTGATTTTATTATTTGAACTTAGTTGTACTTCTGAAATGAAGTACAGGATATCTGGATAATTCTCCTTGATTACATTTATAAATACCCAGAGCATCCTAACTTTGTTCCATATGCTACAATATCAATGGCCTCATCAGCAAAGAGCATGCAGCCTTCCTTAAGGGACCACCAAACGTCATCTGCTGTGAACAAGTATTCTTCCCATTACATATTCTTTCATATTCATACGCCAAAGAATAGAAAGGAAACAAAGGACACTGTTCATCAGATACAAACCAATAAATCTTTCTAATGACATCTGGAATTCACTTTGAAATCTTGGCCAAACCTGAGAGAGTTTTCTGGTGGGCTTCATCTCCATGGATTTGACGAGTAGAGTCCTGTATCCCACAAAATTACTCTGCCATGCACGTGGCCTATGGAAAGAGAGAGAGATACATAAGAGCAGAAAAGCAGCATTTGAATCTAAGAAGCTGTCATCATTCTAAGCAGTGCCTTCTTGTTGGGACAGTATGGTTAGAGTGAAAGTAAATGCGTGCAACTCTATTACAAGAAAATAAAACATGTCTGTAATTGCAGCAAAAGACTTTGATTAGACAGCCCTGGAAATGAAAGTTCACAAAGCACATACAGTGTGGGAAGCGTCAGCATAAACCTCCCACACGTGCCTCCACCAGTGTAACCGGGGGATAAGGGCAGCGTGTTCCCAGTCTCTCAGCCTGCTTCTGCCTCTCTGCTGAAAATGGCCACCAGTGTTTTCAATTAATTCCAGGTGGTTTTGTACCGCAGGCACTGATCCACTTGGAGGTGAACCAAAACCGCTCCCCTTGCTGCACAGATAGCACACACACTCCGCTCACTCCCAGCCTGCAGATCTGTTTCAAGGTCCTGACCCCAGTTTTTAAAGCTCTTAATAGGCGAGGGCCTAATGAACCTTGGAGACTGCTTCTTATTCCACAATCCAAAGCAACAGCTGTGATTGCTCTGGGTAAGGGGGGCTGAGCGAGCTCAGGGTGAAACCCTCCTTGCTTTCTGCATCCAAGCCTCCTGCCACCGAAGTCTCAGCCCTGCCTTCTAACAAGAGTAACATCCTCAGACCCTTATCTGCAGTCCTGACACAGCCTTCTTCACTATTGCTGCTGCAGTATTCATTAAAAATTAGCACAAGATAAAGAAAAGCTGCATTTTAGAAAAAGTAAGACGTTTCTTCAGGTCTTTGCAGAAAACAGTCATGGTGAGACCATGTCGCCAAGAGCAAAGGGAGAGGGACACTTTTTCTTAAGTTACAGAAAAGTAGAGTTGGGAGAGAACTTGAGAGGTCAATAGCTCATCCCTGTTGGGCTATAGCAAGGGGAGCTCAGGTACCGGAGCCCTGATGGAGCAGCGTCCACTTTGTGTCCGGAGCAGCACAGCCAGAGTCCTCCCAGCATGACCCTTCCTAGCAAGTTTTGGGTGAGGCCATGGCAGATGAAAGCAAAGGCAGCACTGTTTGTGGAGAATCTTTATGCTTGGTTAGGACCAACACAACATGCAGCTGAAAGAAGAAATTCCCCATTACTGATGTATTAATGCTCCCTGGTTTGCTTAGCAGCCTTTTCTCACTCTTCCACATGCAGCCTGTGCTTTTTCTGCTACACAACCATGAATAGAAATGCAGAATTAGCCTGCACCTCAACGCCAGTTTGAAAGCTTGTCCGTATCTCTCCATCCTCCTTGCCACACGCTACTTCATACTTTAATATCAACTTTAAAACAGATTAGAGGCTGATGAGCTGAAACAAATCCAGCTCATTACTCCTACAGCACTAGCACCACTCTCCCTGTAGCCTTCCTTCTCCTTCACATCCATCCTCCCTTTGCCTCTGTCCTCACCACCTGCACTGTCTCTTCAGCATCAGTGTAAAGCACTTGCTCTGCCAGTGTGCTAAGCCACAGAAGGGTGCTTCGAGCAGGGACCTACACCTTCCAGTAACCCACCAAGCACAGCATATGCTGAAGCCCTTGTCTTGCCAAGCAACTCATCCCGCTGTCCCTAACCTTTGAACTTCAGCTGGTCACACTGGGTCCTTTTAGACAGCATGTTCATCTGCTTTCATATCCTGCTCTGTTTTGTAAGTGCAGGTTCCTTCAAAAGAATAAGCAGTAATTACTGCAGCCACACCTATACTGGAAATGCCTGTGCAATGATCTGTAGTTCATGCTCACAAAGAAAACAAAAGCTGTAAAAAAACAAGCATCCATTCACTTTGAACTTTGGTATCTGGTCCTTTTCTGCAGCAGGGACCTGATTCTTTGAAGCACTGAGCTGCCATAGCCCCTGAGGGACCTGAGTTTCTTCTCACACATGCAAATATAAATCAGAAGTCGCTCTATTGAAGCCAAGTGAATTATGCAGGTGTAACCTCAATGTGACAGAGAGGGCTCATGGATATCAGAGACTGGAACAGGTGCCCTTTCATTTTTCACATGGTGATTTTTCATTTTCAGCCACTTGGTTTTGCACAGCTACGATAGCACATATACAGCTGTGATGCAATAGGACAGGATGGCTGATATTTAGGAGAAATCACACGCTCAGATCAATGCACACTGCAGGTATTCAGCTGGAACCAAATGTGTTGGAAGCAATGTAAACCCCAGGGGGCTTGTTCGCTAATCAATAAACACGAGGAATGCATGCCACTGAGTTGCTGCTGCAGTGTTAATTGTAGCTATACAGGTTTTTGGTTGGGTTTTTTTTTTTGCATTGCTAAAGAAACAGACATCTTCAAGAACTATGGCTTTTACAAAACAGACATGATATGAAAAATACAATTCTATTCACTTCTCTGATGTTTTGAACTTTAGGAAAACATATACACTCATTAGAAGCTCTCGGTGCTGCCTCGTGGAGGAGAAAGGGAAGTTCGTAGTGCTTCCAGTTCCCTGGTTTACCACAAGTGACATTTAAGCAGTCACCTGGGGGAAAATCCCAATGGGACCACTGACAAAGCTTACCATTTGAAAAAGGTCAGACCTTCTATTGCTCTGAATAGATGGTGCTGACCTTAAAAACCTCCCAGTCTCAGTCCCCCTCCTCATAAGCATATGATGGAGCAGCCAGCTAGGGCAATTCTACCCAGGAGGAGATGCAGGCATCATTGCTCTGCAGAATTTTCTTATTCCTTGTTTTCCTCTTGACAAATCACAGATAAATCAACTCATCTGCGAGCAGGTGCTGAGGAGTATCAGCAGCCCAGGCACCAGCGTAGGAGCACCAGGCAGGGCACAGGCTGCAGTGGGCAAGAGAGTTGCCTCTCTCCAAGGTGACTCTCTTGAAGACAGATGGCAAAAATGCAATAGCATTCAAAACCCTGGTGGACAGGGCATTCTGCGTAAGTGTGATAGAAAAAGGGGGATTTGCAAAGACTAGCTTTAACCAAGGCAATTTAGAGCAGGAATTGCCATTTAGCAGCTCTGATTCAGCCTCTGGAAGAGCCTATTAGATACCAACACAACAGAAACTAGTCTTATTCAGCTGAAGTTAGCTTTGTGAGACCCCCTCTTGTTTCATTGATTGAAGACCCCTCCTCACCCATCATTTATGTAGAGAAACAAAGGGCAGGCAGATGGAGAAATAATTTTTCCACCCTGCATATGGAAACTAAACCTCTGGTATCACCTTGAGCACAAGGTCAGGCAAGGATCTCATCGCAGAAGTCAAACCCAGATTCATGAGGTTCTAGCTCAGGACCTTAATTGTGAGTTCATCCTTCTTCCTGATGTGATCCTCTTAGTCTGAACCTGTAAGTATTCAGTGCTACACATGCTAACTCCTCAACTTTACTGAGGACTGTCATCCTAGCACCAGGTTGTCAAAGTAAAACTAGCACCACGCCAGGTAGCTGGATGCGAGTATAGCTCCCTCCCCCTCATCAGTACAACTATCAGAGGCTGATCCTCCACACGGGCTTCAGAAGAGTAGACTTCCGACTGAGTCATCTCGTGGGATGAAACAGGACAGCCCACAGCGGTAATCCCAAATGCTGCAGTATGCTAGAAAATCAGTCCCTAACTGCTGCAGTCACGAAAATACAATAAACATGCCCTATGATTCCATTTTTAGTCGCTTTTCAATGCAGCACTGCAGTTTGTCAGTCTTTCTTGTCCCAGCTGGAATAGATGAATTGCTGATGCTTTTTAGGACCATTGGCAGATGAGCACAATAGAAACATTGCTCAGATATTGATGACTAATGCACACAGAACGTTTCCAAAAACTGCGTTGCCATCGTAGCTAAACAAAGTGTACTAAATGAACATTCACATGGAAGGAGAGGAGCTCATTTCCACATATTCAGCATTTAAATGAACCTATGGCACCACTGCAAAACTCAGCTGAAACCAAAAACTGGCCATGGTTCTCTTGAAAGTTTCATGGACCTCCATAACCCTAACTCAGGTTTCAGGTTGGCAGCAAAACCTGGAATATCTCACAGGGTTTGGGATTTCATTATAGAAATTTCTAGCAGCTACTAGGAGAGCTTCTCTTAGGTCACAGGCCTACAGGCCTCTAGATATTGTCCTCACTTTAAATTATCATTGCCTTGCTATAAAAGTAACATGTACTACTTGTAAGGCACAGTCCAGCACATTTTAAAGCTCACGGAAGTCTTTTACCAGCTCAAATGGGTTAGATCACCTTCTTCATGGGAAACCTCCTAGACAGTTTTCCCTTTAGGACTGGGAGTAATCTGCTTGAGTACAGCACAAGCCAGGGCTAACCTGCAGAGGCAGAAAATGCTTGCAATGGCTGAAAATGCCCCTGCCAAAAGAATTGAAAGCACAGAAAAAAGAACCTCATTTAGACTGGAAAAAAAACCACCAACAACCAACACATCTAACAGCAAGACAATGGAGCTAACAGACTAATAAAGCAAAAGGAAGAGCCCTCTGTCTGGACCAGGATTAAGCAGATGACTCATGAAGGAGTTCTGTTGCTGTCATCTCTGACTAAACCTTATACTGAAGTCCAGATACAAAATGATCTGACTCGATGGGGAGTTAGAGCCGTCGAGGGGAGTCAGCGCTCCCAACTCCAGTTCACAGCTCTCGCAGTCATTTGAGCACTCCTACACAAGTGATCCATCCACTTGTAAAATTATAAGCAAAAATCAAAATTCTTTCCTGCTCTTAAACTTCCTATTATGACAATAACAAAACGTATAAATGCAAAAGCAGCACATGGACCATTTCAAGTCTGAGATACAGCGCTGCTTGTTTTGTAGCTGAGGTAAGTGTCTAAACGTCTGCTACTTCTTAAGACACTTTGTGAGGACTGATGTTTTAATGCACTTAGAAATTGTCTTGAATACTTCTTCTAAACCCCTATTCAGGTTATAGTTTGTTCTTCAGATACAAATAGACAAACAGAGATCTGCATATCTCTGGCTGTGTATTTAATGGTATTAAATATCATCACCCTTAGAGCACCTTTTTGTAAGGATTTCAATCATCTTTACTCAGGTAAAACTTTTATTGACTCGCAGTGTGCTTTTTGCAATGCCATCAAACAATTAAGAACCCTAGATACTGACTCATACTTCACAGATAAATACCTACCGTTCTTCTTCAAACAGGAATATCACCTCCGTGCTCCTGGTTATCGCAACTGCCAAAATCCAAACAGGGTGGATGTATTTTAACAACCTAGCCTGACACACACTGTTTGAAAGCTCCCTTCCAACAGACTGAGCCCATATTCATGAAATTAGTGAGGGGGGAGAGAGGAGAACAGGAAATGTTCTTGAAAATAGAAGAATAATAGAATGTTTTTGTACATCTCATGGATTTCTGTTTCATTAGATTAGGGAGCAGTGCCTTTAATGTAACTAACATGTGGCGACCACAGGGTAACCACAGTGAGTAAATCTGCCCTGCAGAAGGAAGTTAAAATGCAGCAGGTTTGCTTCAACTGCTAGGAAAGAATCAAAAAACCTTTTTAGTACTGGTTGCAACTGGGGGTGGAGGGGAGGAGAACTGAGAATACACTAATAGCGACAGCTGAAAACAGAAATATCTCCGCATTTGCGGGTGGGGGAATCAAACAGGTCCCAGCGTCCTGTCAATGCTCCTGCTCGTGCTCCAGACTTGTTCTTGTTG
Source organism: Pygoscelis adeliae (assembly GCF_000699105.1). NCBI lineage: Eukaryota > Metazoa > Chordata > Aves > Sphenisciformes > Spheniscidae > Pygoscelis > Pygoscelis adeliae. Next base: position 1,240,456 of record NW_008823913.1, read on the forward strand.
AAAAAAAACCCAAAGCAATAGATCTGATTGTCTTCGCTCTTCAGGGAAAGGCTTGAGGTGGTCTTGAACAAGATAAATATATTTAATAACAGCAGTTAATCATAACATTTTCAGAGATGCACACATTTATGTGCAAAAACCATGCAAGCTAGAGGAATTGCAGTAAGGCTGTGTGGCTCAAATTACCCTATTGTTGGGAGATCACAGTCGGTTTCACTTCTCTCCTTCAATATTCCCATCAGGACTGCAGCTCCCTTGCTTTGTTCCCCAGACAGCCCAGCATTTAACAGATGTCCAAAGTAAATCATGATCATTTGGTAGGTGTGGGAAATAGAAGCTAGATGGAAAAATCAGTCTAATAAAACAATCAAAAAAGTACCAGCACATTACAGGCCATTTCAAAATAAATTAGGGTATCTTTTAAATCTCTACACAACAGTTCGTATTTTAAATCAAAAGACCATATGTCATTGACTTTCCCCTGAGTAATCTAAATGACAGGGCTCTCTGAGGTGCAGTAATAGGATGTAAGTGAAGAAGTGGGTATTATTTTACCCGTGCTGTGATAATCTGAATGCATCACTGCCCAGCACCATAAACAGTGAAGTGAGAAGTATGAACCGCACTTTCAAAACCCCCATGCATTTGGGGATTGTAGGAGGGGGTGGGGGATCAGCTCTCCAGTGAGAGGGAACGTAAACATTTAAAGCAGAAACAACATAATATTGTTTAAAATCTAAAGAAGAGGAAAACTAGAAAAGCTTGCTTTTCACCTCTCCGCGAAGGAAAAAAAGCAAGGCAGAAGTGCTGTCAATAAATAACATTGCAAGCAGAGAGTGCAGTTCTCAATAATCAGCAGTATTTTAAAGATCTTCTTGAAGTTTTGCACTGAGACACTATAATTAAGGAAAGAAATCAGGGCTTACCAGTTACCGTCTGTCTGGAGCAGGGAGGGAGCCTGCTATAGGATCTCTTCCATGGAGTCATGCACACTGCAGAAGTATCAGGAAAAGAAAAAAGTAAAAAAGCCGTTACAGACAACAACAGCCACCCCTTAGGTCACACGCTGTTTTCCTTCTCTTTTCCAGCCAGCCAGAAGGGTTTCCTTCGTCTCCTTCTCCCCCAGAAGCGAGCCCTGGGGCACAGCACCCTTCCTGCAGCGGGCTGCCTCGGAGAACAGCCACCCCTGGGATGGAGCCCGGCCACCTCTGCCCGGCATCCCACCACCCCACATGGGGAGAGGGCCGCTCAAGACAACGCACAGAAGAGGCTTCATATTTAAATTATATCAGGAAGAGGAAACCAAGCCTTTAAACTGCTGCTCACACAGACTGGGGTGGACAATGCAACCAGCTGAGAGCAGGATTATTTAAAGGAAGACTCAGCTCAGTTCTGCGTTGTGCCTGAACTAATAAGGACAAATAAATTATTTTTAAAGCATGAAGACAGAGGCAAAGATTGTTGTATGCAATTATTTTTAAGCACTGTTTTAACATCCTTTTCAATGTGAACTGTGCAAGTCAATGCTACACAAACTGAGGAACCCACAGAGGTTCCTCCTTCTGGAAAAGGATTCTCGCACAGAGATTTGTTTCCCAGGAGATAGCTGTATCTGCTTACCTACCTGCATCCTCCACAGCCCACCTAGAACTGTGCAGATACTGCCCAAATAGGGCACACAGCTCCCTCCTCCTCTTCTTGCTTTGCAAAAATATTCTGTGTGTTGGCCCACAGACAATTGGGATCAAGGAACAGAAGAATCGCTGAACACAATGCAGAGGGAAGATATGTCTGTTCCTCTGCACCAAATCTGGAAAAAAAAAAGGTGGCAATTGATAATCACATGCAACATAGTTTTTTCATTTTGAATTTACCCACCATGACAACTGGAAGTGCTTTCACAAAAACTGCACCAACAGCATGTTGTCTTATGCAAACTCCCTGCTTTTCTCCAAAATACCCCTTTTCTCCTCCTCATTTTAATCACAGTACAATGATCCAGTGTTGCAGCTTACATTTATTTGCAGGTCATTCCCATTTAGTTTCTTTTGTCTGTCATTTTTCTTATGCCTTCCACAGAGAAGGCAGACAACACTACATAGAACTTATATGCCAGCAGGACCCAAAGAAAAATCCAGGTACAGCTTCAGTGGGATTTATACCTGAACTGAAAAAAAAAACCCTCATAGACTGATTTGTGAGTTCCTCCCAAATTACTAAGGGTGATTGGATCTGAGAAACATAATAGCTTTGTACACCAAGCCAGTCCTCCTTTGACTCCAGATGCAAAATTACCATTTTTCTGCTGAAAGGGTGATTTCATGCCATAACTTGCATGACTAAGGTTTTCAGAGAAGACTTTTGTTTAGATAAGGACAAGAGATGCCCTGAGGCTTGTATTGTAATGTTATATGGATATATAGATAGAGAAAGAAATTTTTTGTTGAGCGGAGGGAGTGGTGTGATTTTTATCTGCATGATTACTTACTGACAGACATTGGGAACAGCGAGAGCCTTCTTGACCTTTTTTCACCCCTGCCTGGTTGCAAACTTAACAGCCAGCCTGCCTTTGCAGCACCTGGGTACCACGGGCAGCCCGAGCTGCAGCTGGTTTCTCTGTGTGCCCACCGTCATTCAGCTGGATACTGTGCTATCTTTAAAATAGAGCTGTTGTCCACTTGAAATCCAATCTACAGCTCTAGAAAGAAACAAATAATCTGGGACTGACAATGGTCCCAAAGGAAAATGGTCAACAGAAAAGCTTCTTCTGTGCGGGTATTTTTAACAGCTCCTGGGATTTGCCCTCCACTTGCATTATTAAATAAGCTTGCCCTTGCATTGCTTTTGACATACTTTCAACCTCCAGCTAGAGTAATCCGCATTACAAAGCAACCTGCACAGCCCTGGGTACAACAGTGGTTGGATGGTCACCAGGAAAGCAGTGTGCATGCTGATGCTCTCCCCTGTTTACCACTTCTACGGTGGGTACAGTCCCTTCATTAATGCACGACAAATAGTGGTTTGATAGCAAGCGGTGCTGCAGGGATATGATTAACTCTCCCAAGGCACTTCAGGAACGTTGCTGGAAACTTCATTGTGTGTCTTGTCTGAGGCTATTCACTATTCTTCTTCTTGTCTTCTACTTGAGACAGTAGACAACCTTAGTTCAGATGACTAGATAGCTGTAAAACTCCGCATCTCAGCCTAAAAATTAAATTCTCAGCAATTTCTGAACTCAAGAACAAGAAAGAAATTGGGTGGTTTTCATTCAGTACTGTCTAAAATAGACTCACTAAAAGGATAACTAATCACGATACCTATGCTAATCACAATAACTATGCTGCCTTTTCATCCACAGATCTCAAACCAATTCAGAAAATGAAAAGTTGTTCCCATTTTACAGACAAAGGACAAATGAAGTTATTGGCTTTCAAGGTACAACATATAACCTTCAATTTCTGGCTGAGGAAACCTGCAATAAGGCAACAGAGAAGGACTGTTGTGTAAAGACCCTGACCTGCTTCCTCTTCTATAACCCACTGCCATCACCGCTGGAGCCAGCGTACTGACCCAGGACTGCAGTAGTTTGGTTACACAGATAAGCAGCAAATGGCTGGTCTCCAAGTTTGCAGTTCCACACATTTTCCGCCCCCTCCTTTAATTGATATGCCAAATCAGAAGCCTTGAGCTTGTCCTTAAACATAAGCATAATCTCAGGCTCAACCAACTGATTCTCCAAGCAGGAATATAAAGACAGACAAGTCAGCTACTTCAGTGAACCTGAGCCATGAACAAGTCGTGTAAATGGTACGATATTTCACAATATTGACTGTCATACTTTGGTGATATATAATTTCATGGAATACTTTGTTTTGTCCATCCATCTAAGCTTCAGAAGACAAATGTAAGATTTCTTCTAGCCAGAAAAATATCAGTGAGTGCACATAAGTGCAATGACTGTAGTTGAAGTGACATAATTCAATGGTACCATTAAAACAAACACCTGGTAGCTGGCAAAAAAAAAAACCAAACAAAAACCAAACTATTAATTCAAGTAAATCCTTATTCAGCTACAGGAAGGGAAATTATCTGCCTTGGATTTTACTCCACATTTCAAGATACCAAAACCATCCAAACAAGAACTGCTTGTGTACAGGGCAAAGTCTTTGTTTTGACTGGCACCCAGGAGGAATTATGACATACTATCATCAAAGCAAACTCTGCAGATTATGGGGTAAGCAAAACAAGTTTTCTCGGTTTTCCAAGTTTTCTCATCAAACAAATATCTTTGTAATTAAACAGGTAAAATATATAGGAGTTATAACTTTGGAACCAATGTAGTAAATTGGTTAAAAAAAATTTAACTACCATCCACACAGAAGATGTTTCCTGAGCATATGAAAAGCATATGCAATTTTATTATGTAGATACTTTTAAATAAAAATAAAATATAAAATTAAATTTAAAAAATCTCATTTTGTGGACATGTATACACATAATAGAAGCACGTAACACATCCACATCACAGTCACGTATGTGCACAAATGCACTGTTCTGTAGTGGAAAAACGCATTTCCTTTGCACATGTCTGTATAGGAAATATTAATCTGTCATAAGTCTCATTTTACCATTAACTCTTGTATTTGTGCTTTGGAAGGAGGTGCAGATTGAACCTTCAAAAAGTTTGAGAACCAAGTTAAAACTATTAAAGGTTCATTTAGCCCTAACATTGCGTGGAAAACTTTGGGCTGATTTTTGGAGAGATGTTTCTTCAGGGGAAAAAAGATGTCATGGCTATGTACTTATTAAACACAGATATTAAAAGAATATCAATTTGAAATATTCCTCTAAGCGTCCTTAAAAACTTATAAAAACTTGGAAGATGCAACAAACCAATCTGAATCAGATACCACAAAATATATACTGGGCACACACACTGAAACTGAGGTCTTTGTGAAACTCACCATCTCTTTCCACGGCATAATATCATCCTGACAACATGACTAGGGCAGCCAGATACTGTCACTACCTCCAAATGAATAACGTTACAGGTAAGGACAAAGAGTTAAGATTTTTAGCCAAAACGCAAATAAGAAATTCCATATTTTCAAAAGTCTGGGTTTCATCAACTTTGACCTCAATTGGTTTCTTCCCTCTCAAACATTTGCTTTTCATAATCCCATTGTTCTAACAAAGCTCTTTTAAAGTCCTCTAATCGATGTGTATTTGTAAAGCCATACAGGTCCTTTGTCAAAGCTTCTATTCTAATCTGGGAACTTTAATTTTCGGAGAAGCCGATTCCTTAGTGGTGCGGAAGCATCAAGATGAAGGTTCAGTGAACTCAAGGTCAATAAGTCATGCATTTCTTTTGACTAGTATTTGTTCTTGACAAGCAAGCTGCTCACAAATCCCTTTTGCAATTTTAAGGCTCTGTGTAGCCTGCAGAGACAAAATTAGAATATAAACATCTACTCACTAGAGAAAACAAGGGAGTTATTGTCACTGTAAAGAAGGAGACATCTAAACCATACCCCCTCTGCATTAATGCCATTATTGTGCACAGGCAAGCTGACAGTTATACCACTGAGTAAACTGCAGTTATCTAGTCAAATGATCATTTAATGTTCTTTATTTTACTTTTTCTAAACAAAATTGATTTCTTGCTATTTATGTTCAGGGTATTTCATTGTGCTGTGATTATAAACTAGACTGAATGCATCTCCACTGACTCCCTGCAAAGCATGTTTTACAATCCTTCCTGTTTGTACAATGCAAGATGTCTTTTTTAATTGCCAGCCTTTTTTTTTTAAAGTAGAATGCATGCTTGTTTGTTTACTCAGAAGCTCTGAAAGAGCTAGGCTGGACTCCAGTCTTTAGACAAGCTACTATGAGATATGGAGGGAAATATGCCCAATAATGATGTTTGCTATGTAAATGACAAAACTGCCTACAGCCCATTAAACTTCATCAAGGCTTTGCAGACATTTGAAATTTAACTTGTAAGGACAATTCCTAGGGTGGGTTCTGGGTCATAATTGTCACTCGTGTCACATCAAGTGTCTTTTCTGTGCTGTTGTATGATAGAGCACCTGGAGGCCAGCAGCCAAGCCTGGAACACAGAGGCAGCCGGGATGGTTTCCAGCCTAAGTGGACGGTGAAGAACAGCACCGCTGGAGTCGGCTGAGGTTGCACAGCAGGAACACGAGGACTGAAACCCACATTTCCAGATCCTTTCTGCCACACGTCCAATTATCCCACTATCTGCACCACTCTTCTAGTGCACAGAAATAACATGAGATGACAAGAGAGTGTGTGCTACAGCAATCGGAGTTTGAGCTGATGAAAAAGCAAGGCATACCCAAACTCTGCAACCAGACAGCACTGCCGTGCGTGTGGCATAGGCACCGCGCTGAGTGTGGTCCTGGCCACCGCAGCCCCACCACGGACACCAGGACCCGCTCCTGCTGCTGTTAAACAGCACCAGGAGAAACATCCATATTGCAGGAGTCCGCATGCAGCTTAGCAGGGGATTTTCAGGGGTTTTTGTGCAAATTACATCACCTTTGAGGAAAAGAAGTGATCCCTCACTTGAGAAAGTGCAAACTTTCCAGCTCTCCTCAAGTAGTGCTAATGTAATTAGTTTAACCACCCCCACACTGAGAGCCTTTTAAGGACAGACATTTAGGCACGGGTTTTGAAACACGTTCAACATCCTGTGATTATTTTTTTTTTCTTTCTTCCCACATCTCAGTATGTAAAATCTTATTGCTGTGGAAATAAATGTGCAAAAAATCAATCAGGGACCTTTGCAAGCTATTAAAAACCTAACATAGCATTACAGGTTTACCACCAGCAGTTAAAAAGAGGCTCTCTGTGAAACTGTGTGGGAAATATTCCACACAACACAAGGATTTTGACAGACATACAGAGAATTTTGAATAAACCAGCAACTATTTACCTAGAAAACCACAGTCACTTTCACAAATACATAGTTCTATAAATATTATTTTACTGCTGATGTTTTACTATCCTTTCTTCATAAAACCATGTCATGTAGAAACATTTGTTTGGAGGGAGGGGTTGGACTTCATCATAAATATCAATTGTTAAAAGACAAAGGAAAATGTAGGGGTTTTGTTCCCACCCACTCTTAACTGCCTGTTTGCCTTGTCTGTGATACCATTCATTGCTTCTCAGATATAAAGAAATACCTTTCTCCTGCTGCCTGCTTTTATTCCACGTGTGCCGTGGGGGAACAGGTGAGGAGCCCCGGGTGCTGGGTGGTGCAGGCAGGAGGACACCCCTGTCCCAGCAGCTTCGCCACCCAACACAGCACTGCAAGCAGTGAGTAGCCCCACGGCACGCAGTGGGTAAGAACAAGGTTCAGTGGAAGCTTTCAGTGGAAGCTTGGATTTCTGCCTCTTCCTTATGCACCTGAACACCTTCACCCAGCTGTGGTCCCTGCCCTCCAAACACTGTCCTGACCACCGTACCCTGCTGTCTCTTCTCCGTGCTTTCTGCAGGTATGTAGACTGAAAATACAACAAAGATGAGCCTTCGTGTTGCCCCCCTCCCTTGTGTGCAAGGGTTTGTCATCTGTTCCCCGAGATACTTATTTCAGGTAATGTTATTAAATGCTCAGGATCAACAGCACCAGCCATTCCCTTCTGATATCGACCCCTGAATTCTTAATGGCTTGCAAGGTTAAAATAACCCTCTTCCACTGGTGCTACGGTAGGCATTTGCAGATCTAGATACTGTTTAAGACTGTGATGCTCGAATTAGATGCTAACCTTCAGTTAGGATTCATGTTTGAGGAGCCGTGGGTATTCTGGAGGCTATACTCCAGCATCGCTGGGTCTAACTTCCCACTCAAACATAAGAGACTGCTGCACAATTGAGAGCAATTCAAGACCTCCTGAAAAAATGCTGCTGTCCAAACACCAAGGGACATTTGACAAAGAGCAATTCCTATGCCAGCATCTTACCCTGGCTTCAAAGCGCACAGGGATAAGTTTGGATTCCAATATTACCCCGTAGTACCATGAAGACTAAAAGACCTTTCCTACTTGACTCCACTGTGAAGACCTGCAGAAGGCATCCTTTTGTCCATCGTGGAGCTGGATGCACAGCAGATCCTGTATCAGAGATGTCCTGATCACCTCTAGCGTCCCCCAGACCCTGAGACTCTGAGAGAAACACTCAGGAAGAGAGGGATCTTGGCAGCTAAAAACTTGACAAAGCCCCCCCCCCCAGCTACAAGAAATTGTTTTCTTGGCTGCCATCTTAAGAGTCTTTTCCAACCTAAATGATTCCATGATTCTAAAAGTCATGAAATCTGCAGTGAATAGCATGGAACAGAGGTCACCAAAAATACAAGAGTCATTTCATCAGCATGAATGTCAGCCCTTGCCTACAGTAAGAAGTAAGTAAGTTCATCACAGCTTAACTCAACAGGGACAAATCTACATTTGAAAGAATGAAAAGGGAATAAACTCACCTTAATGTGGTCTTGCAAAACCCTACTCTCATACTTCCCAGCTGCCCAGACTGGAGAGTGTTATGACACCTTTGCAGGACGCATTTAATCAGCAGCATGACCTGACCTGTTCTACAGGGAGAGCCCTTTATGTACACTTTCCAGCTCTGACCTGTGCTGCAGCATTGCAAGAGCTTACTCTGCCGTTACAGCCCACTTTTCCGTCACAGAAGTGTATCCTGTGTGGCATGGGCCATTAGCTCTCTCCGAGCTCAGAGCAGCACTAGCTAACTCCAATCACCGCGGCCACGTTCCTCTTTTGGTTAGACAGAAGCGCACCAGCGCTCTAAATAACACCTTTCAAATTCCCAGCTATACCTTTTTAATGGATCCTCCCTAAAACAACAACAGCTTCTAGAAACAGGCTCTTTGCTGGTTAGATGCATTTCCCAGAATTCTCAAAGGCAAATAGCTGAAGAGGGGGTATGCCAGACAAGCACATTAAGCTCTGCGTGAATCTGTGCATGCACTTTATTTTGCAGACAAGTCATTAGCAGAGCTATTTTCCGGTCGGATTAAGAGGAAAATCCGAGAGTTGTAAAGTTGAACTTGCAGGGCCTGATTCTCTGCTGGTTTGGAGAATTCTAGTGAAAATTTAAGGTAGAGCAAGCGTAAGACAATGCTACATGAGAACCAGCCTCACCAAAATCACCAGGACCTTGTCCATCAGCTTCAAAAGACCTAAAGGACATACCATACCATCTCATTTAGTGACCACGATAGTAGAGCTATTCCCAGGAGAGGTCCAATTGCAAGTGACAACTATGGAGAGTTGTGAGAAAATGATTCTCCCAGGCTCTGGTTTGTTTTAAGGAGAAACCCTCACATCTCTCTTGGCCACAGCTCCACTTCTTCCAGGTTTGTGAGGAAGCTCACATCGCTGATGGCACCGAGCTCATGTAAGTGTCAGTTATTTTGGAGTCTCTCCAGAGGGAAATATTTTGACAGTCACATTCTGTTCATTATTCTTCCAAGAGAGGAAATACGCATGTCGTTATCTAAAGGAATACAGTCAGCCCACCATGCTCTTGCCTGACTGGCTTACTTATCTTGATAAATGCCAGCTAAGATCAGGACTTAGTGCCATTAGACGCGTCTAAAACATGAAGCTGTCATTACCGTGTCAGCACCAAGGATTGTTTCCAACCGTGATAATGGTGGGGCCACATTTTGAACAAAGACAGATTTTAGTCTGAAATGGCCTACCACACCAGCTGGTTCCCATTACAGCACAGAGACCTTTCGCTCATGATTATGAGGTTCGCCATTACTTTTTTTAATTGGAAACCAGAAATATCCTCCCCATCTATGACTCATATTGGACCTAGCAAACGCTTACCTCATGGTTGGGGGCTGGCAGAGTTGAAGTCTGCAACAGTTCAAAGACCTATTTGATCCAAAGCCTGAAGAACACTTGGTTAAGTAAAGAGCTCCAGACTGCAACCAGCCCTGCCGCACAGATCCCACGTCCTGGTCCTCCCATACTGCCAAAGCCCCGTCAGCAGCAGCATGTGCGCCACGTAGGTAGAGTTAATGAAACACAATGTTGATGCAAGAACACATCTCCTCGGTACCACCTTTTTGACACTGGTCTTCAAAGCACAGGTTAGCTCTAAGGTAAGTCATTTCATACTAACAGTGAGACAAGAAGAACTCGAATTCATTCTGACCTGACTCAGCCCAACACTTAAGTAAAATCTTAAGTACTTCCCTATCCAGCAAAGCACTTAAGTATGTGGTTTAATTTATAAAAGGTAAGCAAATGTTTATGTGCTTTGGACTGTTGAACTGGCAACTACCATACCAACTGCTATATATGTATATATAATTATATATAGACAACTGTTAAAAATATATCTATAGATGGTTTTAATCTCAGGTTTTAAGGATTCTCGGTGGGTTTGTAGAAATTACATAGCCCTGCAAACAAGCATAATTACATACATCATTCAAGTTGCTTTCCATTTTTCCTAGTAGAGATCTGTCCACGCAAGGCAGCAACCTGTGCTTTATTCCCCTAAGCCAGCACCTGAAGCCGTGTCGTGTTTCTGCTCCCATCAGCCTGAGTGCAGATGATTTCACATGAATATAGATTTATGACTTGCTACTTCAAAATGTGCAATGTCAAGTGTCCCACTGAGTTTTATTGAGTTAGCTGTGGCAGTATCTACTACCCAGTGCTGTATGACCATTTCAGACTTTAATCCTGCCTAATCCTGTTCTACAGGGTTTATTTTTCCCCGCCATCCTCTTTGCCTGACAATTTTGGCATCTAAACCACACACATTATCTTACTTATATAGAAAATTAAGATCAGCTGGGCATCTTAAAGTTAGGATTTTGCTGACCACAGGGCTTGTCCAAGACCAAACAGTGCCTTGTATTCTCACCTCTGAGTTCTGTCCAATCTTGCCTCAAACCACTTAAGATTTGGTTGCACTGAAAGCTCCCCACATTTTGCTCAGTTTACACTTCAGTTGGTGGCATCTCTTATTTATGCTACATTGTAATGCAAATTGTTTGCAGCTATTCAGCATAACAATACAAAGATTTCAGAAGAAGCAGAAATCATGTGCCTTTTCGTTTGATTTTTTTTCCCCTATAGCAAAGCAACAAGAGTTAACTTACTGTCCCTAAAATAAAACCGGTTAGAAAAAAAATAATGTAAATCATTTCCTAGTAAATACATGCAGCAGTAGATGTAATTTGTTGAATTGTCTCATTGGCTTTACAGGGTTAACATCAGGTGGAAGCTTGCCTTTTGCTTGAATAGGAACCACCAGTTTTGGAGCAGGCAGCTGGGCATCCTCCTCGCCCCATGGAAGGGAAGTGCTTTTTAGATGCCCGGCCCCCACAGAGGCCACAAGCTTGTTGCAATTCTCTAATTGCCAAGTTTAACATTTTTAAATGTTTTCCTCCCATAAAGAAGGCAATTATGCCTGTATTTCTCCTAAAATGGGGAGAGATGAACCCACAAAGAGCACAAGAGTTAAAGGGGAGACAGTAACACGGTCTTGTAAACAACTTCCAGTGGAGACACCGTGTTGCACACTACTAATACTCCAATCCCTAGAAAAACGACAGGGTTCCTGAAGACAGTTTTGGGCACTGCAAGGTGATAATGAACTTCAGAGACAGCGAGGGCATCATTTGAAAAGCTAGACATCTATCTTAAAGCTGTCTTCAGAGCAAGTAGAATTAAGCAAACCAAAGAGAAAGAAAAATAACATAGAGAACCAGCTCCTTGTTCAGAATATGGCAACGTACATTCCCAAGTGGACAGCAGTAAGAAAGGAAATTGTTAGTTACTATCCCAACAATGCCTGACAGTCCCTCGTCTAAGGAAAACATGCAAAGGTATCTTAAGCACCAACCAGAAAGTTTCAAATGGAAAGTACCTGTGTCTGCATTTGGTAAGAGCTTCCTAAGCCACAAGGCTATCAGTGCCAGATTTTAGGCTAAAGCTTTCAAGGAGCCTGTAAGACAACTTGAATCCAACCTCCCCAGTGAAGGACAATAAGACCTGGTAGTTCTCTTCTTTTGGCTCTGAAAACCATAGTGCTTCAGAGCCTTTCCATTAAGCTCAAAGGGTTCAAGAGATTCACTGAGAGTGGTTTTGGAGCACCCAGATAAGACTCTATTCACTAGGTAACCACAAAGTTGTTCTCACACCTTCCAAGAAGTATTTGGAGCGAACCACAGGAGAGAGGAAGGATGGCCCACCGCCTTCGCTGCTAGCTGCGACAGGGGAAGTCAGAGATCATTTCCCCAATCTGCTACCAGCTACAGGTCACGCCTCCTCCTTCTGCTTTGATATCTCATCTGTGCAGTTAGAGAGATCGTGCTAATAGTAATCCTTTACCTTCCAGACTACTTGTAATTAGCTACTGCAAGCTTCCCAGGCCCATAGAGGCCTTGAACTAGAAGTGATACGGGACATGATAGATCAGAACAGAATGGATTTTACCATTAAAGCAGCCGTGGATATCTTAGACGGGGTTGAGTGGAGTTAACACACTTCAAAATCATTCCACTATCATGTGTTGTCACTATTCAACAACTAAAAAATATAGATACGTATTTTTATGCCTTGAACTTTCTTCTTTTGACAAAGCACTTTTGCTGAGAATTTTTGAAGGTTGCTACACTACTCTTACTTTGTTCAAGTGTCCCCTGTGACAACCATATCCTGGAGTGTATTAGAGTTTAAAAATAAAGCAGCAAGATAACCAGTGGCAGGAAGACAGAGGAATTCAGAACTTTGAGACTCAAAAGAAAAAATTTTTCTAATCTCTGCTGAAAATATAAGACAAAGTGGATAAAGCAGACAAGCACGAGGAGGCTGTTACAAACAGGAGAAGAGGCTGGAAAGCGGGAAAGGAGGAAGGGAGGGGGAGCTTCTCACACTAGCAAGTGAGCTTGATAGCAAGAGGAGAGAGGGGTCACAGCAAGACAAGTATAGCAAGCAAGTAGAGCTCCAGAGAGATACAGTCTAGAAGACAGGTCAGGGCAAGTCTATGTCTATGGTTTGCTTTGTTCTTATTTTTGGCTTTCCACATACCTTCAAAAGGAGAGATTATCAGATAAGAATTGATGGGACACCATTAAGACAGAAGGTTTTTCCAGCTCTATTGTGTGCATGACATTCCTTCCCCTCTGGTCTCCAGAGATCTCATACATCTGGGGATGTAATTTGGAAAGCACGCACACAGAACTACACAGCGATGCTGCCTTTGGTTAGGAATTTGATCAAAGGTGCAATTTAAAGTGGGTGCTTAATGGCCTCGTAGTGTTTCTTTACCGTGGGATTGTACAGCCCAGCCTGTAACATAGCACTTTTGTGCTATCAACAGGTGCTGGGAAGCATGCCAATGGCCAGCGTCCCTCCTCTCACAAAAAGCTTCTGCCTTTCCTGATGGTGTCCATGCACACCAGGGTAAAGGAATTCTAGACCTTCACTGCTGTAAGGCAGCAGATTCAGCCACCTCAACTAAAGAACAATAATTGGTACCAGATGCTGATTTCCTGAGGGCTAATTCTACAAGAAGATAATATATTGGAAGCAAAAAAAGAGTCTGTGTCATAGCAATGCCCTGGGAATTGAGGAGAGATGTGAATGGAAAGGCTGGTTTCCACCGCACCAGTCAGAAGCACCATATTTCTAAAGGTCAGAAGAACCTGCATAATCAACATGGGGAAAAAAATGTTGGTGTGTAACGGTTGGAAAAAAGAATCAGCAACCATAGAGCTGTATAATAGTATCACCAGTAGTGCTGCCAAGGTGAAAGAGGACCTGATGTCGTTAGCTCGCTGAATGCGTATTAAGATACCAGCAGAAGAGATAGGTGGTGAAATAGGAGGGAACTATGGTTCCAAGACTTTAACTGCTCTTTTGCAGGAACCTACCAATTTCTCCCTTCTCTTTACTTTCTTTCCATTCACCTTCACACCGAATGATCTCCAACAGGTCCATTACGAAAGTATTTTCCAAGTTGTCCGCCATATTCACTGAATTTTGACCATTTATGCCTTGCATCAAAATTACTTTAGGCTGCTCAATTGTAAAGAAACTCAAGCCCTTACATTGCCACGTGGACTCCGGCAGACAGTACTGAAAAATTGCTCAGCGCCCACTTTCTTGCAGAACTTCTCCAATTGACATGCATGATACCCAACTGCTCAGTACGCATACTGCTCCCAACAACCCACACCAAGAGCCACTTCCCTCTCAGCAGTAGGCCAAACAGAGGACACGGGAGAAAGCAGAAGCTATGACATGGCTAAACCTAGGGGGCATGGGAAGAAGCCTGGAACATGGCAGAGATATGCATAAAGGTGTCAGAAGTAGAGAGAAGTGACAGCAGGGATGTAGAGAAGATGGGAGAGCTGAGGATGCTGCAAAGGAAAAATCATAGGGAATACAAAAAGGCTGCCGAGATTGCTGCAGTGGAGGAGCACACGAGAGATTGGTCAAAACCCCATTGCTCGTGCAACAGCTCCTCTCTTATCGTTTAATATTCAGTGCTATTTTATAGCAGCAGGATATCCCTGACTCTTCCTCCGCTTTGGAATGTAAATAGCAGCTGTCTCTGTATTTTGTTGGTGCACAGGCATGCTGTAGGCATGCTCTGTCTGTGCTATCAGCAGGGCCTCTCAGGAGGCAGTCAGGAGAAAGCCTGGTTTGTTAATCTTGACAGGGCTTAGGAGAGAGATCAGATTTGAACAGTTCAGCATCAACAAGACTTGGATAATTCTAGACATACAGAGAAGAGCTTTAAGTACCTAAGGAACCCTCTTGGTGGTGATACTCAGCCGCTTACGGAGGTAGGCAGGAGCATTGAGGATTATCCTTTTGGATTTAGGTGCCTAAATTCTTCCTCAAGTTCCTCCTTAGGCACCTATTCCTTTCTGTAAATCCAGCACTCAGAAAAATCACTGCCCCTTCTTTTCCCTATTCATGGAGCAATGCTTAAAAATACCTGACTATGCGAATAAATGCAGGCATCCTGGAGTCTCATTTGCTCTCCGTAGTCTCACAGCTGACTTCAGCATAGTAGGGCAATATCCTAGAGAAACAGGTAACGGTGCAAGGAACCAACAGCTACAGCAGGAGAACTCAAAGCAAAAATACAAAAAAAAAACCCCAAACCAAACAAGGACTGATCTACTTCTGTCCTGGTGAAGTAAATCACATCATTGCTGCTGACCCTGGGATTACCTCTGGGTTCCCATCAAATTGACCACAAGCACACAATTGAGGTTCAGAGGGCTACTCATCATTTCTCCCTTTTTACTGTAATTTGGACCCAAGAATCCCTCACAGCAACCTTTTCTAATATCTTCTCTCCTTTACTAATTATAAAGGAGTAGAAATATTAAGATCCCCTTGCTAGGAACCTGAGGATTCCTGCAGAGCTTGTTTCAATGTAAATCTCCTTAGTAACAAAGGAAACAGAGGGGGGAAAGAGAAAGAGAGGAGTCTGCACAGAATTTGCAGTCTGCCTTTCTAGGGGTGTTTGCTGCCATGCTGTTCCAGAGACGATTCAGCCTCTCCCCTGTCAGCACCCCTCACAGCTCCTAACTTCTGGTAAGGATCATCCAAGAGGAATGTTTTTTTTTCAAAGTTCTCAATGAGGTATCAGCTGTTCTTTAAAGAGATTACAGTAGGAGCATTCCTAGCGCATTGACTCCACTGTGCAGCCAGCCTTGCGATTAAATAGCTCAGCAAAGGTGGTTTCCAAGGATAAACTGTGCCAGGGATGACAACATTTCCTCACCAAAGAGGGGAGAATCTAATAAAAAATAAGGATAGAAGAAAACTGCTCTAGCTCTACAGCTATTATTAGTGTCTCAGAGCATTGTCGCTGCTTTGCCTGTGCTGTCAGATGTCACTTTGCATCAGTTCTGGGCAATGCTCAGAAGAAAAATGGTGGAACTCATTTAATTCTGCAATGCATGACTGGGCTCCGGAGCAGGGCCATGCAGAGGGTTAAGTGACCTCTAAATGCTGGTGGGAGCACTGCTCAAAAAGTTCAAGTGGGCTCTCCAATAATTTATGCAAACACCTTTTTGCATAGACTGGCAATTTATAGTAATTTATACCTTCTATCCAGCTGTTCTTGCAAAGCTTAAAACAAGTACTTACAAACGAGTTCCAGCACTCAGTTCTACTGCCCCTAAAGCAGCTCCCTACTGAACTGGCAATCCAAATGGCGGGGGGAAAGACAACTGAGGCAAGTAAATGACTGACAAATAATGGACACTGGTACTTTTGGGCACAAGCTGTGCAGTGCTTGGAACCCAAATCTGGGCCCATGAGCACTGTGCGCAACGCAGCAGCAAACCCAGCCAGCAACAGCACAGCTAAATCCCTACGCATACCTTCTCTGGCAATATGCTTTTCCATATTCCTTCTGCTTATTAGAGGATCACTCCTTCATCTGCACTTTTTTCCCCCGTTTATTTTTCAGAGAGTTTCTTAGAATAAAGCTGAGCAACTTTGCCTCTTAATGAAGAATTCTGTACCCAGCAGATGCTGACTATATTTTTTCCTGCTTTGAGGAAACACGTTATCAACATCCTTTGCACAAGGAATCCAGATCATTATATGCTCTTTTTTTACTGCTCAGGATGACTGAAGGGTTAAGTTCATTTTGCTGACTATGTGGCAGTTTACTTTGAACTATATGTATAAGCAAAGTTAATCAGAGCTGACGCGAGACCAACACTCATCCTATAGCATTCTCATTACACGCTTTTAAAGGCCTGCCTTCACTCTGAACTGAAAGCCACATCCACAAAAAAAAAACCCCATAACTAGTTTTTCTTCTGATCTTAGTCACCTGCCAACACACTTTGTTTGCTATAGAAGAATGCAGTATTATTTAACGGCTAGCTAAATGCAAGTTAAAATGGCAGCTTCAGGAAAAAGACACAAAAACCCCCAGGTGTTAGTGATTTACCAAAGTGGACTGAAATCACACTTTAACATCCAGGCTGTAGACAGATCCTGTATTTTTGAGGTGAATTTTGGGAAGCCAGTTTAACTCCTCCTTTCAAAACATCTATTAGCTATTCAACACACTTGATGTGACTGGGAGTAATGTCATGCTGATGGCTGCAAGATTTCAGCCAACTTGTAGATCAGAGTACCTGATGGATTACACTTCTAAGTACCTGCATAGCTCTGAAGCTCAAATTGACTGTCTGATAGTATTCTTTCTGTCCTACTGCATTGGAAAGCTTGGATTTAAGGAAAACCTTTCATTATTTTGACCACAGTGTCCAAATCTCAGAACATAAAGAGCTCTTCATTGAGGAAAAAGGGATTTTTTTTTTTTTGGAAGACAACGAAAACCAGCTGTGTATACACACATGCAGTGACATAACATCAGGAAAATCAGAGACAGACTAAAGTCATCTTTGTATACAGACACACACCTGATTCGCTGGGAGAAGTTAATGCACTGGCATGAATTCTCTATGGTCATCCTAGAGGAGGAAGACAGCTGTGACAGTTGCTTGATGAAACAGAACCCACAGCTCCCATTTCATCAAGGGCCCTGTCCTCTCCATCTGCAGGGCACTGCTCCATTACAAGTTTATTACTGGCCTTGTCCTGCTATTTTGAGAGTCAAAAGCTCCACTAAGCATCCTTTTTCTGCTAGACCAAGTCAGGAACAACCCCAGAACTACAGGAGGAAAGAAAAATATTCTTAGGCACAAGTCTTTGAGTTGGTAAGTACCACTGGGGAACTCTTAGGTTAGAAAGCACAAACAAAATTTAATGATCATCCAAAGATTCAAGTGTGGAAGCATCTGAAGTCCAACGTTAGGACTAAATTCTTTGAGAGTCAGGCTCTTTTGTTTCCAAGGTCTGAATTTCTCCTATCTTTTTTAGCAGCAATGCTACTGGTAATGCTTTTCCCCTTCCCCCAAGAAAAAGTAGTAATGCTTTCTTAATTTGCTTTTTCTTAGCTGTTGCCTTTGAGCTCTTCAGAGAGACACAGAACTCTAAGCAAAGTTTCACTGACTTCAAATCCTCTTCCTTTGGCTTAATCGCAGCTAAGTAAGCTTGAGCCACAAGTACCCAAAAGCTACCTCAATCCCAAGTGTAAAAAAAAAAAAAAATAGGGTGAAGAAGTGCATCAAGTGTATCAGAAGTCTGCCAGGCAGAAAGCAAATGGTTAAATTCATAGAGGTGGTTCCTCCTTACAGAATAGCTGCTCAGCCCCAGCTATTTCATTAGTATCGCTCTAAAGGGTCCTAGAGACTTTCTTTTTGAGGTGTAGGCAATTCAGAGAGCTGAAAGATCACTGTAATTTGGCCTATGAAAAATGAGTAGGTGTTCACAGTTCATTTCCCAATAGAGAAAGTCATGCTCATCACAGAAACCATCATCATGCACAGAACTAATAGCCGCCCTGCTTGGCAGGCACACCCATGCACATTAAGGAAGCCTTGCCAGTGCACTAGCTTTTACCACGTATGAACAAGAGACTTTGGTTAGCAAAGCTGTCAATAAGGCATTTTTTTTTCCAGCACTACAATCAGGTGAAAAAATATAATGGTGTTATAAGCAAGTAAATACAAACAATGAAAACTAGACTCCTGGAACCACAAAACAAATTAAAATCTATGAAGTATTCCAAAAGAAACCCCCTGCTCCCAGATGAACTGGAATGAAAACACACTGGAACAGCCATAAACACAGAGAGAAAAAATCAAGGATACGGGGAGAGGATGCAAGCAGCTAACAAAATGTTGACTAAACGGAATAAAACACGCTGCTGCTTATCTGAATGAGTAACATCAGCTGCGGTCAAAGGG
>NW_008823913.1:1259358-1268448 GCF_000699105.1 Pygoscelis adeliae
AAGCAAAGGAGAGTGTGAACTTGGGAACAACAGAGCTCCAGCTCCTGGGATTCCAACAGTCAGTTATGAGCCTATGCAGAGACTCTGTCTTAAACCCATGCAAAGTCTTAGAAAACCTCAGGGCCCCTCTAGAAGACCATTTAGCAACTGACCTCTGCTTGGATATTGCCAAAATAAACTGAAGTCAAAATTAGACATGGCTGAGTCCAATTTCACCTTGATTAGTATTTACATAACACACAGGGAAACGTGAGAAGAGCACATAAATAATGTACTGTTTGTTGCAGACCTCTCAGGAGGAGAGTTCTCAGCTATGGTATTGGTCCTCATGCACACACCAGCTCACTGTGCAGAAAGCCCAAACCTTCTTTTCTTTATGTATGGAAGTAAACTTCCAGAAGCTGAGCCACAGGTTGGGTTGCAGAGTGCTGCTTTACTACACCAGTGGGTCTAGCAATCACAGAGTGGCATTCTGGATAAGAGCCTCATATGGGAAAAAACTAATGATGGGGAGTTTCCAGATCTGGTTAATTTAGAAGACATCCTTCATTTCCTTAACTTCTTTCCTTCTAGTGGACTTGACATTTCGGACAACACTCCCAGGAAATGTAAGCTTGGGAGAAGTTGGTTGTTGGATTTTGTTGGATTTTTCCTCCTGTTACGGTACCACCACTTATCCACCCAGTCTTAATACACGTTGGGGGGACTCCAAAACAAAACTGTTACCTAGGAATGACTCAGTACCATGACTTGCTGAGGTGGCCTCACAATACAATATTACTCAACAGCCACAATGAGTTTGTGCCACCTGTGAGAACGAAGTGAGAATAGTTTCTCTTCCTCGTTCTCATTCTTTTCTTCTTGGAGGAAGGATTTAACTTCATGCCCAGTCCATGTGGGTGAAGGTGGAGGGCATCTGGACATTTCTTCTTTTCTACCTCTTTTGGTGAACATTGTTAGGAAAATAATTCCAAGACTTTCTTTGATTTGAAGAGACATTTCCACTTCTACTTAGCCTACTCTGGCCTTACTGGACTTTTTTTTTTTAAACAACCCACAACCCCCTACCACACTGCTCCCAAAAGCACGTCAGTCAAGCAATGGCTATATCTGATCCTAGTTTGCAACTTGCTAGGTCCTGGTAAGCCATCTGCAGACCTTCAACCCACTCGATGGAAAATGGTCAAGTGGCAGAACTAACGGGTGGTTGAACCTACGGTGTACCTCTGCTGGTTGACAGCCATAAAGCAACGTAGCTGAGGATATTACAATTGGTAAGAGGCAAATCAAGCTTCAGATCTAACGCGCCCAACACAGCAAATATCCTCTGATAAGAGACTCGTACTGAGCTAGGAAGAGAGGTGCCTCAAAGATTCAGCATTACTATTTTCCTGATGCATCAATGTCTCATAAGTTTGCAGCAAATGAATGTAGTTTTCAAGCACACTGTTAGGAAAGATTGCTTAAAATTAATTAGCTTAGTAACAATGGCCTGTCATTATGCTACTAAGTCACCAGCATGAGCACATAAGTTACAGTGACAGCTCAGGGTATAAAATAAGTGCCTTTATATTGAAATTCGCAAAGTGCCTAGCAGTCAAATGCCAATCTATTCACTTCTGGTAATATTGCATAGTTTCTTCTTAATAGACTGTTCCAAACTCCCACACAAAGATACGACTTATTTTACTACAGAGAAGTCTTTCTACTCCATACACTGACCGTGCCCAAATTTAGGAAGCTTTTTAAAGTGTACAATTTGTACAGCGTTGATTCATTCAACGTCGAGTTGAATGTGAGATTTAGAACATGACATTAGAAAAAGCTGTAGGTAATGGAAAACAAAAAGTCTCTCTTGGGTGACTTACCTAGGGACGCATGATAAACCAAAGGTAAGGACTGAATTCTGAGGGGTAAGAACATCAGCAGTTCCCACATTCAGCACTTTACAAGATTTCCCCAGTAGAGAAGGAAATAGTTATTGCTATAATTATTTCATAGTTCCAGTCAGCTGCATTCAGTTGTACTGTTATATTCCAATGGCAGGAAAATGGAATACAGTAAACTATAAATATCTGTCAGAATTCCTTTGAAAGGACAACAGTTAATTGCATAGCTTGATCTCCTGCCGTGCAGAGCTTGCATTTCAGGTTAGAAAGGTACAGATTGTTATTGATTTAATTCTCTTGAAACATGTGTGGTATAAAACTGTTCAAAAGACTTATGAGGGAGAAATATATGCTTCCAAAGGAAGTCCTATAGCACAAGATTGTGGCGGGCTACCTTCTTGTAAAATGCTTTCTGAAATTCAATACGCCCCCTTCCAAAGGCCCTCACAGTCCCCTCACGAATCGAGGCTCCTTGCTTCCTTTGCAGAAGTGAAATTAAATCAGTGAATCAGATGAGGAGCAACAAAAGACTAGCAATAGTATGAGGCGCATGCAAAAAACAGTCCTCTGTGTTAAGAATAATTCAGTCCTTATTACACCCTCGCTCTAACAGCAAGTGACCCATTTCAATCTTTCCTGTTTTCCTTCTATTTAGCTTCCAGTTCTACCTTTCTCTTTGCAAAATGATTCCAGGCAGTCAAGCCAACATTTTAACGATTATATTCTTCCAAGTATCTTTGAACACACTTCTGATTTAACTCGTGTAAAGTTGGTCTGACCACCCAAAGACATCAGGACATACAACTGTGCAGTAATTTGTCAAGCCTTGTCCATTCTGGGAATAAATTCCACATTATAGCCATCGACAGCAGTGAGGGTGAAGCCCTGTTTAACACCTGTCCAGCTCACCTACTTTCCACGAAGGGTAACTTGACCCAGTATAAATTATGCATCATTGTGATTTTTCCAGTCTACATTTGTGTTTAGCCTGCTGCTGGTACACAGAGTGCTAAAATCCCCACACAGAGAAGCCTTTATTAGCAAGTTATGTAGATACTAGAAAACTCCTTGCTCCCAGATACTGTAATTAAGATGACACATCTTCCTGATGGTTGCTTTAAAGAGACAAAATCTTCATCGAGGAAATACTGCAGAAATGTTTTAGCACTTGTTTATCATAAGCAGCTGACCACATGTTAAGTTACGTTTGCATGCCCTGCTGGCCTTTAGTAGGAGAGCTCTGGAAGTTCTGGGTTGCCAGATATATCTTCTCCGAGTTAGTTTTTACTAGCTTTCACCCCAGTTTCCGGGCTTAGAACAGAAAAACGTATTTACAGCCTTGATTTTCAGTTTTCCCAGGGTGGGTGGTTTTTTTTGTTTGGTGTTTTTTTAAGGGAAGTTTTTTCTTTCAACTATTAGCTGATTGATAATATACACTGAGAGAATAAAATTAAAAACTGTATTACTTTAACAAACTTGAGAGTAAAATAAGCCCAACCTACAATGCACTTGGAAACAGAAGCAACTTCTATCCAAGGAAAATTACCAACGCTTGCAATGGTTGCACCTAATAAAGCCGATTGAGAAGATTTCCACTTTTATTTACCCCTATATACAATGTACCGCACGACACATTGAGCACTGAAGGTGGTGGCTATCCACTAGCAACGTTCTAAAAGCAAGTAAAAGAATCATTAAATAGATCACTGAGCCCAACAGGATTTAGGCATACCTAGTCAAGCAAGACATAGTATTAGCTACCGATCATTATGCTGCAGGGCCTGACAACAGACGTGGCAGTTTTCAGACTGTACACATATGAAGCAAGAGGCAGCGCATACCCTGCAAGGCTTACAGCCTCCTGAAACCTGACCCATGCGTATGCAAATCCCCGGGTAGAGAGCATCAAACTTCATAAGGCTGCAGGCAGGAGTCAGAGCCTGCCCACATGGAACAAGTTCGACAGCTAGAAGCTGAGGGAGATCAGACAGGCAACAATGCCGGCAACAACTTAGGTAGGAGAAGGGTGGGGAAAGTTTTACTGAGATGAAGTAGGCAAGAAAGAATCTCTGGAGGAGAAAAAAAAAGTTAAGAGAGAGATTTAAGATAACAGACAGTAACAGCAGACAGGA
The DNA here is from genome assembly GCF_000699105.1 of Pygoscelis adeliae. Lineage (NCBI taxonomy): Eukaryota > Metazoa > Chordata > Aves > Sphenisciformes > Spheniscidae > Pygoscelis > Pygoscelis adeliae. Next base: position 1,263,380 of record NW_008823913.1, read on the forward strand.
TGCAAATGGGGAATTCTTCCAACAGATTTTTACCACACAGGAACTCAGGAAGCATTTGTGCTCACCATCGCATAGGTGAGCAAGACAGCCTACTGAAGAAGTTACGGGAGGGGAACACTGGGATTCTCTCTCTGCATCTCCATTTCCCCAGTTTAAAATAAGGATAAAGATAATAACTTCCTTTCCTAAAGCAAGAGCTAAACAGAGTACATACAGTCAAATAAAATTAAGCTACTGTTATTAACTATCACCTTCTCTCATCCGTGATATCAGATGAAAAAGACACTTTTCCTGAAGAAAAAAAAGAGCATCATAAGAACTACCATTCACACTACTATTACCCATAAAAACATCTATCTGTGATATCTGACTATCACAGATAGACTTGAACTCTTTCTTTTGCTTACCAGAATTCCCTCCCCTCTCTTTTGCCCGCTCGGAACAGAGGCAGACAAATCCTTTCTTACACACTGGCTGCGCCATAGCTGAGGCTGTGAGCTGAGACCGGCTAAAACCCCAACGCGCCTGCCCGGCAGGAAGGCTGAACGCCCCAGAACTGCCACCGCTGGGCTGGGGGGGCTGCCCCCCCACCCCCTCCTTTATGCTGCTTTCTGAGGCCAGCAGAATCACCCTGATGTCGGCATACGGAAGCGGTTAGTAAACGAGGGGAGGGTCAGATCTAGCCATCTACGCATCAATTGCAAGCGCACGCTTTCTCCCAAAGGCAAAAGAAAAAGCGTACTTGAACCCTTAAAGCAGATAGGCTGAAGCTGATTTATTGGGGTGATTTAGATCTGTTAAAACAAATTTAATTTTGAATACAATTTTATACCAATTAACAGAGTCTCACAAGTGTAGCCATTAAGGAATCTCTTTCCAAAACCAAAGCCAAATATTTAAGATTTATGAGACTGACTTGCCATATTGGAAGTAACTAATTATTCGTAATGATTCTTTGTACTCTGACAGTGATTATGTATTTTCAGTGCAAATGACCATGATGAAGAAAGTGATAAAGGCAGCCCATGTTTGTGGAAGCAGTTAAGGCCTGATCGTTTTAGCAGAGTGTTGGGGTAGCAGGGGGAGAAACAACAGAAAACAGCTAAGCCCAGTGATGCAAAAACCAGCTTATTTAACATCTTGAAGTATGTTCTGGTGCATGTCAGAACTGCAATGAAAGCCTGTGGTCTCTTTTTATTCCTTAAGCAATTTTGTATTCAGTTTATTTATTCTGACCTTTTGGTCGTCCTTCTACCTTGGACATGACAGTCTTTAACAGAGCAAGGCCTCACAGATTCAGCTTGCAATGCTTGCAACAGATTGTGGAGTACGTTTGGGGCGAGAGGAACAACACAGATTTGGGGCCTGATTCTCATTTGCACTGAAGTTTCTTCAGCTTGCTCTGACAGCATAAGGCAGGGAAAGTATAATAGCAGCCCTGCTTCCAGGTCCACAGGACGAAGGAAAAGCCTCTGGATTACTCTGCTCTGATTAAAGTCCCTGGGAATCTGAAAATGATAGTTAGCCAAGGACTGGGTGGATTTTCACTTCGCCTCAGGCTACAGAGAATACAAAAGCACCACCTTTCTCCCCTTTTCATAACTTCCAGTCCTGCCCCGGACACAGGAATAGAGTAATTGAGAACAAAGTCCCCGTTCCAGTGAGGTGTTCCAGTGCCAGCAAGGTTAATGTCCAGGGGCAGGCTCGTGGCGAGAGCAATGCCACGTTTACTGCTGTGGTAGCTGCTGTTCTGGTGCTGTACTCACTCAAGCTACGAACAAGGGTCTAATTTCTGATCCTCAAAAAGCAAAGGCATAGCAAGTTGGTCATTAAAATCTGCAGCAGCATGCATATGATTAAAATGTTAATGTCAATATTGTAATCAAGGTCTGACTCACAGGACAGCTGGTAAGAGACTTGATCTGTATTGCTTAGCCCCAGTCACCTGATGCAGACCAGGGTTACAAAAAGGTTGTGCCCCATCACATGGCAGGGATTGGCATTCACTGGCTCATGCGGCTAGCTGTAGGCTGGCTGCTGAAAAGGGAAAATCAGATCAAACACAGGCGCAACATTGGCAAGTTCAGCTACGCCTGCACTCCAGCAAGAGGAAAGCTTTTCTATACATTTTCTTGGTATGGTCTGAGCTGCAGCTCTGTTGCAAAGGTACTCGGGTGTCTCCTGTCCACCCTCAGTGCCGCTGCCAGGTTGTCCTCCTTCCTCGTCTCACTGGCCCATCTCTCTTGCTTCTCTTGGAATTTTCTGTGCTAGCTCCTATCTAGTGGAGTTTTATCCATTTAAGCCTGTGGTAAATTTTGCCTGGTGTTGCCTAAGCACCGAAAGAGCTATAGTCTGCAAAGCTTCTTTTCAGTAAATTCAGGATTAATGAAGGAGGCCTCTCTATTGTTGGAATGCCTAATACAATTATGAACTGAGTGAACGGACTAGGCAGCAGTGGAGGGCTCCCAGATTCGTGATGGGAATTGTCTGTTTTAACATCCATCTGTTTTCATTCCCTCTGATCCATTATCATTCACCTGGAGTTGTAACATGATGAATATCATTGTGTGGAAAGCCATTTGATGCTGGGGGGAAAAAAAAAACACTGTAGGGCTGCCTTCTATTGAAAATGTGAAATTGCCTTGGTGGAAGGAAAGGCACGATTGATTCAGAGATGCTGTTTCAAACAGAGGCATCCTTTCACCTGTGGACTGTTTGATTTTGTTAATTCCTTTGGATGACCCTTCTGCTGTGTCTTTCAACAAAAATATACATATATACAAAATCGGGGATAACTATGGATAATTATAGTGCTGCTGAATTTGTGGCGTTAATTGAAAAAAAATTGTATTCACAACTTTCCCCAGAAGGCACCTTCGGTTTACGTTCACAGTGACATTAAACTCCTGTATGTAAACATGTAAGCGGGATGAGAATCTTGATGACCCCGCTGACAGGAAATAAAGAAAGGAACTTTACAGGCAATTTCCACTGTCCTTGTTGGTCAGCAAATTTGGAAGTGAATGAAAAAAAGAGAACTAGAAATGCATATTAATGATGGAGGACCTAAAGCACAATGGGTCTGAAATGAGCGCTACCGAGAGAAACTGTTATAAATTCCCCGGTTTATCTTTTTTTAACGGCTTACCCTTATGATGTACTTATAAGCAATATAAAATTTACCTTGTAAATTAAAGGACAGGCTCACAAATGTAAAAATAGCTTATTGAACTCAGTGTAAATGCTTTTTTCTAGAAAGTGACTCTTAAAATATTGGTAAAGCAAATACAGTTGTTAAGCTCAATCCATTTGTTTAACTGGGTGTATCTAAACTCCAAATCTTTCATTAATAACCATCCCCTGGATCTTAGTTATAGCTTTAAAATACCGTACATCTAAAAAATTATAGTACTGTCCCTTAAAGAAACAGGAGGAGAGAAAACACCCCATTGGAAATCCACAGTCCAGCAAAACCCACGGCAGATAACTGCCTGACTCCTCACTAGCATGTAATTACCCAAGGAAGCGGCTAGACTTAGCTATCTTCCTTGTTTAATTGGCACGCAAAAGATTATAGGATTTTATTAGGACACAAATGACACCGACACAAGTGTGACTGAGGCATGCAATGCATGAATGACTATTTGCATTAAGAGGCTTTGTACTACACATGGGATTTCTACCTTTGGTTTTAAATTGCTTAAATTTAAATGATGTTTCTATGCTCCATTTTAAAAGGGTGATATTTATTTTAGCTCCTGTTTAAGTAAGGTAGGGGAAAGCTGTTGCCAGACACCAGAAACCCTTCTAAAAGAGCCTGTCGGGGCCAGGCGGAAGGAGGCTGATGTTCAACTGCTCCATTATTAGATCAGGAATATGAGAAAATCGAGGAAAGGTGGGCATTGCAGTCCCCACGTCAAAGCCTTTTGACGCGTGTGTTAGATACCCAGCCACCAGCCTTGCCGCTGCTGGGGGCACCGGCCTGAGGAAGCCACCATCCCTGGGGACGATTGAACGGGAACACAAGTGGGAGCAGGTGGGAAGAGACCTTTTCGGCTTCCCTTACTTCCACAGCTCCTGCTAACACCGAATCTCTTTCATGCGTTTTTTTCCCTGGTTATTTATGAAGCTCAGTGGACTTCTTTAGGTTTTATTTCACAACTTCCTTCTAACTTCTCTCGCATCCAGAACCGGAGGCTACCCCCCAGGGAAAGTGAAAGCAGCCGAAGATGTAAGGAACGGAGCCAAGTCAGTCAAATGGAGCAAAGCCAGCCACACACAAGGAAGGGAGTACCCAGGGGTGATGGTAACGTGCGGTAATATCTGACTGCGTGCAATAAAAGATGATAACAGGAGGATTAGGTCCTGCTACCACTGCGATACGTGAGACAGCTGGTGTTCTGCGCGGGGCCCTGATCCAGGCACACCTCCCTCAGCGCTGTCCCTGGGGCTGGGCCGTGCACAGCTGCTTGGTTGGCCACCAAGCCGGTTCCCTTCCCAGGGAAGTGCCCAGGGACCAAGCCTTGGCCGAGGCGATCCTGGAGAGAGGAGAGGGCCCGAAACAGCAGGGAAACAAGAAGGGAACTGCAGCCTCCTCCTGCACTGCAGAGCCCGAATGAAACTTCAGCAAGATGGACGGATGGGGAGCAGGGGGTAATGAACAGGAAGGGTCTCCTGCCTCCATCTCCATGACCCTTGGTCCCCTTGTGCTGCTCCATGTCCCGCCTACAGCTCTGGCTGCCCACCTCCTTTGCCCCTGCCCCCTCATCACCAGCTTGTCCCCTAACTTGTCCCTTGACCCCCAGATAGTTCCCTGGCTTATCCCTCAGCTCTTCCCACGTCCCTCAGCTCCTCCTGTGTCCCTCAGGTTGTCCTCAATCCCCAACTCATCCCTCAGCTTGTCCCTCGTCCCTCAGCTCATCGTTTAATCCCCAACTCATCCCTCGGGTCGTCCCTTGTCCCTGGCTCATCCTTTGACCCCCAGCCCGCCCCTCGGCTCATCCCTCGGCCCACCGTTAACCCCCAACCCATCCCGCAGCTCGTCCCCAGCTCGTCCCTTGTCCCCAGCT
>NW_008823913.1:1270415-1298534 GCF_000699105.1 Pygoscelis adeliae
CCAAAATGTTACTTTATCTGTCTCCGGAGATTGTTAGCAAATGGCTAGTGTTTGACATTTTGTGGAAAAGAGATGTTTAAATGGATAATAATCCCTTGGTTGTAATTCCCATTTTTGAAGTAATTGAACAAATTCTTCATCTCTTGTTGACTGTACATATTTTTCTGGTGTTAATAGGCTGGCAAAAAATATTGCTTGTCTAACTTATTACAAACAATATTTGCTGAGCAAATACTGCCTGCCTTGTCTGAGCTAAGTTAAGCAGAACAGGAAATTTAATATTTTCAGAGGGGCATTGACAAACTAAGACTTTGGCTTTTGATTTTTGTTTTGTTTGTGTATGAGGGGAAGAAGTGAGTTGTCATGAGAAAGCACCTAACGAGTCACTTGACGGGCGTAATAACTTGAGTTCCCAGTAAATATGAGCCATCCTGGTGCCTTTGCCCACTTTCTTTGACACACCGTGGTAAAAATGTGGGCAAAGTTTTGGGTGCTCTCCCAGCTTCAGATTTCCTGTCACTTGTCTATCTATTAGCCCGTGTTAGAGTGACAAAGGGTTCTGTGCAGGCTGATGAATAATCTCAGATGTGCCCTGGGATCTCTAACATCTTTGGCTCAGACTTTGAGATCCCATTTTGTTTGTGGGCTTTGCTTCTCCCCAGCCCGCCCCTCCTGCCACGCCGGCCTCTGGGCTCTGGTGGCATCGTGGCTGTAGGGAGTTTTTTGCTCATAGAACCAACTTCTCAAAGTCCCAGAGATGGTCCTTGTGCTCCCATGGAGGTGTCAGCAGTGGCCTTGGCCATCTACCCTGGTGTCGGGGCAATGAAACCTTTGCTTGGGGAGCCTGGGCTTCTGCTCGGGAGGGACGTTTAGCCCAGCAGTCCCTGAGCAGCCCTAGGTGTGTAGGTACCGGAGTGGGAAGACGATTTGTGTTAGCTTGGCGATGGCTATTCTTTGGCGGCGTCATTTGAGGGTTGTCCTAACAGGAAAGTCAACTACTTTGTCTACGCAGAACTGATAATGAGTGAGCGATCTGCTTTCGTGTGCCTCTAAAACAAGCCATAGACCTGTCTATCTTCTCTTTTTTTTTTTTTTTTTTTTTCTTGGGCATGCTCTTAGTCAAATATGCATCAGCAGATAGGTCCAATTAAACCCCTGAGTCTCTACTGAGCTGTCAGCAAAGAAAGTAAAATTCATCTTCCTGCAGAAATTTTCTACCATGATGAGCATGTTATCAGGAATAGAATTCAAATGATAGTGCAGTCCCTCCAGGGCTGACGGGGAAAACTCCGGACTTTTCAAATGGGATAAGCCTTATTGTCAAATCAACCAAACCGTAACCTTGATAATAGGGCGCATGAGGATGGAAGGTGACCTTAAACTTCTGCCACTCCAAAGTACATCTGTCTGTGGAAGCACTTCTGTTTTTTCTTTAAAAAAAAAAAAAAATTATATACAAGTCTACAAAACTGTCCCCTTTCAGACTCTTGCAAAACACTTCAGTACCATCTGAAATTAATTGATTTCTACTGTATTTACCAGCACGTGAGAGAATGCGTGCACCTCAGCATCTCGGATGGTAGTTGGCACCTCGGAGGGAATAGCCCGAGCAGAATTCACCTGTTTCTTTCAGGTGCTGAACTAGGAGGTATGTTGTATTCGAGGTTCTCGGAGAGCCCTAATGATCCTGTGCATTTCGTAAATCCCAGTAACACTAAAAAGGAGAAAATACTCTGCACTGTGTGGATTTTTCCATGCAGCACTGCCTTTGACCATGAGTGATGTCTGGTGGATTTCATGCAGCAGCAAGGGAAGGGGATTATTAAGGCAAAACTACTTTAAAGCAACATATGCCCGTGTAAATGACTGAAACGGCAAGGTCATTTTGCGTGGTGTGGAGCTGTGTTCTCTGGTGAACTGGACTGCAACAGGTGGTTTTCCTCTGCTTTGGAGGAGATTTGCCTTTCGGTGTGTTTTTGTTTTTTAAGAGTACTCAAAATCTGCTGTGATGATATTTTGAAAATAAATAAGAATTGAAACCTTCCATGTTCCTGAGGGAGGAGAAAGAATAAAAGTCGGTATGCAGCCTAGAAACAATACTGAACTAAGAAAGTCTGTTTTATTTAATTTCTAATCCTAAAAGGAGCTTTTGTTGCATATGTGGTAGTTTGTTGTGATCCTTTCTTGTGTTCTTCTTCGAGGTTTGTTTGTCACTTGATGTTACAAGTGAGCTGTGATTGTGTTTAATAGGCCAGCTGAGCTTCGGGCTTCCCCCTGGAATTTAAATTTCTCAATGGTTAGGCAGAACTTAGTGGTAGAAACGTTTGGGAGAGGTAAGGTGGTTTTTTGTTTGTTTTTCTTTTTATCTCAAAATATTGTGAATTCCCCTTCCCCGCTGAAGCAAATTCTCACCACTGGTGTTCCTGTAAATAAAGGGTGCTTTATAGAATAAATATATATATATTCTTCCTTCATGTTGACCTGGGGGTATGAGCAGTTCAGGTTAATACTGAGGGATGGCTTTATGAAGTCTCCTTTAGCTCTTTGGTGTGAATTTTAAGCATTCTGGATTTTGATTTAACTTACGTGGCAATGTTTCCTTTGGCACCTGTCATCTGAAAATACTGCATCTTGTTTCTGTGATACTTACTTGTGACTTGACTTACGGATCCCCTATCCTACCATCTTTCACACAGACAGAATTGATTTTTTATATGTATATATTTTAAATTAAGGAAAAAAGAAAAAAAAAAAAGCCCACAGGCAAACCAGCGGCAGCCTTTTTCTGTACATCAGAAGTTAAAACTTCCCCTTTCCCTTCCTTCCTCTGAATCTTCTTGTATAAATCCACCTCCAACTCAGGTTACGTGCAGCTGATGGGTGTGTAGTGGTGTTGGGTTTTGGTTTTTTGTTTTTGGTTTGTTTTTTTTAATACCCAGCCACCGAACCTGACTTTGGAGTTAACAGCCTGGAAACTTAGTTTGCCCTGACCTGCTGGCTTGAGGTGGTCAGCGAGACGGGCGGCTACTGGAAAACCATCAGATGATGGTGCTGCCCGGGAGGTGGTTCCCGTGCCGGGGATCAGAAAAAGCTGGCGGGCTGAGAAGCGGGGGATTTCTCGCCGCCTTCCGAAATGAATGGTATGTATGTGAGCATGTGTGTATATTCATTATGTTCAGACGAAGCTGCTAATTATTCTTGAAGGTGATTGGTGAATCAGAGCGAGAGAATCTAAATGAGTGAGTCGGTAGTTGAGGGCTCTCTCTGATCATAGCTGTTCCTTTCAAGTATGAAAAACAGCGCTAAAAGGGAACTTCATCAGAATGTTAATGAATGCGATCTTTGAGAGCAATTGTTCTCCCAAAGTAGTTGTAAAGACAAGGGGTTGTGTTTTCTTTTTGGCTGTTGTTTATCATTTTTACAGATTCCAGCAAAGCTTTGGAACGCCGTATGGAAATTTTAACTTTCCTGGTGCGTGCGCGCGTATGGGTTTTTTAGGAGCATTTAGCCTATTTATAGGATCTTGTGGAGAATCCGCTCGCAAATGTGCGTGGAGCGACGCATTGTGCAGAAGTAGATCCCCGAGCTGAAAAGAGGCAGACCTTGACTTCGTGCACGTCGTGTTGAAGTGGTGATGCTGCCCTTTACGAGCGGAACTGGGGCCCAGCTGCATCTGGTCGCAGACCCTAAGGAGATTAGTGCTTTGCCCACTCTTACTTTTGTTCGTATCCAGAGGTCTGGCAGTGCTAAATTGCAGTCCCTTCTCTGCTGTTTGCACTTGAGGGTAGCAGAGTTTAGAAAGCCTAATGGTGATAGTAGACTTCTGGACAGAATCCATAAGTTCTTCAGCTGTTATCTTGATAAGGCTGTTTTCACATGTGTGTTGTACACTGTGCAGTTACTGTTGCTCTGATCTCTCATTGATAAGAAAACCAGTGTATTTAACTGCAGCTTCCTGTTCCAAAGGTTTTGTGCTAGTTCCACCGACCTAGCTATGTAACTTCCCATTTATCATCATATCACTGTATGTGTACTTTGCAGCTTAGTTTTTTCCATAGTCTTATGTTTTAAAACAAGCTTATAGATTTTAAAGTATTTTTCCCTTCTACTTAGTTGTCAAGTGATGGTGTATCAAGTTGGCGTTTCTGATGGCTGGTTATTCCTTAAAAAAAGTGCTTTTAACCTCAGGAACACTAATGATTTTCTGGATGGTGCTCTAAAGGCTCTAAATGCCTTTTGGTTTTCCTGAAGGCTTGTTAGTCTCCATTGGTTTGTTCTCCTAGCTGTTGATTTTTTGCATCTTGTCCAAAGAGGGTACTTAAGGTATTTTTGTTGTTGTTAAGGAATGAGAGGTGGTTAACACAGAGCTCAAACAGAAGGTCGAGCTCTGGAAAGCCTGAAGTATCTGCTCAGTCAGGCCAGGAACCGAGGGGAGCTAGGCTCCCTGCAAACCACGGTCGGGTGGCGGGTGGTGATGAGGAAGGATCCAGCTCTTTTTTTGGAGCTGGAGTTCTTTACCTCATCAGTAAAACCTGCCAGGATCGACGGGCGTATTGTGCACAGGAGAGCGAGCTGCACAGCGGGAGTGACTGTGTGCATGGCACGTACGGCCCCCGACCGTACGCAGGACGATGCCTGCAGCCTGGGTCAGGGCACCCTTAGTGCATTTAATGTGCCTGCGATGGCATCGGAGAAGGGAAACGGCTTGCTTACCTGAGGCGTGGCTGTGAAAATCCCAGGCGAGTTCAGGGGTCACCCTCCTCTCTACCTGAGGTCCCATTTTTAGCTCAAACTGCACTTGACCCTGTCTGTCGGCGTTTTTTGAAAGACCTCTTCATATCTTACCAATTTTTCCAAAATAGTTTCCTGTAGCGTAACTGCTCAGCCTTTCTTCAGGGGTCTGAAACCTGGGGTAGAACATGAGATGAAGCTTGCTGAAATATCAAGGGGACCAACCACCACAGAGAAATTCAGAAGATATATATTCAATTTTTTTTAATTAATTATAATTTCATATTTAAGAAATGTAAGGTACTCTGTATTGCACAGGTAAGATTTTTTTGATAGAAGGGATATAATAATATTCATCCAAATAATAGATGATATAGGATCCAAATTAATGTTTGCTTGCAGTAGTGCATTTGACTTCTTGTCTAGTAAGTACTGAAAACTTTACTGTCCCCTCAGTATGCTAACGAGATGCACTTTTTATCGTTTATCTCAATTATTCCACAGAAGGAGACTGACTATCACAATGTTACTTTCCGGGAAAATAACAGTGAAGGAGGGAGCCCGGCAGGATGAGATCAGCCTGGCGTATTTCACTTTGTTTCTTTGATAGATTCCTGCTTGCTCTGCAGAAGGGCTGATGTATCGCACAACTGTACCTCTTTAAAAAGTCATATAGGTACAGAGATACAATACCCGGGCTGGAGACAGTTACACTGATAGAAAGGTTTTTGGGTGGCTTTGTCCTCCTGGTATTTCTCCTGCTTTCTGTTTCTTGGCGTGAGGTGTTGAATTCTGCAGGCCCAGCCGCTGCAGGCTGCTCCCACTTGCATCAGGCTTAACTAGACCTGGTGGGCTTTGCATGTGTGTAGATCCTAAACCGCGTGCGCCTTGGCTGGGGAAAGTGCTACCCAGAGGTGGGTATTGCTTCAGCTTCTGTAGCGGCTGGTCTCTGTCCTGGTGATACAGGTCATGGGGAGCATTGTGTAGTTTGTCTGTGGTGCTGTGGCAAGTACTCGAGCACGAAGGGTATCAGCAAAACTGAAACTGTCCCCTGCTTGATACAGTATTTTTTTTAAAAATAAAGATTTGAAATACAGTGCGGAGGACGTGCATCTTGGTATCAGTTGTATGTGAACATCCAGCTGTAAGTGAGAACCATTTCCAATTCACTGCACTTTAATGCCTCCAGTTTATCACGGTAAAGGTATAAAAGAGTTTTATGTAGGTGAAGTGGCTCTTGCTGTTTAAATATCTTCTGGCTCTGCTGTGTTCAGCACAACGGGGACTGTGACCGCTCCAGCCGTGCTCCTCGCATAGACAAGAGAGTTGGAGCACTATTTTACCAGTCCTGTTCCACCTCCTTTAAAAATAGTCTCTTTTCTGAAACTAATGAACTATTAAGAATACTGTTCAGATGCTGAAAGGAGAATCAGTCTTCATGTTATTAATCCAAAATGTTTAAAATGGAGGAGAGGGTTAAACAGCTCCCGAGCCGCCTAGGCAAAATGTGACCTGCATTTGGTTGTTGGTCCAGTTCCTCCGGTGCGAGGGATTGTGAAAGCTGGGCAGGTAGGAACTGCAGCGGCTGCAGGGCTCTCCCACCCTGTGCCCAGGCAGGCCAGCAGATGTGTCGAGCTCTAATGACAGGTGAATAGGTGGATGTCGATATTTGTAGCTTAATTTTTTGGCACTGAGTGACTGGATCCGAAGTTCAGAAATAGCAGGTGAAAAGGAGCACAAGGGCATCTATGTACATAGTGCTTGCGTGATCCACGATGAATGGAGAGCGTTTCCTTTGTAGCTCTGTCTTGCTTCAAGCCAAAAAGGGACTAAACTTGAACAAAAGTTGCGTCTGCAAGGTCAGTGGTTGGCATGGGTAAGGGGATTGAAGGGATCAAAATGATTTCCCTGCACTACTGGCTGCAAAATGTGGGCTTATGGCACCGTTCCTGTCTCTGCCTTTGCTCAGAGCAAAGCTTTTTTAATCTTGTACTGGCTATGTATAGTTGTGCCACACAGACGTGGCAATTTGAAGTCAAATGTTTTATTTTGGGGACTGCCAGGCACTGTCGGCAGGGCAAGGGAGCTGCACTTGGGCTTCTCTCCTCTGTCCAAAGCCTGCCTTGCTCTCTTCTAAACAGGTTGTGATAGAGAGGCATTCAGGGGAAAAAAAAAAAAAAGGTGCACTTGCGCCTGTAGTCTAAACATGAAGTTTATAGTGTTTGTAGTTGGATATCATCGCATTATCTTGCCCTCCAACAGATGTTCTTTCTAGCTCTGTAAATATATGACTGCAATTGTTTGGTGGGTTTTTTTTCCAATTTTAAATATAGATTGATTTACTCTGATGCTAGCGTATCCCTGATCTAGCCTGTACTTAGTGAGGAGATGCTTAGGTTAGGAGGAAGTGTGCAGCCCAAGTTGGGAAACAAAAGATAATTTAGGGCTTCTGGCTATTCAGCGGGCTGTGGCGTGCTGACGGACACCAAGGCCATTTCTTTAACCCCTCCTGTGGGTTAGTGGGGCTGTAGTTTCTTTCCTGGTAGCTCTTATTTGTACAGAGGAGCTAAAACCCCGAAGAATTTTAAGGGAAGAAATGTCTCGAACCTTACAATGACATCAAGTGCATCAGCTAATAAATGTATTATTGCTGTTGATTTTTTTGGTGGCTCATGAATGTCTCTTGCACTGCTGTCGAAGAGGATGTGCAGCCTCTTTATTCCACTTAGCCTGAGCACATACTTGCACTCAGGGGGAGCAGGTCTCAAGATAGTGTGCAGCTAAGAGATGTTTATGGAATCAGTCAAACTTGATATAAAATAATTATGGTGTTTTGACAGCTTGTTAATAACTTGCAACCATTGGAAGAAATGGAATTATGGTGTTCTTGGTCCTTGATGGAACCTTGGCATTTCTTTCAGATTGTAAAATTAAAGAAAAAATGTGAAAGCCATTAAAATAGTTGGACGTGGTGCTTGGGAAAAATGATGGGCTGCTTAATTGAAAAAATGCTTCATTCCGGTTGAAGTTCATTGCAGTTCAGTTCCGCCTGCTTCCCTGTATCCGTAATGGAGAAGGAAGAGGGCTGATGCCCCCAAACTCTGTCTGGGAGAGGGTTTTGGGTGTCACTCGGTTCTTCATCTTATCTGTGAATGAAGTGGAAGGAAATCCTAGCGAGCATTAGACGTGAGAGAAAAGTCTTGTCACCTGTAATGACTAAAATCCCCTGAAGTGTTGCCAGCGTGTACTTTAGGAATCATATAATTATATGATTATTGAAAGAGACATGAAAGACCTCATGGCAAAAACCGTAGAAAGGGGGAGGGAGGGAATCCATATGCAAATGAAGATACACAGAATTTGCTGTCTCTTTTTTTTTAGCTACTTTTCAGTCCAAAGCTCACTAATTGCTTTTATGGGGATTACTTAATAAAACTGGGGCATGCAAAGGAGGGAGAAATTGTTTATGCTGCATCACAGGGCTGGCTTGCAGTCCTACGGAGTTGGAGTAAGAATGGATTTTTAAAAGTAAAACTCTAAAGTGGGTTTTCTGCTAACAGAAAATAGCTATTTGTTGTAATGTTATCCTACAATAAAAGTGTTTTGTGGTCTGGCGGTTAGCAGAGGGGTCCGGAAGTTGAGATAACGGGGTTTTCTTTCTGACTCTGCCACAAATTTCCTCTCTGAGCTCCGGGCAAGTCCTTTCGTCGCTGCCTGTGTCACCTCGGCAGCCGGTGCCATTGCTTGGGAGGCTGGATGGGAGGCTGGATTTGCCGCTCAGGGAAACTCACATCACCCCTCTGACTCGAGGGAACCGTCTCTCAACCCTGGTATGTGTAACTTGACATGCACGTTGTGTTTGTGCAGGAGGTGATGGGAGAGCCTCGTATGAAAGAGCTGCTCGCACCATCGGTGCTTAGGAGCCACGGCAGTGTTCCCCGTTTTGCTGTGTTACGGGGTGGGGATGTGCTTGTCCATGGTCGGATGCTCCCAGGGACGGGTTTTGCGTGGGTGCGAGCACAGCACGCTGCGATGCTCCTCGTGGCTGCGTGCTGGATGTTATAATGGGGAGCAAGTACGTGCATCGGTGTCCTCTGGCCTCATTTGTCACTTCGGTAGCTTGCAGCCAAAGTCAAAATCTTCCTGTGTGAACCGCTAGTGAAATGTTTCCCCTCTGCCCCACCTCAGGTTCATGTATGGTGTATAAGCGTCTTTCACGTGGGGTGTGCTGATCAGTGCCGTGCCCCACTGAGCGTGCTACGCTCTGGGTACTGCTGCAAGTGCAAATCTAGTATGAGATTTTCCTGAGCTTTAGTTCTCTATCTCCTCTTAGAGTTAAAATACAGGCCTTGACTTAGGGCTTCTTAAGTTCTCCTAAGCTTCATCAGCCCTTACTGATGCTCTGGATTTATAATCTTGCTTCTCATGGAAGCACTTGTTCATGCATTTACTAGGAAACTCTCCTGATGCAGAACAGACCCGTATCTCAAGAGAGGTTTTGTTGCAAGATAGGCAAAAACCTCCTTACTTTTTTTCTCAGACTTATCTAAAGCACTCGGTGCATTTAAAAAAAAAAACCAAAACAAAAACCAAAACACCTGCCATACTGCTATTAATGTTTAGTTACTGAATATTTTGCAAGATCTCTCCAGGAAAAAGGAATACCACTTACTCTGTATTCTAGGTTGAAGCTAAACAGTACCAAGTTGTGATACGAGTTTGCTAATGTGATCTTTAGCTGAAAATGACAATGGTTTTCCAACCAGATGGATTCTATAACTTGCCTGCTATCAGCTCATCCATCAAACTCCGCAGATGTCTGTACGTTCATTATAATGTGCACATGGTAATGTTGTTGATGACATCAAACAAACTGATAACCCTATCCGAGCCCTATTAACGCTCTCCGGGCAGCCCCCTGGTGTGTGTTTGGCGGTGAGGGGAGTGGTGGGGTTTTTTTGTTTGCAGGCTGTCCCTGCAGGTACTAGGCGGGAGTTTGGAGTTGAGCTACTTTCTCAGACCCTTTCCATTGCTATGGAGATGGCTGCATCTGCAGGGTCGACATAACTTCTGTAGAGAGAACCATTTTGAGTTGACTTTGATACAGGCGCTGATGTTTCCGATGCTGTTTGTATCAGGAAGAGGGTTAATGAAACAGAAATGAGAGCCTCTGGGCTGCACATGGTCTGTAACTTGATTTTGTACAGCTCATGGCTTTTCTTCCACATCATTGGATGACACTAAGTCACATAGGGTATGTGACTTAGAAATCAACATTTTATCTGCATCTAGGCAAAAGTGCTTGTAGGGCTCAACCAGAAAAAGGTTCCCATGCTCGTTACGAAGTCGTCTGTACAAGTTTTAGGCTTTTGCAAGAAAAGATGATCTTTTTAGCAGCTGTTGGATAGGAGGTTGTCTAGAGCCTCGTGCTGACACCAAACCCGATTGCCTCAGTTAGGAAATGAGCTTGTGTTTTGGCGGGTGTAGGAGGTGCTATTTCCAAAACAGAGGTTATGAACTGCTGTAACGGGGGCCTGTGTAAACTAATGTAAACTCCCAGGTGATACCTCAGATAAACTATATGTAGTTTTGTTTTCTTGATAGGTTCCCAAGAATTATTTCTGAAGTTGGTCTTTTTTTAAAAAAAACAAACTGTTTACACAAACTGTTTCCAGCCAGAGCATCTTTGGTTTCTTAGCTTCAGCCGTGTTGTGTCCTGAGAAATACATTAACGGGTTGTGAAGTCTCTGAGCGTATTGCCTGGTTTTCGTCCACCCAGGGGGAGCTCAGGGTTGTCATCGCTGGGCTTATGAAGTTCCTGGTCTCCAGGCACGTATTGTTCTTGTGCTGCAGCCTTGAAGAAATAAGCCAGAGAAAATTATTTCTCTTGATTATTGAAATCTGTTGCATTGCTCGGATGAAGCAGGCACGTGTGGGTTTCCAGGGGAGGGTGTTCAAGCCTGCCTGTTGGATGGGAGAGAGGTCTTTGGTTTCCTGATCAGTGCTTCCTGGTCAAAATATATCAGTGGATTTTCTTTACCACTGCCAAAATAAATGCTGCAGACAATCCAGGGCCGGGAATGTCATCATCATCGGGTTACTGAGTTTCTGCCTGAAGGTCAGCTAGCTGTGACTGTTACTACTGTTACAGCTGTTTGCTGATATGTTTGTGGTCTGCACTCATGCACCAAGTCTGGTTGCATGTCTTCAGTGTAGTGCTTGGCATAAAGACAGTGGCTCAAACAGGGGCATGTTTTATGATACTTCTCTGTAACTTTGTTTGTAAGGTCGGTACAACCTGTAAGGATATATTAATTTGACCTCAAAAAGGACAGGATGTAAATTGCAGGTGTTTATATCTGTGTTAAGTACAATGTGCTATTCATCTAAATGAGATTATTTGGTTTATTTAGTGGTTCATGTGTATTGCCAGAGAGATTGGTCCTTTCTTTTAACACTTATATAGCAATGGGCAGATTTTACTTCCACTGCTTCCCCGGTGTGCCCGTCCTCCGCAGCGGTGACAACGTGGCCAGCACCTGGGGACAGTCTTATGAAGCGTGGTGAGATGCCGTAATGCGGGGCCTGCTCCAACGTTAGGGCTAGTAAATGGGCAGCTTCTGGTGGTGTTTCCTGCAAGCAAATAAAGCTTGCCTTCATTTAGGGTATTTCTTGGTTTGATTTTTATGTAATTTTGATTTTCTGCTAATTACCGTAGGTGAATTTTCAATGTTTCAGTGTGCTTACTTGAACAAAAAGGAGCAAGTACCGAGGAGGGGGAACAGATTTTTGTCTCAAGCGATAGATGAATTCTTTTTGTTCTTTTACATCTCTCTCCTTTTGTGCATGTGTGTGTTAGAATTCCCATTCCCTGTTTGTAAATGTTTAGCAGATGAAGTCACTGGTGTTTTTCCTACTGTTACCTTTGTGAGGTTCAGAACATAAGCAAAATGTGATTCTTCACTCGGTCTCTGCTGAATACTGTAGGAATAATGAGTCTGTGCCTAAAGCGTAAACCAGACACAAAAAGCATGCCAATAAGAATGCAGACCTGGGGGACAAAAATGCAAAGTGTAGCTTATTTTACCAATTTCACTGGAGCATCCTTGTACGTATTTTGGGGTTGGGAAGGGGTTAATCATGGTGTAAGACTGGCCTTTCTGATGGATGGAGCAGAATGTGAGCGTGGGGGTCTCCCTTCCCCAGTGGTGGAGAGATGCTGTGGGGAGAGTGGCGGCTTGCGGCAGTGCGGTTTAACCCGTGTGCTTCTGGAAGCAGGGCTGGAAGTGGAAAAGCATGGGGGAAAAAAAAAACCAGCTGGCTTTGTGTCTTCATGGCGATCAAGCCTTTTCGAAAAGAATAAATGCTGGTGTCTTGCAACGTATTCCTGATGCTGGTGAAAGGAACAGAAATAGGTGGGAGGTTTTCCCCACGAGTGAATCGACATCCCGTTGCTTGTGCTTCCCAGG
Source organism: Pygoscelis adeliae (assembly GCF_000699105.1). Classification (NCBI taxonomy): domain Eukaryota; kingdom Metazoa; phylum Chordata; class Aves; order Sphenisciformes; family Spheniscidae; genus Pygoscelis; species Pygoscelis adeliae. The sequence continues at coordinate 1,282,616 of NW_008823913.1, forward strand.
TAGCTGCCAAACTAGAAACATGCAAATGTCTTTTTCTGGGGGATGCAGATACCTTTCAAGAAAGCCAGAATTTGGGTCGCAGCTGAATTATAAAGTAAAACCTTTGCAGTGATGTACAGAATATATATTTTTTTTTTAGACTTTTTAGTTCTTCTAATACTACGTTGTCAAGCTTTAAGGCTGAATGAACTTTAAATTCTGTGTTTAACAGCATTTAATCTTTCTGTTTCTGATTTTGTTCAGCCTGAACAAAGAAACAGTATTGTGTTCTCTTTAGACTATGGTCATTGAAACAGTTTGTTTCTATTTTTAAGTAAAAAATGAGAATTTGGGTGCCTAGTTACTTAGTGCTACTCCTTTTAACGTTGAAAGTTTGTCCTTTGCCCCCACCCTTCTTAATGTAGATTTCCTAAACAGCATCTAAAAATGTGTGTCTAAAAGACCTAATTAGTGTTGATATTTCAGTATCTGGACTTTTTTTAACAGGGCACCTGGGTATCAGCACTAAATGTGAAGAAAACTGAACCTATACCCAAAGTGAATGCATGTAATTTTAATTGGGGGTGGGGGAAGAAACAACCCTAAAACTTCAGACTGAATTATTTGTCGGTGCCGTGTTTGTCCTGTGTTCCGTGCGCCCCGTGGAGGGAAGGGGGAAAATGGTATTTAATTAGTGTTTAAGTAATACCTTACTCACTTAGCTTTATGGTTTTAGAAAAATCTGCCTAGGCAAACACATCCTGGCCAGGGCGGATATCTGTTTGGTCGATATTATTTTAAGTCCGATAAAGCATTGTTCACACCTTCTTGGAATGTAATACGGGAATAAACGGGAAACCCAATCTCCTTAGCACCGCGTGTCGCACAGACAGGCCGTGCTCTGATACAGGGATTTATTTCATGCATGGTAGCCTAGACACGAAACAAATGTGTAGAAAAGGGAATTATGTAAAATTGAAAGTGACAATTATGCAAACATTCCAGTTGAGGAAGAAGTACATTCTTCTCTCTTTCCATGTGCTCGGCTTCACAGCTAACGAGCAGCCTGTTGGGGTTTTTGGTCTGTGTGTTTGTATCTGTCATATCGCTCTCATCTCATCTGCTTCTTGTTTCTTTTACTTTTTTTTTTTTTTTTCGGTTTGACCTTATTTTTTATTTTGTTCCATGGAGTCATTCAATCTTTGTACTGCGCTGTTTGTTTACCTTGCCAGTTAGCACCCTTCCATTTAGGAGCCCAGGGCTGCGGTCCTCAGCCCCTTGCAGCACAGCACCGTGTCCTTCGCTCCGTACCTGGGTACGGGAACACGGTGACTGACGGGGTCCAAATCCCTTTATTCAAATCTTTTTTTTTTTTTTTTTTTTTTAAGGGAGGGGAAGCTGGTGAGAGAAGGAACAAGCTGTGAAAATAGCTCTGTATTTAGACAGACACCCTTCCGCAAAGCTAAACGACTTGATCTTCCATGCTGCTGGGTAATTCCCACGCTTGCAGAAATAGGGAGGGGGAGCAGGGAGGTGGGTCTGTGACCACTTTAATCTGACATAAGTAAGTGTTTTTGCTGAAGGAGATGGTCCTTTCCTGCCCTGGCTGCTTGTCCCGATTACCTCCCTTGTGCCAGCGTTAGCTTTTATGCTGCCAGGAAAACTAATTCCCTGGTTCCCTGATCTGGCTCACTGCACGGCCACGCAAATGCCCTTCTGGCACAGGGGAGGCAGGACGCAGGGGAGTGGGGGATGCAGAGCAGATGTATATTGATTAAAGAAACCCTGCAGATATGGCCTGTGCCTTTGGAGCAGGATTATAGCTACATGTTCTTTCTGTCTTTTAGGTCATCTTCCAAGTTGGGGGTCCACTGAAATGGATGGTGTATAATGATGATGGTGCTGGAATGACTCTGGTCTCAGTTAAGCTTGTGAAGTTGGGATGATGTGCTCATATATGGGGTAGTGGGGAGTGGCTGAGGGTAGAAGGGATTACTTGGAAAGATAAAACCTCACTTGCAATTTAATTGCTCTGAAAACCCAGATTCTACCTTGTTTTCATTGATTAGTTTCCATGTGACAGGGGGAAAGAAGAGACGAGCTGTTGTTTGTGCTTGGAGTGGATGAGGTATCTAACCCGCTTGATGGCAGAAGGTTGAAAGTAGTTCAGTCTGTAAATGGCATTTGTAGCTCAGTTCACACAAGAATTCCTTCTTTTAGCCTTCTGTTTTCTTTTTCTCCTATCTTTTTCTATACTGTATCCTGTGCGTGTGTTGTAAAAAGGAGAAGCCTGTATTGGATATTAAATCTAAGGAGTGGGGGAAGAAGCAGCTTTTCTCATCAGTGTCATTTTCCCTGCTGTAATCCCACAGAGGGATTGGAGAAAGTGTCGGGAGAATAAGATCAGTGTTTGAGCCCAGCTAAACGCTGGCTCTGCTGCAGAAAATGGTTTTAATGGAGGCTGGTTGTGTGGGGAGGGTGAGAAAATTGCATGTAAGTTGTGCAAATTTCTAAATAAAAAGCATTTAATTGCATTAAAAGAGCGGGAGGGACCCTCTTGTGTGCACATTGGAGACTTCAGTGAGCATAAGTAACCTCTGTGGCACAGTAGTCATTGACCTTGTCAAATCATGCCATTGGAGGTCATGTGTGGTGAAGTGGGTTGCCACAGGGGCTTAGCACATCTGGGCAGAGGATTTTTACATCTGAGTGTGCGTGCCAAATCCCATCTCCAGCAGGGCCTACGGATTCATCAGGAAACACAAGGAGAGAGAAGATGGGAAAGCACCTGCCAGAAATGCATGGGAGAAACCTGTCTGGAGCCAGGGGCTTTCTTGACCCCAGTTGCAGGAGAAGGGGCAGTTGGTTATGCCCTGGACTCCCAGCTCCAACGAGAAGATGGACTTAAATTTAACTGTAAGAAACCTGCAAGCTTCCCTTGGTAATCTCATAATTAGGTAGTTTTCGACACAGGACTGTGTTTTTGCCTTAGTTTCCCCTCTAGTTTCATGTGTACAAATGTTCTTTTACATCCTGCCTATGGCTGTTGGTTTGGTATGAGCAGGTACAGCTTTGTGCTGGTGGGAGGCTGATTTGCTTATGCACTTTCTAAGTATTTTAGGCTGAAAATATGAATAGGGGATGATGTTTTGTTAAATCTTAGAAGATAAGAAATGAGATGACAGTGGTATAGCAACTCCTGTGTAGGACTTAACACTTACTGTCTAGATTAATGAAGATATTAGGCCCATTTCACAGATGGGAATGCCTGAAGCAGAGGGAGAGCGAATAATTACTAGCAACTGATCCATTTACTCTGTGCCTAGAAGGGAGAATATTCAAGGCTTTAACTTTCCTGCTTTATTGAAGTGTTTAACAGAAAGCTTGCTGGCAAGGTATCCTTGAAGTTTAAGCATTTGAGTGTGAGGTTTTATACAGACCTGTTCTGCTTCGCCTCCTATATTCTTCTACAATTCTGCCTTAGTTGATTTAATTTCATATCCCACGAAGAAGGCATTAAAAGAAAATTATCAATACTTCCAGCAGGAAAATAGTTGGTATCTTAGTAGGTAAAAGTGGCATTGAAGTTGAAGCTAGCTAGTCTTTGTGTTTGCCAATAAGGGAGATAATTTGTCACTGATTTTCATTGCCTCCTGGATGAGGGGAGAAATGACTAATGCTTTGCTCCTGCCTTAGTTGTGAGGACCTGGAATGAAGCTGGTTGTAGTTACTAAAAGACTAAATGATGATGGGTTTTTATACTTGTGCTAAATTTTTGCTAGGAAGGAAAACGTGAGACTTCTGCACGGTTACGATTTTTAGAAAGTACTGTTTGAGTAACACCAGGAAAATGATGCTGAAGGTCGGTTGTTGAAGGTACTCTGTTTAGGAGAGAGTACCTGTCCTGGCGGACGGTCGGGCTCACAGGTGGCATTGGTGACACACACAGCAGAGATGCAACCCACGCTGGGATTTTCAGCACTGGTGGCTTCTAAGGCTTCGTCAGAGGATACACAGTTCTCTACAAAGTTGTGTTTAAGACTGCTGGTAATGGGTGCGTTTTTCGTAGACACCTTCAGAAGTTGTCCCTTGACTTCCCACTGGGGACTGCGGGGCACAGATGAAAGTCTGGACTTGGGTCGCAGCAGTGGTGGAGCTCTGGATGGAGCCTGGGTTCTCCTGCTTCCCGCTTCATTACAGTACTTACTGTACCATGTTGCATCCAAAATACTAGGTTGGACTTGGAGAATTAAGTGGCACAATTATGAAGCGGAGGAAAAAAACACTTACGTGGTGGCTGTGATAGATTAGTCATTTTGTACGTCTAAATAGCCAATTATTCCTCTGACTGGCTTTTACCTGACCAATTTGCATGTGCAGTCATGGTAACTGGTTTGCAGATTAGGCACAGAATTTCACGTGGATCTGATGTCGTATTTTGGTCTCATACGCGTGGTGCTCCCTGGAAGCAAAATGCACGGATGAGCGTTTCTGTGTAACCGACTACCATTAGCTGCTTTGTATTTTTTCACTCTCAAAGCCTTTTCACACTCAAAAAGGAAACAAGATGGCTCACTTTTATTGTAGTCTTTTTTCTTTCTTTCTTTCTTTCTTTCTTAATATCTGACAGGACCCTGTAAAGTGCTCCGTCGAAGCTGCAGCACAGATTTCATTTGTATCGGCGTTCTCGGCTGTGTAGTTTGAGAACACATTGTTCGAGGGCTGGGAACTTGCTGGAGCTGCAGTGTATTTCAGACGAGATATGAAAGGGGAAAAAAAAAAAAGAGCTGGAGGAAAGAAGGAAAAATAAACTGAAGCAGCATGGAGTGACCAAGGGTGAAATCCTGCCTCGCTGAAGCCGGTGTCAAAACTCTCAGTCTTCACTGGCGCCAAGTTTCCATGTCTGCTCTCTGATTTTGATCTTAACTCCACTGGTGTGCTGAAAATTAACAAATGGTAATAGATTTAGCATTGTACACCTAGAGAGCTAAGTGAAATCTTAATTTGAAGAATATTAATTATCCAGGTAGCTGAATTTTGCTGGTAGGTTAAATATAAGCTCTGTTTCTGTTGGGGATTTGTGTCAATTTAGCATGCCGTGGACTTCATAGAATCTCTGATATGAACAGTCTTTGAAGTGGAGAAATGGTCTAAAATATTTGCCAACAGCCAGCTAGCTTTTTAAAAGCTTCATGTGCTTCAAATAAGCGAGACCTTTTAAAAAACAAACAAAAACCAGTTTGCAAGTGCAAGAATAACAAGATACTTTTGAAAAAGTAATTTTTTTTTTTCATATGGGCTCCAGCAACTCAGCTGTAGTTACCTTGGTCTCCAGTGCTGCTAAAGACAAATTAAGTTAATAAAACAGTATCTCACAACATCATAGCAAATAAATTAGCTAATCTGTATGGAAGTTTCTTGCTACGCCAAATTTGAACTGCTTAAGCGTTTCCTCTTTTGAGGAGAGGCAGAAGTTTTATAAATGTAACCTTTTCAAGGGTCTGTGAAACAATGCCTTGTCAAGCATTCAGCAGTCTTCTGCTGGATTCACGGAATGAAGATTGTAGGTTGAGAAGTATTTTAAGGAAATTATATATTTATTTTCTCGTGACAAGTTCATCTTAAACTGATAATAAATGTGTATGTTAGAAGGTGGGTTCCAGGGAGGCGGTTGTATCCACCTGCCTTCGCATGGTGTTACCCAACTTCATTGGTAGCTGAAGGAGTTTCTTGTTTTGCATCATACACTTTATTATAGCTAGTGTATTGTTAGTATATGTGCATGCACATCCATGCACGAGCATAAGTGTGTTCTCTCCTCCATGTACTTAAAATAGTTGGATCTGTCTTAGATTATCTTGTAAACTCCTGTTTGTTCCTTTGCCTGTTCTTCTGGGACTGACCTCTGATGGCACTGTACATTTTTTTTTTGAACAGAGGAGCACCTGTGAAGTCTTCTGGTCTTGCATAAAACCTCCTGTTCAAATAATTACAGGCGTACAAGCACCTAGTTTAAGTTGTCTGAGCTGTTTAAACTTGTGAGGCTTTTCATGTCCTGCTTATTGAACATCAGTGTGTAAGTTTAATAAAACTGGGTGTGAAATTTAATTTTTGCAAATATTTTCTCTGAAGTAGCTACTCAAGAGCCCCTCCAAAGTACTTTCAGCACAGAGTGGGGGGGGAGGCTGGAAAAATCAGAGTTGAAAATGGGGGCACGTCACTTTTCCCCCTGTCTAGATAAGTTATTTAATCTCTGTCCCTCTGTTTCTTCTGTAAAACAAGGATAACTTATCTCACGGTACTTCTACTGCTTAGCAGTTGTAAACCCCGCATGCAGGATCTTTTTGATAGGAAGTACAGTAAGATTAAAGTACAGTGTTTTGTTCTGAAGAGTTTGAGGATGAAGTTTATAGGCAACCGTAAGCTGTGTGTTTGTTTATGATAAAATTGGGAGATGAAGTATAAAGGAACAGACACTGGTACTGGCCGTGTAACTTGCAGCTTTACATTACAAACAGGCTCTTGTTTGTGGTGATAAAGGCAAGAAATCCAGTGTATTCTACTAGCTACAAATAGCTACGTGGGGTAGAGCTTTTCACTCTGTCAAAATGAGCTTTTTTCTCATTCTCAAATCAATCTCTCGGCTGTTCCTGTTAAAAGGGTCTTCTCTCCACCTGTTTAGTAGCAGTGAATTTTTGTTACTCTAAGAGTAAAAAGCATCTTTTGCTGCTGAACATCCATCGGCTGTTGCTGTTCTCTCCTCCCCCACCTTTTTCTATATTCTCAGGATTTAGTTTGTGAAATTCCCCCCCCGCCCCGCAATCCTTTGGCTTAATCAGTTGGAAAGTGCAGACAGCAGCATAGCAAGGCAATAGGTTGCTCTTGATGATCATATTTTCCCCACTAACTGTTCCCTGCCTCTCCTTGGTTCTGTAAAATGCTGGTGAATTCATCCTTTCTCCCAAGCGTACATAGCTCTGGCGTGACTCGCCGATGCGGCCGGGATTGCTGAAGCATGTGAGAGCGCCTTGCAGAGCTGCCCAGAGCAGATTCCTTCCCGTGCATGCTGCCCTTGGGATTTCGGTGTCTCGTCTTCCAGAGGTCTGCCAAGTGCAGTAGAAACCCTGCTGTACGTGCACAGGGGTTTACTTTTTTCCCCCACCCCCAGCTTTCCTGGATATTGTGTAAATATTGGGGGGGGTGAGGTTTGTGTGGATGCTGAAGAATTCTGGAGGGGGAAATCAGCTTGGTGGCCTCGGGGTATGATTTTTTATAACCGATAGCTGGAGATGTCTCTTCACTTCTCTCTAATGGATCCACTGTCTTAAAGCTTTTTGGTGACAAGATTCAAAATTGATTTTTAATCTTCCATGAGGGGAAAGATATAAACCCAAAAGTTTCTCCTCCAGACTGTACACTTGGATATTTCTGGATGTGTATCTGTGGGTTGTTCTTTGTTCCCAGACCCTTCCACAAACACAGCTCATCATCTGCTTGTGCCATGGGTTGTTCCCTTGTGTGTTTGAGCCAGAAAATCTCGAAGGCTTTTCGTACCTGCTTAGGGGACTTGTTAATAATACTGGGCTGCTGGGGACAGACGTCCTGGAAAGCTTTTCAGTGGTGGATCAAAATTTAAAAAAACCCCAACAAAACAAACAAACAAAACCCCAAACCCACACAAGTTGCATAAGGCATATAATTAAGATTGTGAGCAGTTTGCTTCCCCACAATTCAAACTGGTGCACCGTTTAACCCATGATGTGGGTTAAATGTGCATAGGAGAGATTGTGCTAATACAAGCCGTAGATCCTGGGAAAGAAGAGCAAATTATAGTTTCGGCAGCTGTGTGAAAGGCTACTTCAAAAAGAGCAGAGGGCCATATTACTAGGGTTGTAGCTGGAATGATCCGGAGAGTTATGCATGGAGATACTACAATAATTGCTGTCAGGACTGGCCTGAGTCCCGCGAAATTCCTTGTATTAAAAAAAAAAAAAAAAAAAAAAAAATTTACACACATAGCATGGTATTAACATGTTTGCATCAAACCAGTGTGAGTCTGGGCTGGGGCACCGTCTCTAGACCCTGCTAGAGCACTAGATCGCTGCCTGAAGAGGGACTCTTGCAACAGCAGAGGAGCAGCAGGCAAAAATATTCCTTTGGGACTTCATTCCTATTATTTCGCTGATACCTTTTTAATAAATCCCAACAAAGAGTGGCTGAGTGCCCAGCTATAGAGAAGCAGGCAGTGGTAAGCTGGTATGCAGGTCAGTCTGTGTGGGACTGTCAGTCTGTGCTGTGTGTTGTTACTGGTCATTTTGTTCATCCTCTGCGTGTTGTCGAATTCTCCGTCTCTGCTTTCCATGTACATCATAGATGGGGAAATTGCAGAGAGAGTTGCACAAAGCTGCCTTTCTTCTTCATTTCTGCTTAAATCTCACGTGACAGTTGGACAGAAGCTGTTTTCACTGCTTGAAGTGAGGGGGAGGTGAAATGGGTGGTGGATTTTTAAAGAAAACTATATATACTTATTTTTCTGCATGCAGGTGGCTTGTGTTTGTGGTGGTGTGGGCAAGGAAGCACCTCATTATGCAATCTGTATCGGATCTATAGTGGAGAGAACTCGATTTCCTCCTGAGTACAGGTTTGTCCCCCTTGTCAAATGAGTTTGGATGCCCCTGTGAGTTATAAGCCTCTTCTGACGAAGGGGATTGATTCTGCCTTTCCTTCCCAACTGGCGGCTGCTGGGGGAGCTGGCTGCAACAGCAATGCAGGGTGTATCTTGCCTCTTTATTTCTTTTTTTTTTTTCCTTTTCTTCCTCCCTGCGCCCCCCCCTTTTAGTGGGACACAGGGTGGAGGGGTTTCTAAGTCACATTAATTGCTTGTGACACCACTCTGGGCTCTCTCCAGAGCTGACGAGCCAGGGCCAGTCATCACCCCTCCAGCGTGGCCAGACTGAGCTGGGCTTGCGTTGCAGCCTGAACCATTTGCTTTCATGAGAATTAGAAAAAAAAGCACAGTTTAACTGACTGGGATTTCCTGGCTTGAATGCAGGAGGCTGCAGTCCTGCCTCCCCTGCACCGGCACCCCTCCTCGGCCGGGCGCAGGCACGGGGCGGCCGGGCAGAGCCTTGCCACCGCGGCAGGTGGATAACGCCGTCGAGCCGTGCCCCGGCCCCGGGGTTTGCAGCTGCACGGTGCAGATTAGCGAACTGCAGGAAATGGCAGGGCTGCTTTTCCTCCATCTGCTGCTGCCTCCCCCCGTCGCCCTCCCCATGGCGGGAGGTGCGTGGCGTGCTGCCGGGGGGGGTCGGGGTGGGTGTGCCGGTGTACGTGTGGACCCGCCACAGCCGAAACCAAAGGGCAGTGAGCTGGATTACAGTAAATATTGGAAGACTAGAGAACTAGCTGTGCTTGTCCCCCCCAGCCCATCACCTCCTTCACCCTGAGGTTGGTGGCTTGTGGGAGGAGGGCTGGCTCACGTCTGGTTCCCATCGGGCATCGCTCCCGCTGCCAGGGAGCAGGATGGAGATGAAGGAGCCTGAATAAAACATTCAGGCTGCAGGCTAAAAGCAGAAGTGGAGCTCGTCCCCATGTGCTCGAGCTCCGAGGAAGCTCCTGGCCAGCCCTCCCGGCGGTAGCACGGCGCCTGCCATGCGCTGGGCCGGAGTCGTGCGAGGTGCGACGAGGCAAGGAAAGGGCCAGTCGCCCGGCAGTCCTCCAGCCGCTGTCCCTCGGGCCAGGCTGTAGACAGCAGGTCTGTTTTCAACATGTTGTTTAGTGCTGGGTTTAAGTTGATCAACCCTCTGGCTGCGCGTCCCAATTTCTTGGTGTTGTGGCCACAAAGAAGTTTGAGCGCGAGAGGTTGGGGGCGGATGGGCACAGCGGGGGTGAGCTGGGGGCGCGCGGGTCTGGCCCTCCTGTCGCTATTGCAGTGGCTGTAAAGGAATTAAACCTCAGGTTTGAGGTTTTGTTTTAAAATTACGCACTCTCCAGAACAGCAGTTAGGAGTGGGATACTGTACCACATGGGGGAAGGAGAGGAGCAGTTGGCGCAGGTGTTTCACATCAGGTTGTCTTCAGTGTCATAGTCCTAGAGCTGCATGGTCTCTAACTGTAAATAATTTAAAAGAATAAAAATTTACTTCCTTGTTGATTTAGATCTCCATGTCCTGGGACTTTTGGGCAAGTTCAGGTCTGAAACTGAGGTTTTAGTCTGTTGCAGAATCTTATTTTCTCTGTTGTTTCTGGCATTTCTTGCTTGTTGCCACCCCTGCCTCAGCTCTCTCCCTGGCTGCTGAACTCGTTCCACCGCTTTGCTCCCTCCGAAGGGTGTGGAGATGCACGGGCCGGGCTGCAGCTCGCTTAACGGGCTTTGGCTGAGCAGTGGGCCCAGCTTTGTGCGAAGGCTGTGAGCGGGTAATGTTACACCAGGCTGGCATTTGTGTCTGCTGGGTTCAACAGGACACACGGTGTACTGCTGGCTGCGGGGAACAGGCGGGAGAATGAGCGCCATTGTTTGCCGGGGGATAATGTCTGCACAGTGTGAAAGTCAGCTGGAGACTTGACACAACAGAATTGCAGTGTGCACATGCACGCGGTGCATGAAGCCCTCGGGACAGCCAGGGCTTCTGTCTGTGTGCCTGTCTTCTGGTGTGGTCCTCTTCCTTCAGGGTGGGGGTCAGACATGCTTCAGCAAGTCCAGGTCTGTTCAGTTGAGTTGGCAAGTCTGACTATGTATACAGGATCTAATACGATATTTAGTAGGGAGGATGGATGATCAATTTTAGTTTGGTTTATTTTTAAGTTGCTTTCATGCGTGCATAGAGTAAACAACTTAAAAGAGGAGAAGGAACAAAGGTCATCTTGTACACACACCAAAAAAGCATGGCAAAAATACAAATTGCACCGACTTTCTTTACCGTCTATGGCTTTATTGGCCTAGAGAGGAAACGGGGACCTGAGGGAGGTCTACTGGAGAGACGACCTCGTGGAGTCCAAGGGAAAAATAATTTGACCAAAAGCTTAGAGTTACTTATGAAAAGTTGTCACCTTCCTACCCCTCTCTTCATATCTTTCTCCTGTTGTTTTTTGCATCAATCTTGCAGATTTTTTTTGTTCCCTTTTCTTTTTTTGCTGCCTTATTTGCTGGCTGTAGGTGCGTGGCGCTTTCTCGTCCATTCTCTCTCAATCCCGTTCTCTCCGGTCATTTAAAACCTCCTTTGGCAGGAAGGAGCATCGAGCAGTAGAGACACAGGCACATGTGAGTGAACAGCAGAACGGGATTTGTACGTTGTTACACGTTTTGAAAAATGGTGATCTATCCCCCGAAGAATTGAGCTCTCCAACCTGAATCTGGCAATCCCCCTAAATTGGACTCGGCTTTCTCTGGGAACTATAAAACCAGCAAATTTTCAAAACCTTTTGCTAATGGCTCACTGAGTGAAGATCAATAGAGATGCCGAGAGGAGCCAGGCCTGGAGAAAGAACATATAACGCAAGCTGCCTGATGAATTTGCTCTAGAGAATAAAAGCCTTCAGAGATGAGAACAGGGTATAAAATAAGGAGTTATAGACTTCCTATCCACTGAGTAGAAAATGTTAACTTCTTCAGTCTGGTAAAGGGTTTTGTAACAACATAGTATATTAGTGTACGAGGGAATAGCCAGAGTATGGACGAGGCCCTTGCCTGTTTCTCTGTCACCCAAAGCCACCTTTATTTCTAATCTGTGTGTCAAGCAAGCGCTGGAAGGGAGATGTGTTGGCGTCAAAACTGGAGTATGTATCTGTTTCTAATCCTCAGATGAGGTTAATGATTTCCATTGTCAGTGCAGGAGTTCAAATAGTCCTGACTGTAAACAACAATAAGAAGCTGTTTTCTTTCCTTTTTGGCAGTTTCAGTCTGTATTTAAAAACACTGTTTCTTCAGTAGAACTAGAGTCATCTGTTCTCTGAGTCACGTTTAACCATCTTTGCTGGGCAGCCACATCTGGGATGGAACATGTCATGGGTGAATGGCTGGGTCCTAAAGCTGAAGATGGGTGGTGAACAAAGAAGCCATTGGAAGTGCGTGCATGCTTGCTTCTCAGATGCTCCTAATTCAGAGGACTGCATCCTTCCCAAGCCAAGTGACTTGTGTGCTTGTGGCGTTATTTCAGTTTTGTTGCATTTTTCTTCTTGATGGCTCAGGTTAGAGAAAAGTCAGTTTTCCAAAAGAAAAGGACTTCACAGAGGCTGTTTTCTTGTACACTCTTCTCTTGCCTCTATGCCCATGCTCAGATCATTGCTGGTGAAGAAGGGAAAACACGAATTTTCCCAAATGGATTTTGGCTGAGAGACTGGAATTAATGTCTTCCCTCTGCTTAGAAAGGTTTCTTAATCACAGGTGTCCAGAACTTCCAATTTATGTCCTGGTGGTACTTCTCTAGCAGCAAAGGTGTATGGTGGTGGCTGAGTAGATCCTGGAGTGATTACCTGGGCTTCCTGGAGGACTGTTTTTCCACTGAGAAGAAAAATGTTATCCTAAAATCTTGTTTTCATGTTTGTTCTCAAGCTACTTAACATGCATGGTTTATTTTTGGAGAAAACAATGTCAGCCAGATTTGTGCTAATTGTTGGCAACAGTACGTTAGCCCCTCAAATGCTGACAGGGAGACAATGTTTGGTGATTGCAGCCATGCAAAGCTAAAAATGACTTTAATTAAACAATCATGAAGTATACTTCGCAATGTAGGAGTTGAGCAGTGGGGTTTTTGGTTTGGAGTTTTATTTATGTAGTTTTTTCACTCAGCTGATTGCAGGTGTTGTGTGACAAATTGGATCTCGTTTGTGTTCTGCCTTTAATTATTATTCCCGAGTATAAGAAAAAAACCAAAAATTATCATCCCTGAATTGGTGACAAGTTCCTCTCCTCATTCCTCCTCCCACTTTGCTAGCATTGTAGTTACTCTATACTTTAATTGCATTTATTTGTGGTTTTTGTTTTTTAATTTGCTGTAGTAGGGTTTTCTGGTGGCGTTCCTTTGGTTGCATTGTGACAGATCTTTTTTTTTTTTTTCCTTCTTTGAATGTTTGAAGACCACAGCTCACTTCATAGTGCTGAGCCTCAGCTGAGTGACAAACACTGATTTTTCCCCCCACCCCCCCCCGCCCCTTGCTTTGTGTGTGAAAGCAGAGCGGGATGGGTCACAGCTTTCCTGCGGGCCAGCTTGTGGGGTGCAGCGCAGATGGGTCCCTCACCTTCCTCATAAACTGCCCTTCCTCTGTTGGGTCTGGGGGGGCCCTACAGGTACGTGGCCCCCAGCTGCAGAGACCTCAGTGAGTCCTGAGAGTGCACTTAACTTTTTTTTTTTTTTTTTTTTTTGATTGTGGGAGGGAGAAAGCAAAACCCATCGTTTGGACTCGTCCCTTGCTCATGGCGGAAGCTTTAGGGATGAAGGTGTGGTTGATGCCCACTGCTTTTTGTGTGTCACTAGTACCCTGGTGAGGTGCATGGGTCACTTTTCAAAGCCATCAGTAATAGCTTCCTCCACAAACCTGAGCGACACAACAAGCCAGCTGCGCAAGTCATTAGGATGCTTTGAAGATGCTACGCTGTGTGGTAGCAGTACGAGTGGTAACTGTGCTGCGAACCAGCAAACCCGTGAAATCAGCCTCTCTTCAGGCTGTGCTTGTAATGGCCTCGGGCTCCAGCTCCTTTCAAGATAGAAATCAGCCTCTTCTATCTTCGGCTACAACTGCAGAGATGTTAGTGGTGTGTCAGACATGCTGCAAAGAAAAAAGGTTTCTGGCTGCTGCCAGCCTGCCTGTGGCTCTGAGTGCCACCAGCTATTTGCTCTTTTTGTCCAGAATTGAACAGCGTAGTGCATTTCTTGCCCCCAAAGTGTTTATTTTCCTGTATTTGCTTTGCCAGCAAAGGATGACGAAGATGGCCAAACCCTTTAAGATGGGGAAGCAGGAACAGAGAGGAGAAATGATGGATGGAGCAGGCTGGAAGGCTGTTTCTGGCTATTGCATCTATTTGCTGTAGTCTTTCGCTTTTGGACAAGTCGCCTGTAAATTCACTGTGCCATCACCCAGCTTTGACTTCCCTGTAGTGGTTTGTGGTCTTGGCTTTTCAGCTGCTGTGCGATGTCGTGTGCAGTATGCCTCTCTTGCTGATTTCCTCTGCTCTTTTTACAAGTGAGATGGCTGCTCAGGTATATCGTAGCGTGTATATCCTACATATAAATTGAGTAGCAGCCCCTCAGAAAAAGATATTCAGTGAGCATTGAATGGATGGACGTTTTGGCAAAGAAGGGGGGTTAAAACTGCCGTGGGACGCCTAGCTTCAGCAAAGGGGGTGCGTGTGTGATAGGTGGCCTTTTGATGGAGAAAATTAGAGCAGCTTGTCCTTTTTGGGCTGCGAAGTCAGGAGCAGTGCAGCCTTGGTCGCCCTCACTTAAAGTGTTTAAGGTGATGTTAACGCTCCAGGCTGAAAATTCAGTTTAATGTAGCTCTGAAAGGGTAAATCTGTGTGGAGGGCTGGGCTCTGTGGCTGTGGAAGTGTTAGATGATATGTGTAAGACTCTGTCTTACAAAACTTGAAGGAGAATAAATTGGTATTACTGGAGGCCGACGAAGTGGAGGGTAATCATGATATTACTGATCATCGTGTCTGGCTAGTCTTGCATATGTACAGTGGATTTATACCTTCTGAAATTTATTTTCTGTGTCTGTCTTTTTTCCTCCAATCAAAATATTTTCAGTGCTGCTTTTTTTTTTTTAATCTTATTTATTTTTTACCTAATGTGTGACTCGACGAGCATCTTAAATATTGTTTCCCTGGCACACAAGGAGTGTAGAGAATGCTCTGCTGAGCTGTGGGGTGGTGCGGAGGAGCTCCACAGTGTTTCGCACTGTCTCTGTCTCGTGGATGTTCTGAAACCCTGAGAGCCTGGCTTGGCCTTTGGAGGAAGAGGAGCATTTGCTGTCTGAGGGGACACAAATAGTTGCTGTGCAGCCGCTGGAATTACCAACTGACTAATTTGGAAGTGTGCTTAGGCACCATGTGGTTTATTGTCAAGTTTCATTATAATTGTGCAAAATCTTAATAAGGAAGTTTGGAAAGGAAAAAAAAAAACCCCACTCAAGAATTACAAATGTTCTCCAAAGTAATATTATTAAATTTATTTTTAATTTAGTTTTTCTTTAAATCTGTATATGCTTGTAGAAGTTGATGCTTTTGACTCTAGGGAGGTTCTTGTTAACAACCCTGCGGTCCTGTTGATGGCAATTGTAGTAAATGAATTTTAATAAATACAAAATTATGATTCTGTTGCACTTCCCCATCCCTATTGAAATACAGCTGTGATTTGGCCTGAAACACACCTTTTTACTTCTGTTCTATATAATAACGAGGCTTATGGAGCTGTGTTTTTCTCTTTTTGTTTTCCTTGAGAAATCAGTTATATATTTTATGTGATGCCAGAGTAAACAGTGCATTCCAGAGCAAAGAACACAGCAGCTTGACTCTGATTCCAGTGTTGCATCTTGTCTACCTTAAATCTCTAGCCATTTGAAAACCACTTAGAATTAATTATCCAGGCTTTAAAGCTCCCCTTCTCTGGCTCCTGCCTACAGTAGCCAGCCACAGAAAAGAGGACTTGGATATAAATAAATGGTGTTGCATTGCATTCTTTGCTTTGAAGACATCTTTTTTCCCTTCATTTATAGCCTTTCAAGTGGAATTGCCTATTGAAATGTGACTATTGGTGTTGAATCAAGTGGCAGGGCTCCACGAGGCTTCAGAGTGCTGTGCAGCGACAGTGCAGAGGAAATTAGGTGTTTCAAAGAATGGAACAAATTAGAAGCCAGAGAGTGCTTCTTACGGCATATTAAAATAGCACAGTTTTAAAGGGCCTTTGAACTTACTTTTCAGTGGCTGGGTCAGAAACACGCTGTTT
>NW_008823913.1:1298575-1306724 GCF_000699105.1 Pygoscelis adeliae
GTTGCTGGATTGAGGGGAAGCAAGAAAGGAGACTTTATATAAAAGCAAGCTGACCCAAAACCTTAAATCAGTTGGGTTTGTTGGGGTTTCTTAAATATTCTTTCGACGCTGTTAGCATTGGTCATGTATTTGGTAATTATTGCTTTGCTGTGGTGGTTATTAAACCCTTTCGCTGGCCACAACTCAAAACGCTTCGGTGCATCCTGTTGGTTGCTGGAGTTTCTCCAGAAGGTAACTGTATTTGCGTAACACCTTTAGAGCATCTTCATCACATTTAGCAGTTTGCAGTTCACATTATTGGTATAAGCTGTTTTTATTCATGAATGACGGCTAACTTATCCTGTTCTACCTCTGTCCACCGGTATCTATTTTTAATTTAAAAAGTGTAGAACAAGTGCTCTGTGAGGGGGAGGAGGAGTTAGTTCTCTGTTTTGCTTGTGCATGAAAATGTGCTAGAGAAAAGACAGCCCAGGAGAAGGGCTTGTTTGCAGTTGGAGGAGCTGGATGCGCTGGCTCCTTGTGTGGTGGATTGTGTAATAAATAAAAAGCCAACACCCCAAAAAAACCCATCAGTGCCTAATGAAGAAGGGCAGCATGAATGTTTTGGCCCTTATTAAAATCAGCTGGCACCAATATTGCTTGTAAATAGATGATTCCGCAGTAAAAAGGCAAGAGCATTGAAGGGAGGGTAACAGTGCCAATGGCAGGGGAAATACTTACAGCAGGATGTTGTTGTGTACCTGTTTTAACCCTTCTTATCCCTCCTCCCATCTTTCCACTAAAATGCCAAGAAGCCTGCTGTGGCCATCTTTCATCAAACAGCTTTTATTTTCATTCTTTACTGTGAGAAACTGCTCCAATTTTAGTAAGGCAGTGGGTAGAAACAAACTAAGGAACTACTTGGTTGGAGGAAACATAGCATATCCCAGTTAGCCAGAAGAGGCAAGAAGAAAAACATTGAGAGCGAACCCAAGCAAGCAGCCAGGAAAGCCGGCACTGTTTATTTTTGGCAGGAGCTGCTGAATGGAAGCTGCTTGTAGTTAATGCTGTCGGTGGCAAGACGCAGCCAGGGTCAGGTTACAGCTCTGATTCAGTGACCAGTAAATGGTTTTCCTCTTTCTCTCTCCTTGTTTTCTGCCCTTCTCCTCCTTTTGCGTAGACCTTTGGAGGACTTCTCTGTTCCTGATGGTGGGGTGGTGAAATCATTTCCAGCAAACCCAGCAGCTTAGTAGCTGTTGCACGTTGCAGAGGGGTCCAGGTATGCTGTTGTACTGATCCTGACACCGAGAGAGCTGCTTGTACTTCAAAGCATTGCAGCAGCAAGCTTTACTGGGAGAGCCAGACTGGGCCAGTGCAGTGAACTGGGCTGGTACTGCTTTGGCAAAGGGGGCAGGAGCTGCTGAAATGGCTTCTAGCAGCAGCTTTAGGTGTTGGATGGCCACTGAGATCCAGAGTCTGTACATAGATCCAGGCCGGGCAGGTACAAAATCAGCATGCGTACAGTGTATTAAATAGATCATGTCTTATAATGCCAGAGTTTGATCACAGCAATGTGTAGAAACAAAGGCTTTTGATATGACTTAAATACCCTGTTGAAAGATAAATAGAGGAATTCCTTAGAAAACAATTGGGAGATGTGCTGAAAGATAGAAAATGCATTTGCAGGCGGGCAGAAAAAGAGCCTTTTCCTTTCCCTATGTGTGTCCTCCACTGCCAGTGTCTCTCACCCCTCTGCTATCTGTGGGAGCTTGGTGGTCGTTGCTTTCCACGGGGCAAAATTAAACCAGGAAAGATGAAAGAGCTTTCATTGCACGCCGGAGCTGGCGAGAGGGGTCTGGGAAGCTCCGACTTCCTTCTTTGCATCAGAAAGTGAGGGTTGGGATACCTTTACCGCACCGGGTGTGATTTTTTCCTATTTCTGCAGCTGGCCTGAATGCACTGTTTTCAGGCTGTGGTATTAAGCTCTTTTCCACCCAAGTTTGCAGTTGTCTTTCCATTTTTTAAAGTGTGCCAGTGCAGAAAGAAGGGTATCCTGGGGTGTCTAGGGCACCATTACACCAGGGAAGGCTCTCGGTAGCTTTTACTGTAGTTGTTACAATTGGCCAAATCTTGGGTAGCCTTTTAAGGAGTACAGCCAGAAGCATGTGCAAGTATAAATCCTAAAATAAGTAGTGAAGCTGTTGCATCTCATCACGTTGGGAGAACAGCTATTTTCTTGTGCAGCCGTCTGAAGATGGCTTTATTCTCGGTGGCAAAGGTTCGCTTTCCAGGATGCTGAGTTGGGGGTTGCATGGGGGTCCCTTACCCCAGTTGCATGGGCGTCACGTGTGGCTGGCCTGGGTGTGCGAGGGGGCCAGGTGAGCTTGTGGACCCTGTGAGCCTGGCCGGGTGAGGACTTGACACCACGGTGTGTTGCTGTCACGCCAGAAGTTCTTGACCTCCAGGACAAGGTCTCTAAACTTGCCACAGGATGCAGCAATTTCAGAGTTGCTTTTTGTTTGCTCTTCTGTGGAATCTTAAACGGAGAGAAAAGTCAAACTAAAAAAACAACTCAACAACAAAACCCAACCAATCCCCCTCCCAAACCCAAGCAAACAAAAAACCCCCAACCACGCACAAACAACAAAAAAAACCCCAAACATTTTTAAAACTAAGTTTTGTTATTGTCTCCCGCCCTCCAATTGCTCTGTCGCTTGTCTTCTTTCAAGGAGGAAAAAACCAAAACATAATTTGTCTACATTTGTAGATTATGAGAGGCTTTACTCCTCTCAAAACAGAATATGGAGTAGAAGTTTAAATACAATTTTGCAAGGTAAATAGTTTCCCTTAGTCTTCCAGTGCAGCCACTTTAAATACTTGTATTCCCCGTTTTGTGGTTCCTGGATTGAAGCAGCAGAGAAAAATCCCCCACCAGCTTCCACTGAAATGTGAGCAGAGATCTATTATCTAGCCCACAGTCTGGTGTTTTTATTAATACCTTTTGCTACAGTGTTACAGTTCATTAACACCAAGTTGGGAAGTTTTAAATCCAGCCAACAAATACTTGCTAATTAGAGTTAATGGATAGCTTGTTGCAGCCGTAATCTTCTGTTTTGCTTTAATGGCTTTAAAAAAACCCCCACATCTTAAGAAGTCGCTTTTTGTGTGGCAGAACTATTGGAAAATTGGTCATCTCCTGGCAGGGAATGTCCGTGTTATTTTTCTTTCTCCTCCCTACAAATCAATGATTATAACTAGTTTTCTCCTTATGGTTCCCTTTTTGGCAACTGCGCAAGAGTTCAGATATGAAATACAGCATTTACATTTCTGTATGAAAGTGCAAAATTGAGATGCATTGGCTGTAGGGCTGGAGAGCCCTGCTGCATTTTTCATATTCCCATTTAGTGAGAAGCAAAGATTAGCTGCAGCTCAGTCATCCTGCAACATTTCTGGAAGTAACTGAAAATCCATCTAATTGCTAAGCCAAAAACTAATAAAAAGCACATATGTGTAACTCTCACAAAGGAAAGCAGCTAAAGATTGGAAGGCTATTGTAATCTTATCTCAGTGGGGAAAAAATTAAGGATTTATTTGGCTCAAGTTATTCTCTTTGTCTCCTTAGCTGTGTCTGATGAAAATCAATAATGACCATCTTGGTACAAACCCGGCGTTTGATTAAATTCTCTCCTTTTTCCCTTTGGGCGCTCACTTGCGTTGCTGGGACGGACTCTCGGTAGCTGGGATGGGTGAACCCCATCCGCCCGGCCGGCTGACAAAACCCCGGCACCTGGCGCTGAAGCTGAAATTTGAGAACCGCTGCTTTTGGGTTTTAGCAACCTGAGCGAAGCCGAGGTTTGCGTGGAGGGTGGCTGTGTGCTCACCCCATACGGCGCTGCCAGAAGCACTCATTGTATGCCTGCCGGCTCGCACCAGCAGAGCTGGGCTTTTGCTGCTATGGGTTACGCTCAACCCACCTTCTGTTATGGCTGCTGAAAGGCTTAAGTTTTCCATAAAGGGACTGAGTTTTCCTAAATGCTTATATAGTGTCCACTTCGTATTAGTGCTGGGATAATAATGTGCCCTTTTCCTAAGATTAGGAACTCCGGCCTTTTGAATGATACCCTTTAAATACTGGAGGCTCTTGCATTTTGAGATCAACCTGAATTGACTACGGTCACACAGATGTTGATAGTTACACCTGTTTAACGCATATGTTGCTGACTTAAACTGCTTGGGTTGTAAGCTAAGGGAAGGAAGGGTGGAGAGTAAATAAATATATTGGTGTGTTTCCTTCCACACGCATACCTGAGCCAGAGATGAGTTTCCAATAGCAGCAGCTCATTGAGTTGATTCACTTCATTCGAGCGCATTGGCAGTGCCCCCCGTAAACGGTGGGACTAAGCACTAACTTGAGAATTTAAATATTGAAACAGTTGCTCTTTACTACTGGAAAAAATCTTGAATTATTTCCTTTTTAAAAGAAACACGTTGAAGCTCTGGATGGAAATGGTTGGTGTCTGTTTCTGGAAAAACCAGCGTGCTGAGCAGTAACCAGCAGCTACATTTGTTCCTTTCAAAGCGTCTGCTGAAGAGCTGACCGGGAAGGAGTGTGCCGGAGACGCTTGTGCGAGGGAATCTGATGCTCCTAACTGGGCACGCGAATATTCACGTACTTAAGAACTGAGTTTAAAGTTTAATAGGCAAGTGTAACTGTTGAGAAAGCAGATGTACTACTTTTAGTTCAGTTGTGCAGAGACTTCTCGCGTGTTTACGGTTAAGGAAATGGGAAGTCCCATGGGAAGCTGGGGGAAGTACTTGGAAACGTGCTGTGGCTCTCTGCTGGATCAAGGCTAATGCCGTATTCCTTCTTTTTTTTCCTTCTACTAATATTTTGTTAGCCAAAAACCTAAAAATTGGATGAAAACTGTACAGCGGTGTTTCTAGTTGATTTCTTATTCACAAAGTCCTGGAGCGATTCCTAGCTTTTCTGGTAAGCTGTTGAAATTACTCTCATTTCACTGCTGCTAATAGAAACCTCGCTAGTGAGACAAAACAAGAATTTGCTTTACCCGGAGCTTGGGTGGACCACCATGGTGTCCCTGCAACACCTGACCCCAAATCCTCATGGTGTAGCCCAGTTGCCTGTTCTCCCCACGCACGTGTTGTACTGGGTCTCATCTCTGCTCGTCTGCAGCTTCCATCTGAGCCGAGCCAGGAGTTACCCCCTCCTACTGCCTGAAGCCCATAGTGCAGCGCTCAGGAGGTGCCAGCTTTGAATGTCGGTTGCCTTTCTTTTTAAAAAAAAAAAAAAAAGTTGATTTGCCATATATTGCATTTATTCTGTGAAGAGGAATAAACCGTGCTACAATGTTATGTCCAATAAATGAGCCTGTGTAATCTTTTCGTTCCCTTTAGTGAGCTTCACCCACTCTTCAGAGCAGATTGGAGATTGCCTGGCAAGGCTCGGAGAGGGTTTGCGCTGGCTGCTGCTCAAAGCACTTTTGGGCCTTTTGAAAGTGGAATTAAGACCTTAAGAAATGGTGTAGTTTGTTGGCAGAAAACACACTGCCTTTTCTGTGAGCATCTTACCTCATTTCTTTAGCAGAGATTCCAGTTCTAGAGCAGTGGACCCTAATGAACTTGAGCTTTCTCCAGTTTCTTGGTTTTAGGGTTCCATGCTGTAACTGTAGAGATGGAGATGTCTGACAGCTACTCTAGGAGCAAAACACTAACTTCATCGTTGGGCGTTAATTCAAAACAGCGTGTATTGCACTGAAATATTTCTTTGTCTGGGTACTGCTTGGAGTCAAAAGTAGATTGAAAGTGAGCTATTAGAGCTGAAGTAAGTAGGAGCAGTTATTTTTCATTTGCAGCAGGTAAAATAGAGCTTCAACAACTCTTAGTTTCTTGGGTTTTTTGTTTTGGTTTTTGTGTGGGTTTTCTTTTGGTGGCAGTGGCACACGTTCTGGAGGAGCAATAGGGAGCGTTAATAATTAAGGAACTTCCCCAGCTTTGCTTTCAACTAAGCTGTTTATGAAAGGCATTGTACTACACACGGATGATACGACGTGTTTGGGAAAACAGAGGCTGTTGAACTAAGGCAGAAAAGTGCAGCTGTTACTTGAACTACTCGAGCACTGCCTCGCAGCTGTGACCAAGTCCAGGGCCTTGCTGTGCTTGTTTTGCTGTTGAAGACAGGGGACAACTTCTTCCCCAAGGAGCTTGCAGTCCACGTGGGTAAGCTGGCGTTCCTGCCCTTGCTTCCAGGAGAACAAAGGCATGGACTCGTTGAAGTAACTTGTCTGCCATTGCAGGTTGAACTTGGTGTAGTGATTCCCCTGTCCCCCAACTCCATGGAGACTTCCCTGCACAACTAGAGGCGGCTCAGACTTCTGAATGTATTTTTTCACCAATTGCGTTATTTTTGCAGCAGAATATTATGGCGGAGGCTTAGTGGATGAGGATGGCCATGTATGTGACTCTTTCAGACTTGCTTTTGGAAGTGTGTCTGAGGTGGAAGGCAGTGAAACGTGTCTCGCAGCGAGGATTATTTCCCTCCCACCTGCCTTTGAATAGGTTGGGTTTGATGGCTGAGGAAATGACAGTCTGACTTGTCTGTAAGGTCAGTGGGATCCAAGCACGTTCTGTTAAATCTCTGTTTCTAATATTTTCTGAAGCTTGAATTTAGTCCAACGCTCATTTCCTAGTTTGTCAGGAAATTGTTTTGCTGCTTTATTGAATGAACTGCAAAATAATCCCGAGGAGGGGAAAATGTCTTAAGGAGAGTCTCAGCAATGCTTTAGCTGCTGGTGCCTGGTAAAACTGCGTAGATCAAAGGTATCTAACTAGCTTTTTTATCCTTATTGCTTTCAGCAATGATATTAAATTGATTCTCAGGCAACTGGAAAATGCTAGGTTGAAGTTAATCAATAGATGCACAGCAATATCTCTCCATCCATACCAGCAGGACCCTGGTTGGTGGAGGAGCCGCTTTAGGTCTGTCGAACTCTGAGTGCAGCAGAGGAAAAACTGCTGTGAAGTTGTTCTTCCTCAGAGATTTGGTGGAAGGTTTATGAGCTGGGTTGATGATCTTTTCCTTAAGCCTCCTGGGCTGTTGTTTTGATGTTGGGTTATGGCTGGTTTTGGCGTTGGCCTTTTGGAGCGTGCTTTCTTTTGGATGTGAGTCTGGCCTTCCACCTCTATGGCCAAAGAATGAAAAACAGCCCATAAAGAATTTCACATTTTACATCAGTGTAAATGACTTTTCATTTACACTATTGTGGAAACAAGATCCCTTAGTTTTCCTCTCCTTTCATGGGTCATTCTTGGTATTTACTTTATTATGTGTTCTCTGATAGTGTCCCGCCCTCTTGCTGCATAACTTGTTTTCCTGGAGGCTGGACCTGCCTCTAGTTGAAAATATTGCCAAGCCAAAACTAAGTAGCTGGCTCAGATGAACTGCTAGAAAATGTTTCTACTAAATCTGTGTAGGAGGATAGAAAGGGAGAGGCTGTATCCTGGCTGCAGAATAATGCAGAAATCATAAGATAAGTAACTTCCAGTAAGTAGTAAACTTTTTCACTAAGTTGATATTAAGAAATGTGAAAAAGTGACAAAATAATAGTGCACTTTCAGTATTGTCCTCCTTCTCTGCACTGGCCAGGCTTCTGCTGTGCCTGCCAAAGCCCGAGCTTCATATAATAGATGCTTTCTTAAAATAAAGCTGTATTGAAAACCAGTGAGAGGCTTTAGTGATACTAAACCCCCACCCAGATATGAAACGCTCAAAGGGGTTTTTGTTTGTTTTCCTCTTGTGGTAAAACTGTTAATGTGATTGGGGAAATTAGGGAAGGGGTTGGAACTTGAAAATTTTTTTTAGAAACAGCCAGACTTTTGATGTTTTATTGCCGAGGTGAAAGTGGTACTTGTGAAGTGCTGCTGAGGAGCCGGGTCCCGGTCCGTCCCCTCCTGGGCTGTGTACGAGTCCAGAACAATACGCGAGGCTGGTGCCAGCAGCCTTTTAAGGGAAACCCTGGCTGAGGACAGCCCAGCCGTCCTGCACCAAAGCCCTTCCAAAGGGTTAAGTAGTGCCGATGTCTGATCCCAGCCACCAGCGGCTGTGTAAAAACCCAGTGTAATTTACCCAATTCCTGCGGCAGGGCGGCTTTTG
>NW_008823913.1:1306760-1312061 GCF_000699105.1 Pygoscelis adeliae
GGACGCATTGGGAGGGTGTGAAATTCCCTCCTGATACTAGTTTTGGAGCGTGAGGGAATGAACTTCGCATCAAGGCTCATGCAATAAAGCAAAGCCACCTTTCTTCCCTGGAGCCAGAGGCAGTGGAAACAATCCTGAAATAGAAGCTCTAGGTGATTAGATAATATATTGTAAGAATTTTTGCATAAACATAGCTCATCCTGGGCTTGTTGGTGCTTAGCATCCCCCTCCTCTCTGCGCCTCCCGCTTTCCCCTCTTGACTTGCAGCTCGTTGCAGGCCCGGATGGGAGCTGATACACTGTGCCGGCATGGAGAGTCAGCAAAGCTGAACTCCCATCACCGGTGCGCTACCATGGGTGACGTTTGGAAGGAACACCTTTGTGTAAGGCGGCCCCTGATTCCATCCCGTTGTCAGCCTGAGCGGTGCAGGTCTCTGGGCAAATACATGGGGAGCGAGGTGTGGCTCAGCAGGAGAGCCCTGCTGTGTGTCCATACCAGGCAGTCCTGCTTGTGTTAAATGTTCCCGTTTCTAAAGCGCTACAGCAATCCAAAAGTGTGTGCGGTAGCTTTGCCTATTGGTATTGCTCTAGGTAAGAGTTCTCTAGGCTTAATCTCTATCCCCTCTAAGCAGGGACATGTCAGACCTTAATTCCCTTTGGTCTGTGTCATTGAACCGCAGCATCTCATTTTATCCCGTTATAGAGAGACTTAAGAAAGATATAGCCATCTGAGTGCTGCAGGAGTGCTGGGGCTGGACTTGAGTGGTGCTCCGGGAGGATCTGCCTGAGTCTCTTACGCGGATTTCTGGCATTTCTTTTCAGGCAAATCGGTTCCTGCTCCGTCTGCTCACAGGCTTCTCTCTGAGCTGAGCCCCGGTGCTCATGCTCCATGAATAAAGAGCTGCTGTGTTGCTTCTGCGATCCTTAATGCAATGCAGAGCTGTCTGATTTGTCTTTTGCTCTTCAAATAATTCCTCAAACTTTAAGAAGTCTGAGCGCAAATTTCATGATGAAGGAACCTCGTATGTTACGCAGAGCCCAGGCTGTTTTGCAGGAAGAGTTCATGCTTTAGCTTCTGCAAGATGTTGCAAAGCAGAGGAAAGGGGGGTGGGTGTGTGTCTGTGTGTACGTGTGTGTGTGTATATATATTTTTACGTATATATAGCTGTGTGTCTGGTGGAATGTGGATGCCCCAGGTGTCTCCCAGGCGCCTTGGGATGCTGCAGAATTCGCCACGGTCCGGTGCTGGCAAAGGTGCAGGAAGAGGTTTGTTAAGCTATGGCCTGAGCCGGTGTGCAAAGTGTCTCAGACTAGTGGGTCTGTGGGCCATGATCAAAGGAAACATTTTTTCTCACCTTTTTTAACTCAGGTGAGCTGGGTTTCACAGAGACCTCTGGATTTTGGAGCTGACTTGGACATCTCTTTAATTGTGCAGGGTTTTGTATTCCTCTTGCTGCAAGGGGAAGGAAACCAGGGTTATAAGGGTTAATTGTTTGACAGGGTTAATGGCTCTAACTATCTGCTCACTTGACCTGGTGGTCCAGGCAGCTGCCAGTCACAGTGTAAATGAACTTCTCACCTGCAAAGAGTCATCACATTAATTCTCACAGAAAATAAATGGATCCTGCCTCATTCTGCCTGGAATACGTGCTATTAGTTGATGAGGAAGGAGTTGTGCTGTTTCAACATTGGGCCCTTTCATCAGCCCAGGCATCACAAATTTTAATTCAACCTCCAAGGAATGTTGGAAGAATTTCGAAATCTTTTGTTACTGATAGAAAGCCCAGAAAAATTTCAGTGAGAAGGCATGCTTGGTTGTCCTCCAACAACGAGACGTGCGTTAGGTCCCACTGTTGCTGCTTGCGGTCTGTAAACATCTATAGAAGGCAAGTTGAACTGTAATAAGAAGGAGCTAGGCTTTTCTACAAATGTTCAATAAATACAAAATATGACTTCCTTCTCCCTTTTCTGTTCGGTGGCTTGGATATCCAGCTCATACATATTTGATGAAATTAAGTATATTTATTCTGAATAAGTATATCAGATTTTTTTCTTTGCTTGAACTCTGTGGTAGGAAAGACGGGCACGTATCCTAATCACCTTTCTCTTCTGCCTGATGGGGAAAACAGTATGCTAACTAACCAAAGACAAAAATACTTTTTTCTCAGACTGACAAGCTAGATCAGTGCAGATAAAAAAAATAATAATAAAAAGTCCTACCGTTAGAATTACAGTGGAAGGTCTGGCGCAGTCCGAATTACAGCTTGCTTAGTAAAGGGCATGGCAGTGGGAGAGGCTTTAAAGATCAACTCCAGTTCCAGGTGAGAGATTTACCTTCTGGGTTTCCTTTGACCCGTGGAGCAGTTTATAATAGCAGATTTCCTTCTTCTGACTTACCTTACTGTCCATGTGCTGTACAGTATGCTGCCGGATTGTAATTCTCTCGGTAATAAAATACTTTGTCGTAGAAATCTTCACACAAGCACCAGTGCAACGCTGCTGTGGAGCTGGCAGATGTGGGCTATCATGACTGTTGACTTTTTTTTTATTAGTGTTATCAGAAGGCTGAAAGGGAAAAGAACCACTAATACCTCTTGAAGCAATGGCCAAAACCCAAGGGAGCAAGACTAGAGGCACACACAAATGTCATAGTTAAACACTTAATAGGATTTGGGGGACTTTTTTTTTTTTTTTCCCCTCCATATTGATTCTTTTAATTTTTCTGGGGTCTCTACAGAGCCGTGCCATTCTTTAGTGAAGTTCAAACCAATTAGGGCAGAAGTTCTGACTTAGACTTTGAATTTTCAAGTTTAAACTAAGTTACAGATAGCTTTCAAGGTCAATATGTGGTTGCATGCTATGAAATTTAATTGCTATTTTTCTTCCCTAAAGCATCGACATATTAGGAGGCAGCTCATCACTTGCATGGAATTCCCCTGGACATCATTAGATTTAACCTGGGATGCTTTATCTCTGAAGGACTTGTATTCAAATTTTAAACGTTTTCTTTTTCCAGAAATAAGTGATAAATCCTACTTAATGTTTCCAAAGTGAAGTATGCACAATGAGAAATAGAGGAGGAAGAGGGATTCAAGTGTGGGAGTGCATACACGTAATACCGAGCAGAAATGTTTTAGAAGGAAGGAGATTGGGGAGCTGAAATTAAAGCTTTTAAGAGAAAAACAAAGCAGAGAGTTTAAATGCATAAATATCACCAAGTTAGAAGTAATTGTATGTTAAAATATTCTAATGTAAAATACCAGCATTGTCATTATTGTGCTTTATAGATGGACAAAATGTTTAGAGATCAGTCCCAAGCATATTAACAAATGTATAGAGAACAAGCACTGTTTGTCCTCAAAAAAGCACATTTTGGGGGATCATTTAAATCACCTAAAGGTAATATGCAAAAAGCCCTTGCCCTCTTCAGAGATTCGGACTCTTTTTTGAGTTTTGCACTGAGCATCTAAGCAAGACATTTGGGATTATTACCTTATACTTAAGTCCAAGTTTTTCATAGCTAATGAGATTTTTCCAGAGTGGACAGTACCTGAGCAGTGCATTTGGTATAATAACATACAATAACAGAAGAATGATGTGTGAGCCAAATGTTATGTGATTCCTGTGCTGGACTCTGTCCTATTTATTCCTGGCAAGAGACCGCATACCATAAGGGAGCAGTGATGCTTCCAGAAATCTGTGGCACGTGATGTGTTTTTCTTCGCTGAGGCACGAGGCGATGTGCCATGAAATGTCAGCTCTCTCCGTTTCATAAGCGAGTTTGTTCGTTCAAGGGAGACAGCAGCATTTGTAATTAGGCAGGTGAAATTGCTAGGAGGAGCATCCTGTGCCCCTTTCCAAATGCAGGTCAAGGTCTTGTGTGTGTAATCAAATAAGTAACATAATTTGTATTTACGTTATAAGTTAGACTGAGCAAAACCCTGGCCTCTAAGAAGCCAGAGAGCAGAGAGTTTTTATTTTCTTACATAGTCAAGCGAAAGGAACAATATCTCCTTTATGTTGATAGCCGGGATTAAATTATTCTTGGACTTATTATTAAATGAAGCATATGATTAAATATTGAAATGAAGACTTATTTTTCATATCTGCATTGGAATGAGGAAAAGAAAAAAAAAAACCATACGGATGAGTCAGTTCCTGTATCCGAAGCAGTGGGGGAGAAGGGAGCTGTTTCCATACAGACGTTGAATCCGAGGTTTGGAGCCTGGTGTGGAGGAGATGGTTTGCATGTGATGGCGGGGGGGTAGGTGCATTAGTTACTCCACATCACAGCTGTGTAGGTGGAACGATGCACCTTTTGTAGGTGCCTCACGAAGACCATCGGTGCTTGGCATTACGCTCTAGAAACTGGTGCTTTTCTCAAAGGGATCCTGTCCTTGCAAGCGCCGAGAGATAATGATCTCCCAGAAGACCCAATTTCCTCCTGCTGACTTATGTACGTGTATACCTCTTAAAGCAGATGCTGGCTCAAAACGTACCCATAAGTGGATAAATAAATACAGTAATATTTTGTTGCTGTTGTGGTACGTTGTAGAGATCCCAGTGAGGTTAGTGCTCTGCTAAATCCTGCTCGACAGGGTTGTGTTTTACTCGGCTGCCTCAACAGCTGTGTCCCAAGGGTCTGCAGAGCAAAGGCGATGGACAGAAAGGAATGAAAGATTATTAAGCCCGAACTGCAGGAGCTGTGCTTCAGTTTGCAGGTACAGTTTTCTAAAGCCATGTGAAAGGCTTCCCAGAGGTTTGAACCCGTTCTCTTGTTTATGGCATGGTTCCGTGTGTGTGCACGGAAACCAAACAAAAAACCCCCCACCAAATCTTGCAGCATATTTCTGCTTTTGGGTGGGAGTGGATGTACTTCTTTGCTTGCAGTTTATGGCGAGGAAGCTAAATCGGTAGAAGTGTGCCTGAGAGAGAGACGTGGTATTTCTAGAAAATCAAGAATATCATAAGGGATAGAGATTGGGAGGGCAAGTGAAATTGTCAGGCATGATTCTCGGTCTGTCTGCATTTACTGTATGTAAATCAGTCTGATGGGGGAACTTGGAACCCAGGCTGACATGCACACCAAAAAAATTTCTTATGGACACAAAGTGATGTTTGGGCAATTTGTGTGCTACCAAACCTCTTTATAAAATTTGTTTGTTTCTGAGATAGTAGTTATACAAGAAAATAAAATGCAGTGAGAAGGGCTTTGGATGGCAGCTGTATTACGTTATCAGCGCTTCCTCGTGGCAGTGGCCTGTCTTGCTTGGTTTAGTCTGGTTTCTGCATTCGCTTCTGT